>NW_011494611.1:3233765-3284801 GCF_000754665.1 Bison bison bison
CAGTTAGCCATTTATTGAAAAGACTATTCTTTCCCCATTTCTTTGTCTTGACACCCTTGTTAAAAACAGTTGGCCACAGATGCATGGATTTATTTCTGCACTCTCAATTTTATGCCATTGATAATATACATTTATCCTTTTGCCAAGGCCTCACCATCTTGATTACCATAGCTTCATAGAAAGTTTTGAGATTGAGAAGTTGACTTAAATTCCCTATCTTTATTTTTCTTTTTCAATATCGTTTTGGCTATTCTTAGTCCCTTGCACTTCCATCTGAATTTTAGAATCAGCTTATCAATGTCTGAAAAAAAGTATTGGGAATTTACAGAGAATGCATTGAATTTGTAGATCAGAGTGAGTACTGCCATTTTATCATTAAGTATTCCATGAACACAGGATGTCTAAATTTATTTAGGTCTTCTTTAAATTATTTCGTCAAGTTTTGTAGCTTTTTGTGTACAAGCCTTGTATTTCTTGTTAAATTTATTCCTGAGTATTTTATTTTTTGAAGCCATTATAAATGCGATTGCTTTTCTAATTTCCTTTGTAGATTGTTCACTTTTAGTGTATGGAGATACAATTGATTTTTGTACATTCATCTTGTATATTAATCCTGCAACATTGCTATTGATACTAATTTACAGATGAGAGAAGAGAACCAGATAGAGTGGGTGGTCGCCTTGAGACTACATTGCTGTTTGTCTTCACAAATCTCCCTTTCTTTGCAGAACCATTCTTTCCTGCTGCAAGGAAACCCTGCTTAGCCTTTGTAGCGGGCTCCTTCCTCTCCCTCTCCCCAGGGGTAAGCCAGAGCCATCCTTGCCCACCACTGTGAAACCTGCTGAGGAATGAAGTCAATAGAGAGGAAGACAAATCTGTCATCGTTGAACATCTGAATCCAGTCATCCCTAAAGTGAGGACCACAGTAGTGTTTAGATACTTTAGCTAATATTTCTTTAAGGCTTAAGCTCGTTTGCATTGGGTTTCTGTCTCATGTCAATTTCTTTTGGTTCAAAAATTTTGACTGACGCAGCTAGTAAAGGTCAGTGTGTGGGTCTGAGACCACACCTACATGATTCCAAAGCTGTACTCACTCCACGGTACGTGCATGTGTTCAGTCACTCAGTCGTGTCCAACTCTGCGACCCCCGTGGACTTAGCCTGCCAGTCTCCTCTGTCCATGGAATTTTCCAGACAAGAATACTGGAGTGGGTTGCCATTTCCTCCTCCAAGGGATCTTCCCGACCCAGGGATCGTACCTGCATCTCTTGCGTCACCTGCTTTGGCGGGGATATTCTTTACCACTGGGCCACCAGCCCTGCATTAACCCTTCCTAACACTCAGACCAGTTGGGTGGATGTTTGAGTGGCATCTAGAGAGAAGTGGAGCTTGCTAGGTAAGCAACAAGGAATTTAGAATTCAAGACCTCTGGGACCTCCGGTGGAAGGAAAGTCTCAGCAGATGAGGCACAAGGAGAGCCGAGGTCAAAGGTAGACCCTGACTCTTCCTGCCTGTGGGGTTGTGACCAATCCCAATCTGCCTGAGGCCTGGTTTTCTGTGTTGGGACATCCTTTTCTCACTGTTTTTCACGCCCATCCCAGGTATATCAGCCCCAGAAGAAATCGTGACAGCTCCTGAAATGGCCATCATCTCATTGAATTCCCAGGAAAGTTCTGAGAGTCAGGAGGGTGAGATGATCCCGGTCATTGTAGACATGGGGAAACTGAGGCTAGGCAGCATTCAATGACTTGTTTAAAGAGTCCCTGCTCCTGAAAGACTGGGTAGAACCCAGTCTTTGTGCCTAATATTCTCATTGTAAACCAGGGGAAGCAGCTGTGCCTCCCTGGGATTTGCCTGGGGCCTGAGATTTCCCATAATCCAATTAATAAATTGTCCAAGATGGAGGGCCAGCTCCCAATTAGTTCTCCTCCCTCCCTGGTGTCTCTCTGAGCATGGTGGGTAGCAAGTCCCTGGAAAGGGAAAAGAAGCCCCCACCTTGCTTCTCTCTCCTTGGGAATCAGGGGTCTAGAAATTAGCTGATTCTTGATAAGCCCTAATTATAAATTAGGTCTTATTATCTGTGGCTCCTGAAACTACACTGGATGAATTAAAACTCTAGGAAAAGGAATATTTCAATTAACCATATGAACTCAGGTAATTGCCTACCCAGGAAAAGCCCTTACGAACAAGTCCTGGAGCAGTTATGAGGACATCAGAGGGGGAAGGCAGGATCCAAAGCCTGCCTGGTCTGCTTGAGACGGAAATGAAGGGTGGGCCCCTCCGGCACTGCTGCTTTCTGAGGACACAGTCCTCAGAAATGCAGGAGTTGAGGATGCATCATCGCCAGCACTTTAGTCTTGGAACCAGAGGAACAAGGTTGAAGGCCTCTCTCTGCCATCTACTGCTCCAGAGATTCTGTACCTCAGTTTCCTCACCCTAAAATGTGCAGGTCAGATGAGATGAAGGATATGAAAGGGTTTTAGCAACAAGGAAGTGTGGTTTGCACATCAGACATTGTGGTTTTGGTGCAATTAGATGCTCTTAAAAGCAGAAGAGAGAACAGGGAAGAAAGGAATGGAAATCTTGTCTTAACTGACTTCAAGACATAGGAAAGGGTGGTGGTTTGAAAGCAAATCCAACCTCTGTTGACATTCATTCATTCATCCCAGAAACACTTCACACATGCTTACCATACGCCTGCCACTCAGCTGGGCAGCTTAGGGCACAAACTGTGGAGAAGCACAGTCAGTGGTGCTAGTGGCTCAGATGGTAAAGAATCTGCCTGCAGTGTGCGAGACCCAGGTTTGATCCCTGGGTTGGGAAGATCTCCTGGAGAAGGGAATAGCAACCCACTCCAGTATTCTTGCCTGGAGAATTCCATGGACAGAGGAGCCTGGCGGGCTACAGTGCATGGATTCGCAAAGTCAGACACGACTGAGCAACTTACATAGTTTAGTGGGAGAAGGATGGGAAAGCAAATAGGCAGGACACTCCTCAGGGACAAGGCCTCCCAGCACTGCCCCCCGAGGGGATGTACTGAATGAGGGACACCAATGCCCATGATGGCACTAGGGTGCCTTGAACAAAGGCCAGCATTGGGTCATGGCGATTTTCCTCCAAATGAACCCTACTTCCCCTTGCAGTTTCTACGTTCAGCCAGGAGAACGCTGAGGGTCCTAAACTTTATCCAGGGAGCTCCAGGAACCTGAGGTAGTTCTAAGACATCCTGACATCTGCCCAGATCTGATTCTTGATGTGCAGAGAGAAGCAGAGATGTTAATCCTGTGCAAGGTCGTTTCTTGCAGGAAACATGGAAGGGAAGTCTGCTGAGTCCTTCTGGCTCTTCTCTCTCCTTGGGGAAGCACTTCAGAAGAGCAACAGGTCTGAAGTTAACAATTCAAGACAAGCCAGTGTCATAATTCTGAAGTATATTCAATGACGCAGAAAACCCCATCCTGTGGCCAGGCCTGCAGGAATAGTGACTGGAAATGAGCAGAATGAATGAATCAGCTCTCAGGAGCATGCTGTCTGTTAGCAGACAGGTGAAATCCTGTGACTTGGTGATAAATTTCCCATACAGCCTTCCTTGCTGGTCATGCTTCTGTGCAGGTCTCATCCACAAATCTCTGTAAATTTACAAATACAAATCCCTTCTCTGATGTTGGAGTCCCCTCTACATCCCAGCAGTTTACAAGCTATGCTTGAATATTACCAACAATGGGGGACTCACTACCTGAAAAAAAAAGTTGGGTGTATTTCCAGATAACTGTAATCATCATAAAGTTCTTCTCTGTAATGGACTGAAATCTGACCCTCTCAGAATATGTGGGTGAGGCAATAGGGCCAGGATTGTGGCTGGATGCAGGTAGGAAAGTCCTTCTCACCCTTCCTCTTATTTGCTGGTGCAACCAAACATTTAATTATAAAAGCTTCTCCAAGGCAATAGATGTTTAAAAATTGAGATGAATACACTCATTTTGGCCAGTAGCACAAACTGCTATTACTCTGAAAGTCCCAATTCATTACTGAATATTGTAACGGAACATTAACACTCGCATAACGACCTCAAGACCTGTCTTGCATGCGCAATCAGTGTGCCCTGCCTAGACTCCTTTACACCCAGGAAAGCAAGGGAAAAAACCCAGATGCTCTCAGAAAATTACTTCTCCAGCGGAAACATTGACAGAGCCTTAATTACAATAGCTCACCACATGCAGCATGATGCCACAATTCAATTCCTCGTCATCCCATCCACATGACCCAACCCCGAAGAACATCCGGGTACCTTGGAGACAAAGAGACTCCAGTAGATCCCATTGCCCCTGATTCAAACCCGTCAATGGCTCCCATAGTCCTTAGATAAAATCCCAAGTCCCGAGAGAGCCCCACACCCTGGTTCAGTTCCAGCCTAGCTCTTCAGCCACCTCCCTGCTTCCAGCCCCACACTTCCCTTCCTGCCAACATGGACTATCTTCCCCATCTCGTCAGTCTCTCCACTTGAACTTTGCCTCGTTTCACTCAACCAGGCTAGTGCTAAGCCCTGTTCTGTGGACTTCATCTGGATTTAATTCTCCAGCAACATTCTGGTTGGCAGCTGTTATAATGATCTCTATTTCACAGCAGGGGAAACTGAGGCCTGAAAGGTAAAGTGACTTACCCAAGGGCATACCACCAGTAAGCATCAGTGCTGGGACTTGAACCCGATACACTGGTTCCCAAAGCTGTGAGCTACCACACTCCATTCCACACCCAGCCTCTCAAACTTGCCTTCCTCCTAAGGAAGCCCTGCAGCGCCCCCAGGCATAGACAAGGATGAGCCTGGCACTTGGGTTTCCTCTCTGCCCCTTAGGAGTCATGTGACCTGGACAAATCACCTCTTCTTAATGCCCCAGTTTATTAATGTGATGTGGATAGTAATTCCTACTTCTTAAGGTTGTTATGAGGATTCAGTGATCTTGGATATAAACATTTAGAATGGTCCATGGCAATATATGGTGTGTGTTAATCACTCAGTCGTGTCAGACCCTTTGCAACCCCATGGGCTCTAGCCCTCCAGGCTCCTCTGTCCATGGGATTCCCTAGACAAGAATACTGGAGTGGGTTGCCAGTTCCTTCTCCAGGGGATCTTCCCAACTCAGGGACTGAACCTGGGTCTCCCATGTTGCAGGCAGATTTTTCACCATCTGAGGCACCAGGGAAGCCCAAGGCAATATGTAACTAGTGGTTACTCATTATCATAGTGGTATTATTGATGGGTGTAAAGACCCTCTGTCAGCTCTACAGTGCTCTCAGACACGACCATGAAACCATTCAGCTTGGTTGAAAGTTGGGGTGCCTGACTCCCTGGTTTTCCTGGGACTGTCCTGATTTTAGCACTAAAAGTCTCGTGTCCCTGACAACCCTTTACTCCCAAGAAAACCAGGCCAGCGGACAACAGTACAGGCCTTGCCCCTTGCTAGCTCTGTGACTGGCCGGGTCACCTTACCTCTCAGAGCCTCAGCGTTCTCACTTGCAAAATGCGGATAACATTCTAAGTCTGTGGTCTGAGCCAGCAGCATCGGTATTGCCTGGGAACTTGCTGGAAATGCAAATTCTGCAATCCTAGAGATGAAGAAACTTCAGTAGATCCCATTGCCCCTGATTGAAACCCTTGAATGGCTCCCATTGCCCTTGGATACAATCCCAAGTCCTGACAGAGGCCCGCAGACTGTGCGGTACAGTCCCAGCCTAGCTCTTCCGCCTCCTTCCTGCCCTACAGTTTCCTTGCTGCCACCTGGACTCTCTGCTCAATGAATCAGAGACTCTAGGGTTATTTTACAAACCCTCCTGGTGAATCTCATGCCTTCTAAAGTGTAAGAGCCATTGATAAAAAGTATCTCACAATAGGTAGAAGGTCGAATCAGACCAGGTGAACGCTTGGGATGCCACAAGCACTCCACGCATGGCTGGTGACATCACCACCATCATTACAAGGCAGGTGGTGGAGTCATGTCGGGGAGGAATGCAGGGTGAATAGTAGGATCCTCAGGGCCCCAAAGTTCTTCCTAACCAGGGAAGAAATGAGTCTGGATTTTGCAATCTGAATACTGGGTCAAGTTCCTGCCTTTACAATGCTCAGTTCTCTCACTCCCATTTGGAAAGGATGAAGGGGGCTTGTGGACCCATGGCCATCTGGGTGATGTTCCTCCTGAGCCCCGTTTCCGCTCTGTGCACTAAGAAAGTGAAAGTGATGATTGCTCAGTCATGTCAGACTCTTGGAGAGGCCATGGACTGTAGTCTGCCAGGCTCCTCTGTCCATGGGATTCTCCAGGCAAGAATACTTGAGTGGGTAGCCATTTCCTTCTCCAGGGGACCTTCCTGGCCCATGGATCAAACCCCAGTCTCCTGCTCTGCAGGCAGATTCTCTACCATCTGAGCTACAAGGTGGGCCCAATAATAAAAACGACAACTTCCATTTTTGGAGCTGAACTCTGTGCCGGTTGCTGTGTATTGGGTCCTGGGCCTGCTTCTATCCACCACAGCATCTCCTTTTCCAGCACAGCGCCTGGCATCCAATTAGTGCTGAATACGTAAGTTGCTAAATAAGTGATTGAATATTCTGAGTGCATAATGCATGTCATCTTGTTTAATTCTTATGATACCTCCATGAGAAGCTGCCTTGACTCCTGCCCAGATGACACGTGGCTCCCTCTTCAGACCTCCCAAGGCTGACCTTGCTTGCCATTGCTTATGCACATGTCCAGCTTAGTCTCTCCAAGGCTGATCTGTTTATCAATACAATAGTATCCTTGGTGAAAACTTGGTGAATGAACTGGAGACTCTAAGAATGAACCAGAGTTCTGGTCAGGAGCAGCCAGAAGTGACTCCTCACCCACTGACGTTACTAAAGGGAAGAGGGATTGAAATCAGGCAAATCAGGAGGAGAGCATGAGACAGCCAGCTCCCAAGCTCACCCTAGGATGTTCTCAAAACCCACAATATGCCCAATGCAACTGGGTATACCTTTTGGACTTGGCTTTTCCAGAAGACATCAGAGCTGAGGACAAAATTGGCTTTCTCGGCTAACACTCCATTCCCTTATTATGCTCCTGGTAATATACTGCTTCACCCATGACTTTTTAAAACAATGAAAATGGAAAATTAAAGGGCCCAGCTGCAAGGAGAAAGATGAATGATTGGGACTGCTAAATTTGATTTAATATTCATTTCTGAGTAAATGGGGGAGTGTCGACCTTACCCAGAGCACCCAGAATACAAATTCCTCTTCTTTCCCAAGATTTCAAGGAGCAGAATGGTTGAACAGGCCCCATCAGCCCTTGATTGGTTGAAAAACTTTTCCAATTTGTAAACAAATATATTTAGAAAAAGATTCCCCCACCACCATCCCAGTGGGAGAACTAAGTCAAATTCCTTTCTTCAAGCAAACTCTTTTCAGACATAATTTTCCTTGAATTTCCAAAACCAGACTCTTAACCTTGGCTATCAAGATAGAGTAGCTATAAAGGGACTTGACTGTTCATGATGAAAACTCCCAGCCTCACCGTCCTTGGGGAATTTGGATTTGCCAGAATCGCTTTTCCCTTGTGACGCAGTTGTTACCATATATGCATTTCTTATCTTTCTAGATTGTCAGCCCCTTGAAGGAAGAGCCCATTAAAATGGTCATCTTTTGCCCTTCCTATTCCCTGGTGCTGCCTGAGTCCCATAAGCACATAATGGTCCCTTGGTGGTTGTGAGGGTTAAACGAGAAAGTCTACCCCAGGCCTCTGGCAAAGGCAGATTAGCTTGTATTCGTTTGGTGATGGGAAGAGTTAGAATGACCAACTATCCTGGCTTGTCTGGGTCTGAGAGGGTTCCAGGATGGAAGTCTGAGTAAATCAGGATGGGTTGGTCATCCTAGGGGTGGTGTTGACTCTTGAAGGAGGATGACTTGTCAGGCAAGGTGCTGGGTGATCTGAGCGGATTACTCACTGAAATCTCACAACAGCCTTGTGAGCCAGTTATGATTATTCTCATTTTGCAGAGTTATAAAATAAAGCCTTAGGTCATATCCCTTCAGCCGATAGCTCCTTTCCTGTCAAACCCTGACTCTTAAACAAATACAGTACTTAATTGTTGCTTATTGCACTGTGATAAATGGAATGGTTCTCTTTCTCATGCTTCTTTACTTCTCTCTGCGTGTACTCTTGCTATTGACCTTAGGTTGGCCATGTGAGTTGAGATTGGCCACGTGACTTGCTTTGGTCAATATCATGAGGACGGAAGTGACAGTGTACCAGAGCCAATCTCAGGACTCCCTTCCATGCTTCAATTCACTCCTGAGCCTCTAAAACCTCCACGAGAAGGTCAAGCTCCAGCCAACCACCCAGTCCAAGGAGCCTGAGAAACGTAAGGAGCAGAGCTGCCTAGCTGAGTCACACATCTGTCTTGAAAGCAGAGGTGCCCAGACAAGCCCAGCTGACCAGCAGATGAGTTAAGTGACAACATTTCATTGTTTTAGGCTCTTGAGTTTTGAGAAGGTTAGCTAGCAATAGCAAGCTATCCCCGCTGGCCATAATCGTATGGATGAGTAGGTTGCTATTGTTCCCAGGGGTGTTTCTGAAGCTGTAGGAGAAGGGAAGAGGAAGGAGGGTGCTCACTGCGTGCCTCGTGCAGCAGTGCTCAGTGTTGTCAGATAGTCAACTGTTTGGGTCACGTTACAAGGAATCTAGTTGAGTTG
Organism: Bison bison bison; assembly: GCF_000754665.1. Lineage (NCBI taxonomy): Eukaryota > Metazoa > Chordata > Mammalia > Artiodactyla > Bovidae > Bison > Bison bison. Next base: position 3,242,484 of record NW_011494611.1, read on the forward strand.
ACCCTGAAGCCATCTCAGGCCTCCCTCTTCCTGGGAACAAGGACTTCAGACCCACAAGGCAGTTCTCGGGGAGACAGAGTTAACAGAGGGGCACTCTTTGGTGGTCTTCCCCAGGCTTCATTTTCCACATACACCAGGGGGCACAGCAGCAAGGGCCAGACAGTGAGAGGCAGGAGACTGGAATCCCACTCGGCACTGTGAGTGGGAGCATGTGAGCTCCACCAGGAGCGTGCAGCAGCCCTGTGTAAGGCAGTTTTGCATAAAGATTTTGGCGTCAGACCCTGTTTATATCCTGCTGCCCACCTTGTGAGCTGTGTGACCTCGGGTGAGCTGCTTCCCCTCCCTGACCTTAATTCCCCTCTCTGTAAGAGAGTCATTGTGTAACTTGGATGCAATAAAGTATGGCCTGAGCCTGGTTCAGGGAGGCCCTCAACCAGTGGTGTTTGTTATTACTAATACGGTCCAACTGGTTCGTCTTCTGAAATCAGTCATCTCAAAAGAGCAATCAGTTACTTTCCACAGAGTAAATATTTTTTCTTCTTCTGCATCACTTCAAGCATTCCCTCTTTAATTTTACAGTTGCATTTACAAAGAGTTATTTACAGTTCGGAGGGACAGGATGGGCTGCCTCCTTGAAACGGTTTCACAGATTCCCTCCGCTTCCTGTTAAGATATTAGCGCCCAGTGACTGCCGCTTTATATAAATGTGCAGCCTCGGCTGTGAACGCGCGCCCTGTAGTAATTGTGAGTTGTCTTGACGCTAATTACATAGGGGAGGCTGTTTAATTGCCAGTTAAATTGACTGTGTGTGTTTTCTCTAATCTGTGTTTCCGGGCAAGTTGGATGACATCAGCTCCTCATTGGACTAAGCAGGAATTTGGGAGACCCAAGGAGCCGGCGCGGGAGGAGGTGAAGCTGGTGGAGGGCAGCCCTAGGGTACGGCGGTGAAAACGACAACACGATGTGTGGTCACTGGGGGACCCAGCCTGGGGTCTCCTGGACACTGAGGCAAGGAAGATGATCTGGATGAAACTTGAGTGTAGCACAGGGCAGATGATAGCTTGGATGTGTCATCAGGACCACCTGATGAGGATCTGCCACAGCCCCTCTGTCCTGGGTGCTCTGTCCCACCCCAGGGCCCCTGCCAAAGCTGGTCCTTCTGCCTGGAGTCCCAGTCCCTGCTACCCATCCTGCTAGCTCCACATCTGGGCACAGTGCCCAGCTACAATGCCACTTCTTCCACAAAGGCTTTCTTGATTTTCCAGTTGGAAGAAAGGGTCCCCTCCAGTGCAGTCCCTCAGGGCTTCTCAGCGTTTTCTTGAGTCCATGCCCATGTTCATCCTTTGATTTAAACGAACTTAGAACCAAGCTGTGAGCTCCCTGAAGAACAGGTCATGCCAGCTACAGACTGAAGTGCTTACTAACAGGAGCTGGGGATCAGGGGAGAAGAGGAGAGACAGAAGGAGGAGTAGGAAGAGGAGGCGTTGGGGGGAGGAGGAGAGGTGACGAAGGAAGGAAAATTGAGGGATAAGATAGTAACTAACACATCTGGAGTGTGGTTGTTGGTGTGTGTGTGTGTGTACGCGCTTGCACTAAACACTATCCTAAGTACTTCATCCTCGTTAACTCATTTAATCTGCCCCACCACCTTGAAGTAAGTACCATTCTCATCCCCGCTTCACAGATGAGGAAGCTGAGAACTTTGAGAAGCTAAAGAACTTGTTAACACAGCCTTCCGTGGTAGATCCAGGACCCTGAGCTTTTCACTACTGAGCTAAGCTGTCTTGAAGGAAGGGAGGGCGGGCTGGAGGAGAGAGGCAGGGAGGAGGGAGGGGGAGAGAGAGGAGGAGAGTTGAATTCCATAGCATGAGTTCTCCTGATGTTTAAAAACCTCTCCAGCCTTCCACACACGCTTTCTCCTTAGCTCAAAAGCTAAATTAGAGTGGATTGCACTCTCCTCACTTTAGTAATTTAGATAAAAGTAAAATTTTGTCTGAGAGCAGAAGCAATTATAGCGCGGGTTTTGTGATTAACTTGATTAACACTGTTTCACTCTAAAAATGATCCCCCCTCCCTTTGCTGCCGTACTGTAATCAGAGAGACGTCTTTCAACTGTGCTACAGCTGCTCTTTCTCCCCCTACTCCCCAAAAAGGAGTTTGACATAAATACTTATTAGGGAGGACTCTAGTCTCTGGCTGGAACATTTGAGCGAAGAGGGGGGAATTGTCTCTCTCCACATTAGCATCTGTAGCCGGTTAAAAGGCTGTCGCCAGCTACCCTGTTACTGACAAAGGTCCCAATTATGCAGCAATGAAATATACATATATGATCCAGGAGGGCTTATACATTTTTAATTTTTTTTTCAAAGAGAGTACGTTCAGAGAAAACTCTAATTAGAGATTTCGTTTCTTTAAGAGGAAAATGATATGTGGTTTCAAGAAAAATTATTTGGGGTTATCATCGGGCCATTGTGAATGTTTCCAGCTCTGGGGTTTTTGCTCCTAAGCTGAGTGCCAGGGCTGGCTGGGCACTTAGGGAAATACTGAGGTCTGCCTGTGGAGTTCTGAGGTTTGAATCCCAGGTGGGTTTGGGGTGTGGGCTTCCCTCTGCTCTGGGATGCTCCTGTGGATGCTCAGCATTCAGGCTCTCTTCTCTTTCCTCTGATTCAAAGACCAGCTTCCTACCATCTCTGCCTAGTCCTTCCTGATTGTCAGCTGCTGCTTCTAAAATCCCCGCTCTCAGCCAGGCGCTCCACAGAACACTCTTGTTGAAGCAAACCTACCAGCCTAGAGATAGGAGTGACTACTGCTGGCATCACGACAGATCAAGAAATGAGCCTGGGGAGGCAGGAGGAAGGGCACTCGCCTGTCACATGGCTACTCAGTGGTGGAGTCGGATTTGATCCCACACACACTGGCTCCAGAACGCCTGCCTGCTCTCACTTGCTATGCAGATGCCTAGAGAATCACAGAGTGTTACAGTCCAGAGGGACTCTGGAGAAGAGTGAGCACCCCACTCAGAAGTGGAGGAACCCAAGGCACCAGGAGAGGAAGGACCTGTCTAGGGCCACAGATTCTTCAATATGAGATAGGCTCCACGGCCAGATTCCCCACCCCGACCTGCTCCCCTCACATCAAGGCAGCTGTGTCCAGCCTTCTTCTGTACTGAACTCTGTAAACTGAACTGTTCCTTTTCCAACCCCAGTTTATATGTAGAAGCTCTAACTGTCCATTGTGACTATGTGCGCTGTTCCAGGTTGCCCAGTCGTGCCTGACTCTTTGCAACACTATGGGCTGTAGCCCTTCAGGCTCTTCTGTCCATGGGATTCTCCAGACAAGAATACTGGGATGGGTTGCCATGCCCTCCTCCAGGGAATCTTCGCGACCCAGAGATGGAACAGGCAGGGTCTTTACCACTAGCGCCACCTGGGAAGATGAAGCCTTAAGGCAGGTTGTTTAGTTGCTCAGTCAAGCCCGACTCTTTGCGACCCCATGGACTACAGCATACCAGGCTTCCCTGTCCTTCAGTTCAGTTCAGTTGCTCAGTCCTGTCCAACTCTTTGTGACCCCATGAACCGCAGCACGCCAGGCCTCCCTGTCCATCAACAACTCCCGGAGTTTACCCAAACTCATGTCCATTGAGTTGGTGATGCCATCCAACCATCTCATCCTCTGTCATCCCCTTCTCCCCATGCCCTCAATCTTTCCCAGAATCAGAGTCTTTGCCTCACGTGGCCAAAGTATTGGAGTTTCAGCTTCAACATCAGAACACCCAGGACTTACCTCCTTTGGGATGGACTGGTTGGATCTCCTTGCAGTCCAAGGGATCTCAAGAGTCTTCTCCAACACCACAGTTCAAAAGCATCAATTCTTCGGCGCTCAGCTTTCTTTATAGTCCAACTCTCATATCCATACATAACTACTGGAAAAACCATAGCCTTTGTTAATTTTATGGCTGCAATCACCCTGTCCTTCACCACTTCCCAGAGTTTGCTCAAACGCCATTCACCCATCTGGTCTGGTGTTGTTCCCTTACCCAGGTCTCCTGCATTGTAGACAGATGCTTTACCGTCTGAGCCATAAGCTGTGGCAATTAAGAGAGGTAATTAAGGTTAAATCAGGTCATAAGTGTGGGGCTGTAATCTAGTAGGACCGGTGTCCTTATAAGAAGAGGAAAAGAGGACTTCCCTGGTGGTATAGTGGGAAACATGTTCGATCGCTGGTCCAGGAAGATTCCACATACCACAGAGCAACTAAGCCCATGAGCCACAACTACTGTGAGCCCTGATGCTGGAACTCCTGAAGCCCAGGCTCCCTAGAGCCCATGCGCCACAGCAAGAGAAGCCATCGCAGTGAGAAGAGCAGACCTCACTCGCCGCATCTAGAGAAAGTCTGCACACAGCAACGAGGACCCAGTGCAGCCAAAAGTAAATAAATCATTTTTTTTTTAAAAAAGAAGGGGAGACACCGGAAGTGGGCACACACAGAGAGAAGGCCAGATGAGGATACAACCAGAAGGACATCTGCAAGCCAGGAAGTGAGGCCTTATCAGAAACCACCTCTGCTGGCACCTTATCTGGGATTTTCAGCCTCCGGAACAGTGAGAACATAAGTTTCTGTTGTTTGAGCCCCCCAGTCTCTGCCATTCTGCACGGCAGCCTGAGCTGACTCAGCCTCTAAGACTTGCTTCCTTCACAGTCATCTGCTTGATGTGGATCAGAACCTGCAGAGGAGGAGGCCCCTTTTTCCAACATCATAAGCTTTTCCTAAAGATGTGTTGGAATGGCTTCTGGGTCATCTCTGGAATCTTCCTGGGATCCTCTGACACCCTTGTATGTGCTAAAGTCCCAAACAGTTCCCCTCTTCCAGGGTCTCTGCAGTTTGTCCAGAGATTCTCACTGAAATCGGCTTCTTGCAAATTTCATGTCACTGACCGGCTCAGATTTTTCAGTGTATCTCCTTCATCACCTACTTATCCTCCACATCAGCAACTGAATCTGGAACTCTAGAGCTCTCGCTACGCCTTTCTCACCCCCATACGCAGTGGCAGTGTCTTCCCAGGGAAGGTCAAGCAGAAGTGATGTCTTGACATATCAGTGAGGGGTACTCTGCAGCCAGACAGGGTTCAAATCCTAGCTCAGTCCCCTTGTCAGCTGGGTAGACTCTGCCAGGTTCCTTGACCTTTCTGGGCCTCAGTTTCTCCATCTATAAAGCAAGGATGATGATAATTGTGTGGACCTTATGGGGCTGAAGTTACTTTGGGAATGTGTGGAAGGCATGTAGACTAGAACAGGGGTCTCCAAACTCTGCCTTGCGATCTGAGGTGGAGCTGATATAATAATGATAGAAATTAAGTGCACAAGAAATGTAATGCTATTAAACCATCCTGAAGCCATCCCTTTTCACCCTGGTCCATGGAAAAATTGCCTTCCAATAAACCTGGTCCCAAAAGGCTGGGGATTGCTCTAGTCACCAGAGCCCAGAGTAAACTCTCCATGTCAGCATGGTCATTGTTACTAAGTCCCTGTATAGGCTGAGCCTGAGCCAAATGAAACAGTCCTTTTTTGGGTAAAGATGGTCACATATCAGCAGTTTCATACATTCCAACCTCATTTCTATCAAGCAGTCAATAGATACTAGATGCTGTGCTTCACAGGCTTCCTAGGTAGCTCAGTGGTAAAGAATCCTGCCAAATGCAGGAGCCTTAAGGAGACATGGATTTGATCCCTCTGTCAGGAAGATCCCTGGAGGAGGAAATGGCAACCCACTCCGGTATTCTTGCCTGGGAAACCCCATGGACAGAGGAGCTAGGTGGGCTACAGTCCATGGGGTTGCAAAGAGTCAGACAAGACTGTGCAAGGAGCAAGAAGCTGATTGTGCTTCACAGGCTCACGTGGGCAAGGGTGTACGGATGGAGGTGGGAGAGGAGGGGGCGGGACCAGCAGTGAACAGAGAACAGGGCGGGAATTTACCCAGGCCTCCTGGTTGCCAGCCTCCTGGGCACACAGATGGTCACTCACCAGTCAGAGCCATGTCTCTGAACCCCAAGTGCAGCTCTCTCTGCACTGCACCTCCCTCCTCACTCCAAGATGGAGGCAGGCAGCCTGCGGCTGGAGAGATGGAGGCAGGCAGCCTCCGGCTGGAGGGATGGAGGCGAGTGGAATCCAGCATCCTCGTCTGTGTCCCACCATCCTGGAGGAGTCCACAGGGGTCCACCTCCGCCACAGGGCCCTTTGGCCTCATCGGCCCCCTCCCATCCAGCCCTCAGCTGGCCTCCTGATTTCCCATCCTGTGCCACCAGCTTCCTTCCTGCCTTTCCTGGGGCGGGCTCAGGCCTGGCACCACTCCAAAACGGCTTAATCAGAATAAATCCCGAGAAAGCACATGTATTATTTATTCCAGCAAAGGTTAAATAATTTGATGAATTTCCCAGGACGCTGCCGGAATGCTGATGGCCTCTTGGAAAAAATACATACACGCACATACATAAACAACAACAAAAAAAACAATAACAAATTTCCCTCTCTCTCTCCACACACACACACACACACACACACACACACACGGTAGCTACTGTCACTTGCCCCATGGCTCACACTGGAGACAGAGTGGGCAGCCCTCCATGACACTGGCATGGGGGCCAGGACGAGACATAGATTTTCTTCCTCACTGACTGGAGATGACAGCTCCACCCCTGGCCTCGCTGGTGTGATGCATTATCTGTAGCTGACTATGCCTTTGATTTTGCAAATGGCCACGGACAGCCTATTGATTTACAGGCCCAAATGATGGGCTTGCCTGAAGTGGGTTTGTTAAGGAGCTCCTTGTACTTGGGACTCTAGGGCTGTTGGGATCGAGGAAGGGGCTTTCAGGGAGATGGGAAGGCCTGGAGAGAAACCCCTGCCTGGAGATGGTGGGTGACAGGGTTCTTCTAGCCCATGGCTGCCATGCCAGATTGGCTCACCTAAGCCAAGTGGGGAAAGCCAGGAAAATAGAGATGACTCTGAGCACATACTAGGCGTCCTTGTCTGCCTCCTTGTCCTCCTAGTCTTCCTCCCCTCCTTCCCTTCTTCCTCCTCTTTCCCTCCATCCTCCCCTTCGTCCTCCTGCCTATCATCAGGACTGCCATTCACCTAGCACTTACATGTGCCCAACCTGAGGCTGAGTGTTTTATGTTCATCACATCCTAAGAGTCTCCCAACAGCCCCAATGAGTTGGGCACTTGCATTTAAATCTCCATTTAAGAGATAAATAGCCCCAGAGAGGTTTAGTGAGTTGGCCAAAGGGCACAGAACCAGTGGGTAGAGCCAGACTTCTCTGCTCCTCTGGGCACCAGGCTTTCATTCTCTCCTGTCTGCCATGTGGATGGAGCAGAAAGAGCTTGGGCTCCGAAGGCAGGTGATCGAGGGGGCCTATGCACATGCAGCTCTCTGCTGCTCATGCTCAGGCGGCGCCCGGCACAGACTAAGCGCAGTTGCACTGTTTTCCACCATCATTCTCTCTGTTCTGCTTCTAATTAGTAGCCACACCCCCACTAGCTTGGATAATGAGCCCTACTCAACAAATGCTTCTTTACCATGTGAATTCATTCAATACCTAGTCCCCAAACAACCCATTTTATGGACAAGGAAAAAGAGGTCTGGAAAAACCAGTTTCTGCTGGTTTCAGAGCATCCCTCTGGGAGGCAGCAGAAGTGGGAGCAAAGGGCACTGTCCTTGGGTCACATGCACGGGAACAGAAATCATGGCTCTGGGCAATGTAGGGCAGGATCAGGCACTTGCAGCTCCAGCTCTCCGACCTTTAGCTTCTCATCTTTAGTAGGGGAAAAAATGGGGAATACACAACCTATGTTACAGAGTTGTTCCTGCCATGGCCCTGGCACTGGGCACTTTACAGGCATTTTTAGACTTGATCCCGTGTCAAGTCTTGAAGCCTGGTGTCTGGTGCTCAGCACGCAGCGGCAGTCACTGTTCTCCAGCTGAGCTGTCCTCCCTGCCGTGCGGAGCCTCCGCTGTCCTAAAAGGCAGCTCCCTCCCTCCGCCTCCTTTAAGCCCTGCCTCCTGTTTAACCCCATTATCCTGACACAACACAATGCCCTGCCTCACCCCACTCTCCCTTCGAAATGAAACCTGGTTCTGATTTTCTGCTCCAGTGTGGCCTCTTCTCTTTCACTTATCAATTCTTTGTACATGACCCTGAAGACCATCTCTTGGTTTGAGCCTGCTGTCCTCAAGGGCACTGCCTTCTGTTCCCCTTTATTTACTGCTCTGTTTCCTGGAAAACGAGCAGTCTGTCTTCCTTTGATTTCCCTGGATGGCATGGGGATGGAGGTCAACAGACCTTGAAGTGGAGGCTTCATAAACCTCCCTGAGACTGGACATTCCTTGAGGCAGACCAGGTTTCTGTTCATCTCTGTGTCTCCAGCACCTTTAGTAGGGCTCAGCACACAGTAGGTGGACCAAGCACACAGTAGGTATGCAGAAAATGCTTGCCACGCCCCAAGCTAGACCTGGATCCAGGACCTTGGCAGGATTCCTACAACCGTTAATCTTCTCAAACATCCTACCCCAAACTCAGAAGATGTGATTTCTAGAATTGAAAACATACGCAGAAGTCATTTCAGGATGTGGTCGCTCTGTGTGTGTGTCAGTCACAAATATTTCTGAGAGCCATGTGGGGGCAGGGCTGAATATTAATCCATTGATTACGCAATGAGGACTGCAGCTCACGGAGAAGCATCGACACCTGTGGAGGCCTCTTCTCCATGCTCTCAGCCGCTCATGAAAGCTGGGAGGAAGCAGTGAGAAAGCAACCAAGATGGTTCAGTTCAGTTCAGTTGCTCAGTCGTGTCCAACTCTTTGTGACCCCATGGACTGCAGCACACCAGGCCTTCCTGTCCGTCACCAACTCCCGGAGTCCACCCAAACTCATGTCCATTGAGTCGGTGATGCCATCCAACCATCTCATCCTCTGTTATCCTCTTCTCCTGCCCTCAATCTTTCCCAGCATCAGGGTCTTTTCAAATGAATCAGTTCTTCGCATCAGGTGGCCAAAGTATTGGAGTTTCAGCTTCAGCATCAGTCCTTCCAATGAATATTCAAGACTGATTTCCTCCAAGATGGTTATGGAACCCCTAACTCTGGGTGAATAACATGTATTCAGCTTTCCATCCATCCATCCATCCATCCATTCATTAGTTCATCTATCCATCCATTCATTTATCCATCCACCCATCCATCCAACCATTTATCCACTCATTCATCCATCCATCCTTAAGATAGATAATGGGTCAACCACAGTCCCCACTTGACACAGTGCATTGGTCTTAATTTTTCAAAAAGATTATAGCACCTTTACATTAGTCAGCTTGGGCTTTCATAACAAATACCATAAACTGGATTGCTTAAACAACAGAAATGTCTTTTTCACATTCTGGAGGCTGGAAGTCTCAATCAGAATGCCAACAAGGCTGATTTCTGGTACTTTCTTCCTGGCTCACAGATGGCCACCTTCTCTATGTGTGTTTACATAGCCTTTCCTCTGTGCATGAGTATGGAGAGAAAAAGAGATCTCTTTCTCCTCTTCATATAAGGCCACCAATTCTATTGGGTTAGGACCTCTTCCTTATGATCCTATATTTAACCTTAATCACCTTCTAAACCCCCCCTCTCCAAATACAGTCACATTGGTGATGACAGCTTCAACATGTGACTCTGACTTTGGGAGAACACAATTCATAGCATAGTATCCATAACAATCCTTCAGTACTGAAGCATCTTCTCCTGAACTCACAGCCTAGCAGGACACCAGTGAAAAATATGTTAGTCTACTATTCAACCTGGACAAGTTCTGTCCCAAATACTTAAAACTGGGAGTAAGACAGACAGGATAGACTACTCTAAGTGTCAGACAGATGTAGATTTGATTCCAGGATCTGTCACTCAACTGGCCGAGGGACAGCATTTAAACTCCAAGCGTCTTAGTTTCTCCTTTGGTGAAATGGAGAAAATCACACAGTATGAGATTCTCCTCATTGATTGCACAGTAGAATTCCTGGAACTGAGTAGGCATTTAACAAATAGTAAATCTATTATTCAGGGGGCCTAGGTCTAGGAAAGAGCATTTCATAAAGGGGAGAGGCAGCTAAGTGTAATAATTAAGAAAGAGGGCTCTAGAGCCAGGCTCCTGAGGGTTAAATCCTAGCCCTTCCTCTTTGTCAGTGAATGGACTGGGGCCCATGCCTCAGTTTCCTTATCTGGAAAAATGAAACCAAGAGCAGCAGCTATCTCATAGCACTGTTCAGTCAGTTCAGTTCAGTCACTAAACCATGTCCGACTCTTTGCTACCCTGTGGACTGCAGCACACCAGGCTTCCCTGTCTATCACCAACTCCCGGAGCTTACTCAGACTCATGTCCATTGAGTCAGTGATGCCATCCAACCATCTCATCTTCTGTCATCCCCTTCTCCTCTCACCTTCAATCTTTCCCAGCATCAGGGTATTTTCCAATGAGCCAGTTCTTCGCATCAGGTGGCCAAAGAATTGGAGTTTCAGCTTCAGCATCAGTCCTTCCAATGGATATTCAGGACTGATTTCCTTTAGGGTGAACTTATTGGATCTCCTTGCAGTCCAAGGGACTCTCAAGAGTCTCCTCCAACACCACAGTTCAAAAGCATCAATTCCTTGGTGCTCAGCCCACTCCAGTACTCTTGCCTGGAAAGTCCCATGGATGGAGGAGCCTGGTGGGCTGCAGTCCATGGGGTCTCTAGGAGTCGGACACGACTGAGCGACTTCACTTTCACTTTTCACTTTCATGCATTGGAGAAGGAAATGGCAACCCACTCCAGTGTTCTTGCCTGGAGAATCCAAGGGACAGGGCAGCCTGGTGGGCTGCCGTCTATGGGGTCACACAGAGTTGGATACTACTGAACTGATTTAGCAGCAGCAGCAGCAGCTTTCTTTATAGTCCAACTCTCATATCCATACATGACCACTGGAAAAACCACAGCTTTGACTAGCCTGATCTTTGTTGGCAAAGTAACGTCTCTGCTTATGAATATGCTGTCTAGGTTGTTCATAGCATTTCTTCCAAGGAGTAAGCGTCTTTTAATTTCATTGCTGCAGTCACCATCTGCTGTGATTTTGGAGCCCCCAAAAATAAAGTCTCTCACTGTTTCCATTATTTCCCCATCTATTTGCTATGAAATGATGGGACTGGATGCCATGATCTTAGTTTTCTGAATGTTGAGTTTAAGCCAACTTTTTCACTCTCCTCTTTCACTTTCATGAAGAGGCTCTTTAATTCTTATTTGCTTTCTACCATAAGGGTGGTGTCATCTGCATATCTGAGGTTATTGATATTTCTCCCTGCAATCTTAATTCCAGCTTGTGCTTCATCCAACCAAGCATTTTGCATGATGTACTCTGCATATCAGTTAAATAGGCAGAGTGGCAATATACAGCCTTGACATAGTCCTTTCCTGATTTGGAACCAGTCTGTTGTTCCATGTCCAGTTCAAACAGTTGCTTCAGGAGGCAGGTCAGGTGGTCTGGTATTCCCATCTCTTGAAGAATTTCCCACAGTTCTTGGTGATCCACACAGTCAAAGGCTTTGGCCCATGCTCAGTAAATCTTTAATCCAATTTTCTGTTGATGGGCAGGGCTGTGTTCCCTCCCTGTTGTTTGACCTGAGGCCAAACTATGGTGGAGGTAATGAAGACAACGGAAACCTCCTTCCAAAGGTCCCACTCACGCACTGCTGCACTCAGTGCCCCTGACCCTGCAGCAGGCCACAGCCTACCACGCCTCCACTGGAGACTCTTGGACACTCACAGGCAGGTCTGGGTCAGTCTCTTGTGGGGTCGCTGTTCCATTCTCCTGGGTCCTGGTGTGCACAAGGTTTTCTTTGTGCCCTCCAAGAGTCTGTTTCCCCAGTCCTGTAGAAGTTCTGTAATCAAATCCCACTCGTCTCCAAAATCAAATTCCCTAGGGGTTCTCAGTCCCTTTGCCAGATCCCTAGGTTGGGAAATCTGTTGTGGGTCCTAGAACTTTCTAACAGTGTGAGAATTTCTTTGGTATAATTGTTCTACAGTTTGCAGATCATCTGTTCCATGGGGTTAATGGCAACCTCCTCTAAGAGGGCTTACACCACAGGCTGTCTGACCCAGGCAGCTGCACCCAGAGCCCCTGCCCCTGAAGCGGGCCACTACTGACCCATATTTCTGCAGGAGACTCAAACACAGGTCTGGTTCAGTCTCTGTGGGGTCTCCTAACATAGCACTGTTAGGACTTTATTCCTTTTTTTCTTAATGTATTTATTTATTTATCTATTTGGTTGCATCGGGTCTTAGTTACAGCATGCAGGATCTAGTTCCTTGACCGTGGATCAAATCTGGGCCCCTGCATTGGAAGTGAGGAGTCTTATCCACCTCTCCACTGGGGAAGCCCCAATACTTATTCTTAGGACAAAGGAAAAATAAAAATATTGACTATAATTATTTGAGAACCAAGGAATTGTGACTAATCTCCAGAGGGCCCTATTGCATACCCTGAGATGCATTTAATGTACCATAATTTTTATCAACTGACACCACTGGCTATTGTGAAAGATGGACTGTGTCCCCATGACTTTCCTCTGCCCACAACTTACCCAGGTGAACTGTGCCTGGGACAGGGGCACAGGCCCTGGGGCTGATCCCTCTAAGCACACCAGGTCCTGCTAACCAGTGGGACCAGGCCCCAGTGGGAAGATAAGATTGGAGAGACTGCATGCCGTTCCCCCTGTTTAATTACCGCTTCCTTAATTGAGCCACAAGTGGTGTTTGTGCTGCCATCAAACCCGTGAGGACCTTGTCATTTACGTGAATGACTCTCCATGGAGTGACAGCTCCAAAATGTGGGATGTTCTGTTTGTACCAGTTTTAACAAAGTGGCGGGCTTTGGCTACAGATTTCCTTCTTAACACGTGCCCTGGGAGTTGCTCCAGGGGCTGGTGTTTCCTTTACAGAGAATGACATGAAACAGACTGGAATGCTAGGGTCACAGGACCTGGAGCTGTGGAACCTTAGAGGCATGGAGCCACGGAGGCTCTCCCGTCTGCTGCCCTGATGCTCCCAGAGATGGTGAACTTTTTCTTCTAAGGCAGCCCATTCCCTGTTGAGACTCCTGACTTCTAGGGAGGCCTCCCTTGCTCATTAAGCTCCACCATGCGTTTCACTGCTGTGAGCTGAGTCCCTGGGAATAGTCATATCTGGAAAGGCAGCTGGAATGGGAGAAGTTGGAGGGACCAGGATCCATTGAGACTCGCTTCCTTTCTGTTAAGTGAATAGCTAATTGTTGAGACTTTCTGTGGGCCTGCGGCTTGTGCTGGCAGCTACAGGGGGGACAAAAAGAGGTTCCAACTGCCCTTTGCCCTTGAAAAATTCACCCTCAAGCTGGCAAGGGCTGCAACATAGAACAATAGTGGGGAGATGGGGCATACAAGAGAATTAAGAATTAGGTCTAGGGGCATGTATTCTACATGCAACCAGGAAAGGAAGGCAGAGAGGGCTTTCTGAAGGAGGAAGGGTCTCATGATCTGGACCCAAAGGATGAGCATGGTGAGGAAGGGTGGGGGAGGAAGAGCAGCAAAGGGAATGGACAACCCCTCCTGCCCTCGGTGGGTCAAACACAGCCATAGCCTGTTCACTCTCCCCTCACACCCCCACTCCCAAGGCCCTGGGCCAGCTTGCCGCCCAGGAGAAGGCTGTGTCTGCAGAGGTTCCCACTTATTTATTTATTTTTTCCGTTTATGAAAAGATAATTCAGGAGACATTATTTCAATCAGACCCCTACGCAGTTTAGGAATGCTAATGCTTCCTCTATTAAAAAGGTGTGGAATAATTAGGATGCTGATGAAGACTGGGGGCAAACTCTGGAGAAATCCATTACCCAGCGCTCAATGCTTTTCCTGTCCCCTCTGTATCCCCGAGTGACAAATTAACACGTAACAGAACAACGGCTGCTCACACTTACGGCACGTTTAGCTCAGATTGGAAGCTACGTTTTTTAGAAAATGAAGACTTTCGTAGATCAAACTGGAAACAATTTGGGATTGCAGAAAGGAGTCAGAGGAGGGTAAGCAACATGTAGATTCAGGGTGAGCATAGCCATAGAGCAGCTAGGCAGTACAACCAGCGCTGGATTTGGGGGAAGAGGTCCTGGTTTTAGCCCCGCGTTCTTGCAGTGTGACCTTTGGATGCCACAATCTGGGGACAGGGGAAGAGTGAGCCTCATTAGAAGGAAGAAATAAGGAAAGACTTCAAAGAAACATAAAAATAATAGTAAATAGCATTCACTGAATGATTTTTATGAGTCAGGCACTGTTCAGAGGGTTTCCGTACAAGTTAATTTAGCACTGACATCAATCCCCTTGAGGTAGGTACTGTTATTATCCCATTTTAGAGATGAAGAGATTGAGGCACAGAAGGCACAAGTGAGCTCTTAGATGGCAGGATAGAAATCTGAACTTAGATATACTGTGGATGGCATCTGATGGTGTCAAAGCCAGAGTTATGAAGGTACAAGGATCGTCTGAGGGACTACTCAGAACAGGGAGTGTGGGCCCAGCTTGTGAAGGACCTTAAAAAAACGGGTGGTCTGGGTTGAATTGTGTCCACCAAGAGATGCTGCAGTCCTAATGCCTCGCCCCTGTGAGTGTGAGCTTATTTGGATACAGGGTCCTTGAAGAAGATCCAGTTAAGATGAAGTCATGAAAGTGGGCCCTAATTCAATATGACTAGTGTCATTATAAAAAGGGGGAATTTGGAAGCAGAAACAGACATGCATAGAGAGAGGGTGACGGGAAGACACAGGGAGAATGCCATCATCAAGCCAAGGATTGCTAGAGTCTACTGACGCTGGGAGAGGGTAACAGACAGAATCTCCCTCACAACCCTGAGAAGGAACCAACTCTGCCAGCACCTTGATCTTGGATTTCTAGCCTCCAGAACCCTGAGACAATGCAGTTCTTTTCCTGAAGCTGCCCAGTTTGTGGTACTTTGTAGCTGAAGCCCCAGGAAACTAACACAACAGAGAAAGGAGATGGGTCTCAGGGACCGAGGCAATCAGGAGCTATTGCAGATTTCTGAGCAAGAAGATCACACATGATTAGCATCTTTAAAAGATGACTCCAGTGGTGTATATAGCCAGGGTCTTGAAGGGTAGAAGTGCTGGAGGCAGAAGAGTTGCCATTGTCATGTGTGAGATGATCTGTGTGGAGATCGTTGCGGGGTGGGGGTGGGGGTGTGGAGCAGGAACCGTGGGATTGTCAACAGGACTGGGACAGTATCCCCTTTCAGGGCTGCAATAATAATGACGTTAAATAACTGTATTCACTAAATCAACTGCCCACTTTCATCGCTTCATCCCCAGGGGAGACTGAAATGCTCTGAGTTAATATCTAAAAGGAAAAAAAAATGGAACTCAGGGATCAAACAACTTTTTTGATGAGGGAAGTGTTATTTCTACCAAGCTAAGACATCAAAGCCTGTGAATGGTGCTTTTTAGGTAATATTAAAGTGGGCTCTAAACAGTGTTTGAATATTTCTCTGCTTTTCCCAGGGATCACAGACAGTCTCTCTTAGAGGAAGAACACCAGCAATGCCCCAAGCCAGCCTCAGCTCCAGGAGGACCTGTGGGTTTTCCTGGGAATGTAACACTTGTGTAAATACGGCTTAAATTTCTTTTTGTATTTACCAGCCCCAGCATTAAAATTTATTGTTTTAGGCATAACATGAATTTCTGTAGATTAAATTAGCTAAAAGCCTGACAAACAATTCAGCTGTATTTTGACAGTTCTAGTCACAGGGATAGCCACTGCATCAGGAGATATATCCGTAATATGGCAAAGTCACCTATTGAGTGAGTTTTTGAGAAACAAATGCCGTTTCCACATTGATTCTTATTATTAATGACAGATGGCTTTTCCAATCTGCTTGTAATAGCCAGTTTTTACTGTGTAACAAACTACCCCAAGACCTAGGGGCTTATAACAACTATTTTATTACCACTTATGAATCTATCGGTCAACCAGGTAGTTCTGCAGTTAGCTGGAGGGATGGCTGGGGGGCTGGAGGGCCTGACATGGCCTCTGCCACATGCTGGCCAGAGTGAGCAGGGGAAACTAGATACATGTCTCTTCCATCCAGCAGGCTAATCTGGGCTCACACAGTCATAGTTTTAGGGTTCCCAAGTGACTTTTTCAAACCTCCGCTTGTACCAATGCACCCGTGCCCATTGGGCAAAGCAAATCACATGACCAGCCCTGATTCTGAGGTGGAGTCTGCCTCTGGATGGGAGGAGAGTTAATGTCATTTTGGAAATGAGCATGCTTACAAGGATGGGATGGGAGGGGAGGGATTTGGGGCCAATTTTGTGATCTACCACACCCCTCCTCCTAAAATAAAGAAGGCTAGAATATTTTAAAGGACCCTGTGCCAGGCACTGTGCTAGGATCTTTATAATTTGTATTTAATCAGAGAAATTAGGTAACTTTCTCAAGGTCACACAGGGAGTTATTACTGGAGACAAAAGTCAGGTTCAAGACTGCTTAAACCTAAATCTTATGCTATTTTTCACTACTGCTTTCTGTCTTCCAGCTATGGAGTTGAATTTGTTATTTGGGGGTTTGGAAATCACATTATTATTACAGTTCTCACTGTATTCTAGTCAGTATTTTCTATTCTGTTTTCTCCATTGTTAGTCATCCAACCTCCACTTGCCTACCTCTCATGATGGGGAGCTCACTATCTATCTTGACAGCTTAATTAATAGTTGAAAGCTCAATCTCTTACAAATTTCCTTTAAGTCAAAATGGGATGCTGAAAAACCTGGATGAGAATGAGGGGACTTGACAAGTGAAGCTTTGTGTAAGTTTTCTTTTCTATTCTGAAATCTACAGTGTATCTTTTTCAGTTTCCAGGTTTTGTATTGTGATTTATCTTTGTTCTGCATGATTTGGAAATTGCCATTTTCATGGGAAAAAATGAACACAGGAAACTTTTGATTAACAAGGTGAGGCTCTTTTTCCTTAAGGAAAATGAAGATAAGAAAATAAATGCTTAAAAAACAGGTGCAATGATAACCATCTCCCTGGGACTCCTACGGTCATTTCCTTGTGATTATCTCTGATAGAGGTATTCTGTGAAGGCAGGTGCTGTGAAGAATATGATGTTCACAGATTCATTCATTCATTCATCAAATACTGAAAAAAGCTTACTGTAGTCCAGACGCTCCGTCGAATAAACTAGGGGGCTAACTAATTTTACACAGCCACTCAAGGCTTTCAGAGTCTAGAAGGGAAATAAGGAAGATGAATCTAACCAGAGAGGGAAAGTGCCAGAGACCTGTCAATGGTACAAAGTGAAGTAGGATCCTAGGCATGAGGGTGAGGGTAGAGGTGGGAATGATCATATCTGGGTGGGGGAGTTCATTCTGGGTCCTTTCCCTTCTTCTGAAGGCAGAAAACTGCTCATTAACACCCTGCATCAGAAATCATTAAACCTAGCTCTTCAGGGATATCCTCTGAAAATCCCTCCAACAAAAAAAGCACACAGCGTGAGGTCTTGAAAGTCAAATCTGTTCCTATGCAAATTCAAAACTCAAAAGGATGAGCAGCCCTGTGGTCAGCCTCCTATGGATGGAAGGAGCCATTCTGGGTGGTGGTGATGTCAGGAAAATCAGTAACAGAGCTGGGGCACTCCTCGGGCTTCTAGAACTTCCTCCCTGCAGATGGTTTCAGATGTTCTCTCAATAAAAATTACCACTGGGCAAACACAAATAAACTTAACGGATTTAACTGACAGAGTTAAACAAGCAGAAGATAGGATTTCTCTTAATGAGAATAAACTACTTGCATATGAAAAAGATTTAAAATTGAGGATCCAATAACTCACCAGAAACTTGGAACAGATTCACAGCATTGGGGGAAAACAACGACCAGGCAGAAAAACTCTGTCTGGAAGCTGGCTGGGCGCTGCAGAAAAGCCAAGCTGAAGAGGTGGGGGCAGTGGCAAAGGCCCACATGATGATGCGGAATGGGCCTGCCCTGGACTCCAGCCCCTGGGGCTGACTGGCAGACCAGTAGACCCCAGGATAGGGTTTGAAGTAAGGGCGATTGAATTAAGCCTGTGCTTTTGAAAGATCTGATTCCCTGCGTCAGTGAAGGCAAGAAGGGGGCTGAGAGGTGATACAAATCCAGGTTTATGAATAACGTCACCCACTGTCTAGCTGGATGAACTTGACCCTCATCTTGCCATTTGGAACTGTGGATAATGATGCCTCTCCCAGATTCTGTGTGAGAATTCTATAAGAAAATACTCATGTACTCTGTTCGTTTAGCACATTTCCTGAGACTCTCCTCTGAGCCAGGTACTGCTCGCAGCACTGGATATGCAGCAGTAGCCAAGACTGATGTGCCTCTGCTCTCGCAGTTATGTTCTAGTGACCTTAGATTCTAATGTAATTGTCTGAATTTTAGGGGTTGCAAAAGTTTTCTGCAATTGTCTAAATTTTCTTACTGCAATTAACAGAAACCCAGCCCGCTTAAGGAATTGGTTAAGGAACTGATCGTTTCCTATGGTTCGGAGAGTAATGGGGTAGCCCACTGTAGCTGAGGAAGAGCTGTAGGGACCTGGAACTGAGGACTGAATTCTGAACCACCATGACTCCCTCTCCATCTGTCTTTTAGTCTCTGTTTGTTTCTGCCTTTCTGAATGTTGGCTTCTTTCTCTCCTATTGCAGACAGGCCTTTGCAACATAGTAGGGATAGGGCCACCAGCAGCCCCTGTTTAGCATCCCAACAAAGAAAGTGCTTCCTTCTCCCAGCATCTGCATGGCAATCCCAGAGAAGGTCCCTTCAGACCCTGCTTCGGTCACGTTTCCACCTCTTGAACTAATTAATCACTGTTAACAAGAAGATGGAGAACTGTGATTGGCCAGGCTTGGATCACGTGGCCACTGGCTGGGGTTTACTGGGTATCATAATCAATGGCTCTACCAGAAACACATGAAGAGAAGCAGGAATGTTCCCCAACAGGAGGGAAACAAGGAGACAAAAACAGCGCATGTCCCACCATATAAGGTACTTAACTTAGAGCCTGGCAGGTATTAAGTTGATAAGGAGTAGCCAGAAGTTATGATAGTACTCAAGAAGGATTGGGGGGAAACCCAGATTTTCTTTATCCATTTTGCTTATGAGCAAACTGAAGCCCAGAGAAGGAAAGGCCTATCTTAGGAACAGGGATGCAGTCTACTGTGGAAAACCCAGTTCATAATCTCAGATTTCCCCCTTTAACTAGCTGAGTTACCTGCAGTGAGCTGCCACTCTCTGAGTTTCTTTAGCTCGTCCCCAAATGCGGCCACTGATAGCCACCCAACAGTGCTTACGTGGACACCATGGGATTAAAGTGATGACTATAGCACACAAGTATAAGGCAGAAAACGAGTCCTGGCAGCTGTGGCTGAATCTGGTCCACAGATGTTTTGTTTGGCTCATCCAATGTTTTCAAAGAGTTGAGCCAACCTTTAATAATTGGAAGATTCTACATGAAAAATGCAGATTTCTGGCTTCTCTTAAAAAAATCAAGAGATCTGACAACATCAGATTGGAATTCCCACATGGCAGCGATGAGGTGAAACTGACCAGCAACTACTCCTTTGAAAAGGGCACGTGCTGTGTTCTGCTCCAGTTAACCACAGTCCCCACCACTCCTTATTGTTCCTAGTACTGATGCCAAAGTGCACTGCTGTTTTTCCTAGAGCACAGAAATATTTTCTGGTGTTCATTTCTCTTTCAAAATGGAAAATCAAATAGAGTTGAGGAGGCTGGCACAATTTTTCTTACACCCACCCTACTTTTACCCCCAGCCCCTCCAGGCACTTCAGCCTGTGAGTATTATTGCATGACATCATTATTTTTATAAGGTCTTTATTTCTTCCCTGAGAGAAAAATAGACAGGTATGACAGTAACCATTCTGGAAATAATAACAAGCAATTTCCCAGCACTTACTATATGCCAGATACCATTTAAAGCCCTTTACATATAGCATTTTAGTGAATCCTCAAAACAACCCTATAAAGTGGGTACTAGTAGTATTCTCATTTATAAATGAGGAAACTGAAGCACAGAGAGGTTAAGTAACTTACCTAAGGTTAGCATTGTAGAGATCTGAACCTAGATAGCCTGACTTCAGAGTCCCAGCTCTCAACCATTAACTCTACCAAGATTGCTAGTGCATGGGTGTGTGTGGTGGTGGGGTGAATATGAACAAGCACGTTTGTGTGTCTACACACACATAAGTCACAATGCTGTGGGTTGTAAGTTTAGGTTCATAGGATGACTGAATAGAAAGGACCAGGATATCATGGGGTTGAGAATTGAATTCTGCTCTAGGCAGCAGAATGGCTGGGTCTTAGGGATAAATGCAGCTGGGCAACCTCCTCATCCCTGTAGTCCTCAGTTTTCCATCTCTAAAATCAGGTGAAGGATTTGGACTAGATGATCTCTAAATTGCTGCCCTCTCACAACTCAACTGTTCCGTAATTCTCTGACTTTCTCTTCTCTCTTTCAATCTGTTACCTGGAGCTGAACTATGGCCAAGTCAGAGCCATGTGCCAGCTTGGAAAAGGCAGAGGAGTTCTGTTCAAGCTGGTGTCTCCATTTAGTCTGTGCCAGTGACCAGAGGGTGTCATTCACTATGGGAGGGTGCTACCATTGCAAATCCTCAGCAACTGGAGCCTAGTGATAACCTGGCAAACTTCCAATAGGCTTGCCAACTTCTCCCTTGGGATTCTCTTGGAAAGCTGGAAGGTATATCCCTTAGCTATGTGGCTTCTGGTTGGCAGGGAATGGGAAAGGATAGCAGCCTAGCAGTCTGGAGACCTGAGATGTATTTCGGCCCTGCAGGGTGACCTCACACTCTGTCAATGTCTTATTCCTGAGGTGCCTTGCCTTATTTGAGTCTAGTTTCCTCGCCTACCTTGGTTTATCAATTTTAAAGTGCTCTAAAAAAGGAAAAGATGATTGGCGTATTTACACAGAAGCTAGTTTCCCCTGAAACTGTGGTTGGGACCATGGACCACAAAGAGGGCTCCACAGAGTGAGGAAGGATTAAAACCAGAGGAGACAGAACGCTGGGCCTCGTGCTCGACCTTATGGGAGAGACAGCTGTGAGGAAAGCTGGATTCCCGGCATCACCCCTTGAAGAGGGCAGAATGCCTCTTCTTCCCAACATGTCCATAATCTAATCCCTGGCACTGTCAGGCTCCAGTGGCTAAAAGGATATTACAGATGTAATTAACATTTGTTGTTGTTCAGTTGCTCAGTCATGTCCAGCTGTTCGTGACCCCATGGACTGCAGCACACCAGGTTCCTTGTCTTTCACCATCTCCCAGAGTTTGCTCAAACTCATGTCCACTGAGTTGGTGATGCCATCCAACCATCTCACCCTTGTCATTCCCTTCTCTACCTGCCTTCAATATTTCCCAACATCAGGGTTTTTCTAAAGAGTCAGCACTTCACATCAGGTGACCGAAGTATTGGAGTTTCAACTTCAGCATCAGTCCTTTCAATGAATACTCAGGGTTGATTTCCTTTAAGATTGACTGGTTTGATCTCCCTGCAGTCCAAGTGACTCTCAAGAGTCTTCTCCAATACCACAGTTTGGAAGCATCAAATCTTTGGCCCTCAGCCTTCTTTATGGTCCAACTCTCACATCCGTGCATGATGACTGGAAAAACCATAGCTTTGACTATATGGACCTTTGTAGGCAAAGTAATGTCTCTGCTTTTTAACACTGTTTATTAAATAAAGAATTTAATAAGTATTAAATTTATTACTGCTGTGTAGGTTTATCATAGCTTTTCTTCCAAGGAGCAAGTGTCTTTTAAACATTACAAGCCTAAAAATTTAGGGAGACCATCCTGAATTATTCAGATAGCCTAATCTAATCACACGAGCCCATAACAGTTGAGAACTTTCTCTGGCTGGGCTGGGAGAGATGCAGCAAAAGGAGTCAGAGACTTTGGTGGTGTGAGAGAGACTTAACCCACCACTGCTGAAGAGGAACCACATGCAAACAGCAGAAAGGAAGGCAGGCACCCTCTGACAGCAATGACCAGGCTCTGACAGCCAGCAAAGAGACGGGACCTCAGTCCTACATCCACAAGGAACTGAATTCACCCAGCAGCTCAAATGGGCTTACGCAGAATCTGTCCTGGAGTTTCCACCGAAGAACCAATTCCAGCCCCTACCACATGAGACCTATAGAAGAGGGCCCAGCTGGGTATTGTGCCCAGACTTCTGGGCCCACAGAACTGTGAGATCATAAATGACTGTGTTTTTATTGAAACATGTGGTAATTTGTATGGCAGGGCTAGAAAATGAATACAAACTTCTTGTTGTAGGTTGAGGCCAATGAGAGAAAATGGCGTTATATGGTGAATGGCCTCACAGGGTTCTACATTGTGTAGAGAAGTGGCTTCAGAAAAGGGCAGCCCTGGCTTAATAGAGAGTATTATTCAAAAATCAGACCTCAGAACTTCCCTGGTGATCCAGTGGTTAAGACTCTGCGCTTCCAATGCAAGGGGCATGGGTTCAACCCCTAGGCAGGGAACTAAGATCCCATATGCCTTGCAACAAGGCCAGAGAAATTAAAATAAATAAATAAATGAAAGAATGAGACCTCAAAGCATCACTCAAATTTGGAAGTGAAAGATAAGGAAGATCTCCCTCCATGGTGCTGTATGTGGGGCAGAGGGTGGTTTTCCATCCCCAGAGAACCCCTGTGTTAGTGCCAAGGAGAACACAGGGGGACTTGAGATGACCCTGCTGAGCAGAGAGAGGGGATCATGTCATAGGACAGCAATCTTTGTATGCTGGAAGCATACCCAGGTTCAAGAGCATTTCAGAGAATCAATACCCCTGAATACGATAAACAATTGTACGAGTGTTTCATACTTTCATCCCATTATATATTTCCTCCATGTTTAAAAGGCCATAGAATCAAAATTGGGAATGTAAATTACCAGCAAAAGGCAGTGTTTGTAGGATGATATTCTTCTTCCATGGGCTTCCCTGGTAGCTCAGCTGGTAAAGAATCCGCCTGCAATGCAGGAGACCCTGGTTCATTCAATTCCTGAGTTGGGAAGATCTGCTGGAGAAGGGATAGGCTACCCACTCCAGTATTCTTGGGCTTCCCTGGTGGCTCAGCTGGCAAAGGATTTGCCTGCAATGCAGGAGACCTGGGTTTGATCCCTGGGTTGGGAAGATCCCCTGGAGAAGAGAAAGGCTACACACTCCAGTATTCTAGCCTGGAGAATTCCATGGGCTGTCTAGTCCATGGAGTTGCAAAGAGTCGGATATGACTGAGCAACTCTCATTTTCACTTTCATTCTTCCTTCCTAATCACAAAATTGTGATAAATCAAGACCTTCTGTCAATTTCTCCTTTGCTGTATTTTTATCCCACAAGTCTAGGCTGAAAGGGATCTGAGGGAACACAGGGGTTATAGACTTCTGTGCTGACTCAGTTCAGTTCAACAAAGTTTTATTACACACCCACTGTGTGCTGTGCACTGTATGTGGAAAGAGGCAGTGTAACAAGGGTATTTAGAAACTCACGGCAGAGCTGAAGTTCTGTGCCATCACTGACTTGCTCTCATCACGGTCAGCACGTCTTCAAAACAGGTTGGCAAGGACTGAAACACACATTGCACTTCCTAGCGCTCATACCTTCCTCTGTGCTGCTCTTGTCCTCGGCATACATTTCCACTTCTCATACCTTCCTTCAGCTCCAGTTGAAAATGAATCTGTTGGAATTTGACAGTCCATAGTCTTTTCTTTAAAAGCCCTAACATAGGACATTCCCTTGGACTCTTCAATTTGCCTTCCAGGAACTGATCTTAGAAATAACTATGGATATGCACAATGATGCATGTCCAAAGCTACCCATCACAGGTTGCAAACCACCAGGATACCCACTAATGGAAAATTGGTTACACAAATAATCATGTATCCATAACATAGAATATTTATGTGGCCTTTCAAAATAATGGAGATCCACAGTTATGGTTATAGAAACAGAGTCATCTTATAATATTGGAAAAAATTCAACCTACAAAATTATGTAATAATATCACAGTTTTCTAGAACCCCAATTTACCCACAGCTGAGAATACCTCTAAGATAGTGAACCAGAAGTCTTTCCTCCATAAAGAAACATATAAGTAAATTCTGTTTAGAATATCGATTGTGTTCCCTGACTCTAAGCACCTGAAATTTGCAGTTTTCTCAGAACTTCAAAGATATTTAATACCCAGGCACAGTTTTAAATATAAAGACAGGCTTTAAGCTGAGTTTGCAGGGCAAAGTCATGGGCCAAGAGCACAGCTACAGGTGGCGCTAAGAATGGGAGAAATGGAATCATCTTCCTGTGACTTCACAGTTTATCAATGAAAAAGGAAGAGAAATGTTAAGGGTGGCAGCATCTCTCATAAAGGAAAAGCCACAATCTAATGGGTCCCCAGACTAAGCCCATCTTCAGGGAAGACAATAGACTCAATTAAGAACCAGAGTCATAAAAGAATGCAAATCTCCCAAACAAAACATAATTGAGCAGAGAGATGAGACCTGATCCCATAAATAACCCACCATAATTAGAACATATCAACAGTTCCTATTAAAGAAACATCAGGCAGTCAAGTACTGGAAGTCTGGGGAAATTGAGTTCTTAATTAAATCCTCATCAGAATTACTAGTACCCACATCTTCTACAACCCATTTCCCTAAGTCTCAAGTGTAGGTGCATCAGGAAATGGCTTAGTTTCGTGTGATCACATGAAATGAATTCTTTCACTGTTGAATCTTTTTTTTTTTCAAATTGTTTTTTTAATGTCTATAAATTCTTATTTTTTAATTAATTTTTATTGGAGTATAGGTGCTTTACAATGCTGCTTTAGTTTTCTCTGTTCAATCTTAACAAGGATTGGGTCCTAATTCTTGAAACACTAACCTTCAGAGTTGAATCTCAGTATTCCCAGAGAAGAGCCATGCATGCCTGTCTTCTTCTTTTTTTGTAAATGTTTATCTTCTCTTAATTAGACTCCTCTACCCAACACCCTGTGTTGGCTCCCTAATGTCTACAAAATAGAGTAGGAATTCCTAGGACCTGGAATTCCTCTCTCTTTCCTGTTCCTTACACATGGTTTGTTCTTCATTGGCCCCCTTTTCTGCTAATTCAGTCTTCTCAGCTTAGAATGCCCTTTTTCTCATTCTTTCCCCACTAAAATCTCACTACAATTCGACTGTTTTATGAAACTTATCTTATCATGGTCGCTTGCCATGCCCGCCCTTCAGTCCTTCTCAGGAGCTTTGGATCTGTTGGCCCAGCTGCTTTTTCTAAAGACTCTTTCCCTAGATTCTGTGACTCTCTTCCCACTGGGTCTTCCTTCGATCTTCCTCTAATTTCTCTGCCACCTATCCTCAGTCTCCTTTTTCTTCCCCTTGCCCAGACTAAGGAGTGGTACCTCCTAGGTCCTTTCCCTCTCGCTGCATCAGTAGTCTCCTCCACACCCCACCTCTACAGCAATGACTCCCAATTCTGTATCTCCAGCCCCAAATTTTCTCCTTAGTTACAGATCCATATGTGAAACTACCTAATGACATTACCAATTGGACATTTTGATGCATCTCAAACTCAACACAGCTACAATCTTCTAGAATTTCCTGTCTGCCCCAACTCACCCATTCCACCAAAGTCGCTCCTCCTTTGTTAGGCTCTGGATCAGTGAGTACCACCTCAACCATTTCAGTCCATCCTCAAGCTCAAAATCTTTTCTCGAGATATCTTCTTGTTACTTCCCTTACCCTCTTCTCTCATATCCACATTCTTCCAAATCAGGTGTCATCAAATTTTTCCCTAAAGAACCAGACAGTAAATATTTCAGGCTTTTCAGACTGTGTAGCCTCCAGTCCTGACCACTCAATACCAGGCTCTCTCTTGTTTTAAAGACCAGTGCTGGCCTGCTGGTGCAGAGTGACTGTGTTATATGGTTTCTCAGCAAGTCATTTCAAACAGTTTATTTTTTATTTATTTTTTCCACACCACATGTCATACAGGATCTTCATTCCTCAACCAGGGATCGAAAATGTGTCCCTTGCAGTAGAAGCAAATAGATGGGGAAACAGTGGAAACAGTGGCTGAGTTTATTTTGGGGGGCTCCAAAATCACTGCCGATGGTGATTGCAGCCATGAAATTAAAAGATGCTTACTCCTTGGAAGGAAAGTTGTGACCAACCTAGACAGCATATTAAAAAGCAGAGACATTACTTTGCCAACAAAGGTCCATCTAATCAAGGCTATGGTTTTTCCAGTAGTCATGTATGGATGTGAGAATTGGACTATAAAGAAAGCTGAACGCGGAAGAATTGATACTTTTGAACTATAGTGTTGGAGAAGACTCTTGAGAGTCCCTTGGACTGCAAGGAGATCCAACCAGTCCATCCTAAAGAAGATCAGTCCTGGGTATTCACTGGAAGGAGTGATGTTGAAGCTGAAACTCCAATACTTTGACCACCCCATGCGAAGAGCTGACTCATTTGAAAAGATCCTGATGCCGGGAAAGATTAAGGGCAGGAGGAGAAGGGACGGCAGAGGATGAGATGGTTGGATGGCATCACTGACTCAATGCACATGAGTTTGAGTAAACGCCAGGAGTTGGTGATGGACAGGGAGGCCTGGCGTGCTGTGGTTCATGGGGTTGCAAAGAGTAAGACACGACTGAGCAACTGAACTGAACTGAACTGATGTGACTGGATGCCATGATCTTAGTTTTCTGAATGTTGAGTTTTAAGCCAACTTTTTCACTCTCCTCTTTCACCTTCATCAAGAAGCTCTTTAGTTCCTCTTCGCTTTCTGCCATAAGGGTGGTGTCATCTGCATATCTGAGGTTATTGATATTTCTCCCAGCAATCTTGGTTCCAACTTGTGCTTCATCCAGCCTGGCTTTTCACACGATGTACCCTGCATATAAGTTAAATAAGCAGGGTGACAGTATACAGCCTTGATGTATTCCTTTCCCAATTTGGAACCAGTTTGTTGTTCCATGTCTTATTCTAACTGTTGCTTCTTGACCTGCATACAGATTTCTCAAGATGCAGGTAAGGTGGTAAGGTGGTCATGCACACATAAACATATACAAATGCTAGCATATGGCATGTGTGATTCTAAACTTTGTTTTAAATTGATTTCCTTTCTTTTATCCTTACAATCTACATTGCAATCTCACATTCTCCTCATTATTAAACTTCAGAGTTTTCTTCCTTTCTCTTTTATTATTTAAATTTTAAAAATTAAAAAACTATCCAAGATTTACACAAAAGTTTAAAAATAATGCCACGCATATTCATGAACCTGCCATTTAGCTTTAAAAATTAAGTATCGCTAACACAGTTAAATCTGCCTGTATGGACTCTTTTGGAACCACCTCAATGTCTCTTCCTCCTAGCCTACATGCATGCTAAGTAACTTCAGTTGTGTCTGACTCTAATCCCATGGGCTATAGCCCACCAAGCTCCTCTGTCCATGGGATTCTCCAGGCAAGAATACTGGAGCGTGTTGCCATGCCCTCCTCCAGGGGATCTTCTTCCAAAGATCGAACCTGCATCTCATGTTTTCTGTGTTGGCAGGCTGGTTCTTTACCATCACGTGGGAAGCCCTTCTTCCTTCCAGAGGTAGCCACTATTCTGAATTTGATGTTTATCATTCCCAAAATTGTATTTGTTATATATGTCGTGTCCCCAAGCAATGGTTAGCATTTTTTTTTTAATGTTTTAAAGCTTCATGAAAGTGAAAGTTGCTCAGTTGTTTCTCTTTGTGACCCCATGGACTGTAGCCTGCCAGGCTCCTCTGTCTATAGAATTCTCCAGGCAAGAATACCGGAATGGGTAGTAGTTCCCTTCTCCAGGGGATCTTCCTGATCCAGGGGTTGAACCAAGGTCTCTTGCATTGTGGGATTCTTTACCAGCTGAGCCACAGAAAAACTCTTTAAAGCTCCATAGTATGTTCTTCTGCCATTTTTGTCATCTTAAAATTAAGTTTGTGAGGTCCATCCACATCGGTATATGTAACTCATAGTTCACTAACAGGCACTGCGTAGTATATTATGTGACTGTTCTACTGTTTCTTTATCTTTTTCCTATTGATGCATACTTAGGTTGTTCCCCCCCCCCCAAATTAAACATTTATTTGCATAGCTCAGTCGTGCCCTCTAGGCTGTTTTTAATTTTTTGCTAATGCAACATTGCTGTGAAGATCACTTAATTTTAAGTGCTTCTTCCAAGCAGTTTTTCTGAGCTTATACCTAAGAGCGGAGATGCTAGATTACAGACTGTGCACATTTCTAACTTTCGAAATGTTACTCAGGTGTTTTCTGAAGTGTCTTACCACCTCACATTCTCGCAGCAGCGTATGGATGGGTTCCTGCGGTTGCACCAGTACTTAGTCTATCAGGATGTCCTGAAAGGAGAGATGACACATTCAAATGGGATAATTAAGGAGGGTTTGTTTTTTTTTTTGCTACACAGTGTGTGGAATCTTAGTGCCCCAACCAGGGATTGATCCGATGCCCCCTCCATTGGAAGCACAGAGTCAGCATTGGAAGCACTGGACAGCGAGCAAATTCCCTAGGGGTAGTTTAATATAGAAAGTAAGTATTTAGAATTATTTTGTTTTCTTATGAATTGAACTTCCTGGGGTTGTGTTTTCATCTTCAACTTAATCATAATAATTCTTTTTCTTAAAAATCTGTCTTGTTTGATTTAGTACAGTCTCTCCAGCTTTCTATTGGTTAGTATTTACCCCGTATATATTTCTCCATCTTTTTAGCTTCAACCTTACTGCAACCTTAAGTTCAGATATGTTTAATATAGAGTAGAGTGCCCAATTTTTAATATCTTGTATGACAATCTCTGACTCTCGTGTTTTAGTTCATTTTGGTTTACTTGGCTTCCTATTTTTTCTTTTACTTTTCCTTCTTACACACTTCTTTTATTTTCCTTTTAACATTTAAAAAAAAGAGGTAGGCATCTTTTGTTCCATTTTCTGTCTAATGATTAAACCTGTGTGCACTATTCTTGTATCAGTTATCCTTAAGATATTAACAGGTATTCCTGATACAAAATCTAAAAATGTTCAATAGATGTTCAATAAATGTTTTCATTTCATAAATAAATTCAATAAATGTTCAATGATCTCCCTCAAAGAACCAAGAATCTCCCACATATTACATGTTACTGCTGTGCAATATTTTAATGTCTATCTTGTAGCTCTACCTTTCAAATTAGGCATTTTTATTGTTATTCATGTGTACACACAATTTTTAAAAACAATTTATTCGCATATTTACTGATTTCTTCCTACATATTAAGCCTTCTTTCTGGGGTCATTCTCTCACCTGAACTACATCCTTTAACTTCCTTTACTGAAGTCCTATTATTGGCAAACTCAGTCTCAAAATATCTTAATTTCATCCCTATTCTTGTCCCATAGTTTCACCAACAATGTAATTATGAATTGATATGTTGTTGTTCAGTCACTCAGTCATGTCTAACTCTTTGTGACCCCGTGGTCTGCAGCACAACACACTTCCCTGTCCTTCATTATCTCCCAGAGCTTGCTCAAACTCATGTCCATCGAGTCGGTGATGCCATCCAACCATCTCATCCTCTGTCGTCCCATTCTCCTCCTACCTTCAGTCTTTCCCAGCATCAGGGTCTTTTCCAATAAATCAGCTCTTCATATCAGGTGGCCAAAGTATTGGAGCTTTAGCTTCAGCATCGGTCCTTCCAATGATATTCAGGCTTGATTTCATTTGGATGGACGGGTTTGATATCCTTGCAGTCCAAGGGAATCTCAAGAGTCTTCTCCAACACTACAGTCCAAAAGCATCAATTCTTTGGTGCTCAGCTTTCTTTATAGTCCAACTCTCACATCCATACATGACTACTGGAGAAACCATAGCCTTGACTAGACAGACCTTTGTTGGCAAAATAATGTCTCTGCTTTTAATATGCTGTCTAGGTTTGTCATAGCTTTTCTTCCTAAGAGCAAGCATCTTTTAATTTCATGGCTGCAGTCACCATCTGCAGTGATTTTTGAGCAAAAAAAATAAACTGTTTTCATTGTTTCCCCATCTATTTTCCATGAAGTAATGGGAGTGGATGCCATGATCTTCATTTTTTGAATGTTGAGTTTCAAGCCAGCTTTTTCATTCTCCTCTTTCACCTTCATCAAGAGGCTGTTTAGTTCCTCTTCACTTTCTGCCATAAGGGTGGTGTCATCTGCGTATCTGAGGTTATTGATATTTCTCCCTGCCATTTTGATTCCAGCTTGTGCTTCATTCTGACCAGCATTTCTCATGATGTACTCTGCATATAAGTTAAATAAGCAGGGTGACTATATACAGCCTTGACATACTCCTTTTCCAATTTGGAACCAGTCCACTGTTCCATGTCCAGTTCTAACTGTTGCTTCTTGATCTGCATACAGGTTTCTCAAGAGAAAGATAAGGTGGCCTGGTATTCCCATCTCTTTAAGAATTTTCCATGGTTTGTTGTGATCCACACAGTCAAAGGCTTTAGTGTAGTCAGTGAAGCAGATGTAGATGTTTTTCTGGAATTCTCTTGCTTTTTCTATAATCCAACAGATGCTGACAATTTGATCTCTGGTTCATGTGTCTTTTCTAAATCCAGCTTACACATCTGGAAGGTCTCAGTTCACATACTGTTGAAGCCTAGCTTGGAGAATTTTGAGCATTACTTTGCTAGCATGTGAAATGAGTGCAATTGTGCAGTAGTCTGAACATTCTTTGGCATTGCCCTTCTTTGGGACTGGAATGAAAACTGACCTTTTCCAGTCCTGTGGCTTCTGCTGAGTTTTCCAAATTTCCTGGCATGTTTAGTGCAGCACTTTCACAGCATCATCTTTTAGGATTTGAAATAGCTCAGCTGGAATTCCGTCACCTGCACTAGCTTTGAATTGATATAAAAGCTATTATTCCACTGTTTCCTGGTTTCTGTTGTTGTTTTTGAGAGCCAGTAGTTAGTCTACTTAGTATTCCTTGGGAATATTGTACATTTTTCCTCTGACTTCTTTAAAAATATATGGTTTTGGTTGTTGCACTTTCAAGTTGCTGGGTCAAAGTGTAATTTCTTTTTCATTTGTCCTGCATGGGATTAATTGTACTTCCTGACCATGAAGAACAGCTATTTGGTCAATTCCAGGAAATTCTCAGCTGTTGTTTTAAAAAATATAGTGTGAATATTCTCCCTCTTCTTTCCTTCAATTGGATATATATTACTTATATGCTCTTTCATATTTTTCATACCTTCATACTAAAAAGAAAAGAATCAAATGGGATTCTGGGACTGAAAAATAAAATATCTGCATTTCTAAATTATCCCTACATATTTTTTGTCCACATTTCTATTTAGTGGATAGTCATTTTCTTATTTCTTTGTAGAAAATTTTTAAACAGTAAGGAAATTAGCCTATTGTCTGTTATATGTGTTGCAAAGGTTTTGATGTCGTTGTTTTGCTTTCTGACTTCCTTTACAGTTTTTCCATGCAGCAATCTAAAATTTTTATTTTGTTGAATTTAAAAAATTTTTATGATTCTTGACGTGTCAATTTTAGAAAAACCTTCCCCTTGCTGACTTATTAAGTTAAATACTTATTTTTCTCCCAGAATAGTTCAAATTTCATCTTTGTTAAAAGCAAGTTTTACATTTTACGAATTACCGGGACTTTGGAGCCTGGTGGGCTGCCATCTATGGGGTCGCACAGAGTCGGACACGACTGAAGCGACTCAGCAGCAGCAGCAGCAGTAACTCTTTTAAGAACACATTTTTACAGAGCACAGTAAGTCACTTGTTTGCTCAATGAAATGCATGAAAAGTTGGACTAGTGACTCTATTTCAAGCTGCAGGGAATTTCCTGATAACACAAAATGCCCCAAAGTCCAGGTTTCATAGTTTTAGTAGTACTTTTTATTTACTTTTTCAAACTGCAAGAAAATCTAAATTGCATTTTCAACAGGGAATGTGGATCCTGAGACAAAAACAAAAGGTTTGATGTATAATGTAAAAACCAAGGAAAACATACACTATAAAGAGGGACATTAGAATAAGCTGACCAGAGTTTGGATGGCACTGGATTGTCCTTCAGAAATGCTGGTGATCCTACTACCATAACCAAGGACGTGCCAATGAACATTCCTTTCCAATCTAGGAGAAACACATAAAAGTACCTATTTGCTTATTTCTTAAATATAACTTTTTATTGTGGAGATATGAAAGAACCAAAACTTTGGTATCTCTGGTGTGAGGGAAAACAAAACAAAACAAAAACACAGCTGCAAGTAACCATCTCTCATCCAGTGAAGTTTAAAAATAAATTGAGGACACTTTTAATGAAAATGAGCGCGCACACACATATAGAAAGGGTGAGAAAGAGCGAGGGGACGACTTTGGCAGCATGAGATGAAGTATTAAAAGCACAGGAAGCAAATGATTTGTAGCTTCCTCCACAAGGTCAAATTTAGTTTCCACGTGTGGCTGATATTACATACTGGTTTCTCTAATACCTGTTCAGCAACCTCCTTCTTGCTGACTTTCCCATATTATGGAGGTCAGAAAGCTAGACACTGTGCTTCCCAGACTCCTTTGTAGCAAGATTCTGAATGTGACTTAAATTATGCTAATTAGACATATTTTATCAGTGCTAGTACTTTGGACACTCACCTTTGGTCCCCTATTTAAAAGGGCACCAAAGTACTCAGTAATAAAAGGAAACAGTATTTTAATAGTTTTTTTAAAAACTCAATATTAAAACAAAAAATTATGATAAACAAAATCCCAAAATGTTCAACAAAGACAAGATCAATAGTAGTCCCAGGGCAAGCCATATTGGAGCCTGAAGCAAAAGTAAAAAATAGTCATACTGATCTTGTCCATCTTGTATGATCCTAGACTTGATTACGAACCACGTTACATGTGGAGAGGAGCAGGTGCCAGGGATCCATTCTTTGCTGGTACAGATTTGAGTAGAGGAGAGATAGGTCTAGAGCAGCTTTGCACTTTAGCAGAGGCATCTTTCTACCTGTAGCCCAGGTAGAATGTTTCGGAAACAAGTCTCTAACCTTGCTTCTGGCAGTGTCAAGAGCAGCAGCTCCCTTGGTGACCCAGTTCTGCCGTGTGGTTTTGGCAGTTGTTTTTGAAGGCTCATCCTAGAGTTTGTTTCCTTGGATTTTCCAATTAACTGTGTACCAAGCTCTTTCTGTTTACAGCTGCCTAGGAAGGATTTTGTTCTCTGCAGACAGACCCAACTTAGACCCCTTGGAGAGCAGATACTACACCCCTTGCAGTAGATGAAGTCAAACATTTTGGGGTCAAACAGAAACCAGAGAATGCTGCTTTGGAATGACATTGTTAATATAACAAATATACTTGGACAATTGGCTGAAAGATTGAGGATATTTAATCTCACCAGACTGGGTTTCTTTATCTATAAAGTGAGGGTGATAATTCTCCTTCTATAGGGTTTTTGTAAGTATTACAGGACATAATAAAAAGCAGAGACATCAGTTTACCAACAAAGGTAATGGTTTTTCAGGTAGTCATGTACAGATGTGACAGTTGAACCATAAAAAGGCTGAAGGCTGAAGAACTGATGCTTTCAGATTATGGTGCTAGAGAAGACTTTTGAGAGTCCATTGGACTGCAAGGAGATCAAACCAACCAATTCTAAAGGAAATCAACTTTGAATGTTCATTGGAAGGACTGATGCCAAAGCTGAAGCTCTAATACTTTGGCCACCTAATATAAAGAGCCAACTCATTGGAAAACACCCTGATGCTGGGAAAGATTGAGGCCAAGAGGAGAAGGGGGTGACAGAGGATGAGATAGTCGGATGGCATCACCAACTCAATGGACATGAGTGTGAGCAAACTCCAGGAGATAGTGGAGGACAGAAGAGCCTGGTGTGCTGCATTTCATGGGGTTGCAAACAGTCAGACACGACTTAGAGACTGAACAACAAAGTCTAGAGTCTGACCCAGAGTTGGTGTGTGGTAAAACTTTTAGCAGTTATCAATATTTATTTCTCTTACCTTTGGGTAACATATATTAAGTGTTAATAATTGTAGCCATCTTGTTCATCTTTGGTCACTTTATTTATAAAGGTTCCAGGTAAAATATCTGAACAGAAAAATAACTGGTAATGAATTTTCAATATTTCCTGAGATTATTTTTTATTAATCAGGTTAGTATGAACTAGAAAACATAAAAAAAAAAATATTGGCAAAGATGGGATTGGTTCTATAGCCGTCAAAGCTTAAGTAAGAGATCCCTTATCAAACCAACTGCAAAATATGAGGGCAGCCAGTAGTTACTGCATCAGTCACTAATGCTATTTGCCTAGAAGTATTTTCCACTCAATTTTTTCAGTATGTTGTTGAGGCATTTTTTTTTTAAAGACAACTTTTGCCAAAAATAGCAAAGTTTGATTCATCTGCTTTTTTAGACAAATATGTAATGAAACAGGAAATAACTTTGAAAGCCCTCTTAACTGCACTGATATACATTTGTTTTAGCTATGGTGGGGGAGGGTGTCAGATTTAAGAAAGGGAATTTACTAAAAGAATATTGGGTAAGCCCACAGAATCTCAGGAAGGCCTGAGAACAAGGCTCACAGTGTATACAGCCCAGAGTCGCACCCCAAGTCAGCCTGCAGAAAGGATCCATGAAGCCATTAACAGCACAGCTTCTGCACAGACCCCATGGTTTGCACCATGGACCCCAGTGACACTGGACCTCACGCCACCGCCATTGTGCACCTGCAAACTGGATACAGCCACGTGACTACTACTGATGGTAGCCATACTGGATTTTTGCAAAGTCCCTAATTCTTCATATTGCTGGTTCCTAATTCAAAGTCTGGTGTGTGTCTGATCCTCAAAAGCTGGGTAACACACCTGTCCCTAGCTGCAAGGGAGCCTGGGAAATTAATTTCTGTCACTTACATTCTTACAGTGAAAGGCAAACTCTGTCTGATAAAGATTAAATTCTCCAACTATGTATAGCAGGACCATAAACTGAGCATGAAGATTTAGCACTAAGTACTCTGAATTCTAAAGTGCCAGGAGTTACTGGGGCAGGACACCCCAGTCAGGGTTTGCTGAAGAGGTAGCTGGACAGGTTTAACCCACCTTCATCTAAGAAGTCTTGGAAGATGGAGGGAGAGGAAATTATTGAAATATTAATATATATTTTACCAGTGGAAAGGACAGTGATTTTCCCTCTTCTGTCCACTGTTTGGGTGAGAAGAGGATGCTACTCTTCCATCTCCAAGGTAAGTAGTAAGGGAGAACACTAAGAGACACACTCACAAAATCTAAGGGTGTCTGCAAAGTGAGGCCAGCACTTCATGTCCCTGGTTGGTATTTACTCAGTCAGAAGACTTGCTCATCTTCCTTTTGATCCTATTTGAGCAGCAAGAAGAGAAGTAAGGTGGAAAGAGAGAGCTGCAGAATTTGCAGTGGATCAGGTAGATGTTGTGGAGGGTGGCCAGGGTCTTACCATCTTGCCAGGACCCTACCTGAGAGGAACGCCCTCCAGGTGAGTGGACACCAGCAGCAGCAGGAGATTGTAGGATGTACCTCCAGCAGGCACTGACCTTCATCACAGTCACTCAGGGAGCAAGGACAATCAACCAAGAAAGGACCGAGATAATCAAGAAAGGGATGTTTCTCCCATCTCTGGTTCTTTCTGCCCACAACACCAGAGGCATCAGGCTCAAAAGGAGCGTCGGATGGAGTATCCAGAAATGGTCCTTGACCCTCCTCCCTGCACTCTGATGCTGGAGCAGGAGCAGGAGAAGGAGAAGCCAGGCCACAGGTCTGGCTACCATAATGTGGGAGAAATGTTGGCTCAGAAGAGAGCTTGGACCTGGACTGACTTCTAACAGCCACCAGAGGGACTTTCTGAGATGTCCACAAAGGGTGGAAGCAGAAATAGAGGAGGAAATAAACAGACTTGAGATTAAAAGGAGAAGGGATGATGAAGAAGAATAAGAAGGAAAAGGAGAAATATTATCTAAAAATATTTTTTTTTCCAGCGGGTCCCTCTAAGTCAGCAATCACAAAGCAAATGGAATCATCTGCTGCCCAAAACAAGTCTGAGAATAAAATGAAGAAGGTTGAGAGTGGGGAGGGATATCACTCAGTGAAAATTACAGCATTAATGGTAAAATAGAGACCCTCAACCCCAGATTCATTAATTGGGAACGTCTTGTGCTGAGCATTGCCCTGAGAGGGGAGGAGGGAGTGACCAAGGGTCAATGAGGCAAGCAACCTTGCCAACAAGGAAGATGGGGCCCTCATCAAATTCCCAAGGTCCCCCTGAGAACACTGTACCATGGCATGTCTTTAACCACTTTCTGAGACTCTCCCCTTGCAAATCACTGATGAAGCTCATAACATAAACTTAAAAAGGGAATCCTTAAGTCCGGATCATTAAAATATCGTGACTGTAAGACTGAAGAGATGGCGCTTCCCTGGTGGCTCAATGGTTAAAAAAAAAAAAAATCTGCCAGTCAGCGCAGGAGACACAGGTTCAGTCCGTGGGTCAGGAAGATCCACTGGAGAAGGAAATGGCAACCCTGTCCAGTATCCTTGCCTGGGAAATCCCATGGACAGAAGAAGCCTAGGAGGCTACAGTCCATGGGACTGCAAGAGTCAGACACGATTTAGTGACTAAACAACGACAACAAGACAGAAGAGAACCAGTCTGGATTCGAACATGAGGGATGTCATCGCACCTCACATCAGATCCCCATCCTGGCACTGCCAGACTCTCCCCACGCTTGGGGTTTGGAGTCACCCAGGCTTGATTTTTGAGTCCCACTTTGCCCCTTGCTAGTTGTGTGACCTTGGGCAAACTACTTAGTCTCTCCAAATAAAAGAATGTTTGGTGGGATAAATTGGGAGATTAGGATTGACATATATACACCACTGTGTATAAAATAGATAACTCATGAGAACTGACTGTATACCAAAAGGAACTCTACTCAAAGCTCTGTGGTGACCTAAATGGGAAGGGAATCTAAAAAAGAGGGGATAAATATATACAGATAGCTGATTCACCTGGCTGTACAGCAGAAACTAATACAACATTGTAAAGCAACTCTACTACAATAAAAATTACAGCCGCTATGGAGAACAGTGTGGAGATTCCTTAAAAAACTGGAAATAGAACTGCCTTATGATCCAGCAATCCCACTGCTGGGCATACACACTGAGGAAACCAGAAGGGAAAGAGACACGTGTACCCCAATGTTCATCGCAGCACTGTTTATAATAGCCAGGACATGGAAACAACCTAGATGTCCATCAGCAGATGAATGGATAAGAAAGCAGTGGTACATATACACAATGGAGTATTACTCAGCCATTAAAAAGAATACATTTGAATCAGTTCTAATGAGGTGGATGAAACTGGAGCCTATTATACAGAGTGAAGTAAGCCAGAAGGACAAACACCAATACAGTATACTAACGCATATATATGGAATTTAGAAAGATGGTAACGATAACCCTGTAAAAAAAAAAAGAAAAAAAAATGTAGGGTGAAAAAAGAATATTTGGCAAGCTCTTGGCAGGACCCCTGGCACTGAGGAGACATCCAGTAAGTGTGAGTTTGGTTGTTATTGAGAACAACCTCCCCATTAACAAATGTGCCAGATAGGAAGTCTTCTGTGGTTGATTTTAGGTTTTTTCCCCCAGCAGGGAATCATTTTAAGCACTTTTATAGTATAAACACAGAACATGATGGAGTAGGATACAAAGTGCCTTAATTTTTAGCATCACAAAATCAAGCATAAAATTCAAAGGCATTTCTGCATTGCCCCCGCTGGAGAGGTAAGGCTGAGGAGGACCGCTGTGTGGGTGAGGTTCGTGCTCACTTCGCTCAATCAATAGGGAGGTTTGGGAGACTAGCTTGTACGGCACTGCTGGAATCCTTAAAGGATGACCTGTTCCGCCTCCGATTTAACGACGTAGAGCTGTGGTCACTGAGTGGCCGGAGGTCAGCCAGCTTCGAGTCCTTTCGGTCTGCCTCGAAGCACAGTGCCTTTGCCTTGGTACCACGCCTGGATCTTGTCACCCCTCCCAGGGCCCATGCCAATCACCACACCAAGAACAAAGGTGATTCTTTGGTCAAAGTTTACCAAATGCTAGTTTTAGCATGTCTGAGATTTTAAACCTCAGTCCCCTCCTTTCCTTGAACATTCTTTCTTTTCTTGCAAATAAGCAAAACACATTCTGTTCCTTAGAATTCTGCATGTTCAGCGGGATATTTTTGGGCATTGAGGTGGATTGTAATGCAAATGTCCTTGATTTTCTTGGGACTCTTTTTCTCTTGTGAATTTCAGTGAATGATAGGCCCCCTTGAAATATATGCACTTTTGATAGATGAAAATTCTCTTTTCCCTTGCGAAATGTGCTTGGCAGCAGATATTTCGGTTTGGTGAGATTTGCTTATTAATTCAGTGTCGTGCGGGGCTCAGCGGAGTAGACCTGCAAGATAAAGTTAGGATTCAGGGCCGGGACCCAGAAAAGGCCATGGCATCAGGGTGCCAGAGGAGAAAGACGAAGAGAAAGGGAGCTAGAAATTGGGGTCTCCAATCAAGAACTGGGGAGAGCTGGAGGTGACTAAATAAGCACAGAGTTCAGGTAAACAAGAGTGGGAGACAGGGGTTCAGATGAGCAGAACTCAGAACTGGGACTGGTAACAGGACTCTGCAGTTTATTTGGTCCGTTTTGTTGAAGCGGTAGTTGCCACAAAAGCCACTACATTTAGAGCCATACTTGCTTATCAGTCGGAATCCTGGGTGGAGAGCAATCCCTGGCCACCAACTTCACTGAAATTCCTGGGAACGTGAACTAGCTCCGTACAGCAGTTTTCTGCCCCCCAGGAGAAAGGTGTTTAGGATAGTGGCTGGGCCAGCAGCCTCTTCCAGCATTTTGGACCTCTCCTAGCATTGTTGTGGTCTGGGGACTTGGGGCATGCTGGCCCAGAAAAAGATAAGATGAGAGGAGAAACCAGAGCTACTTTAAGTGGAGACTCTGGGAAGGCAGCTCTCAGTTCTTTATAAGGAAGAATTCTCTCGTCAGAGCAATGTAGTCTGTGAAGGAGAGAGGCTCTTCCTGTCCCCAGGGGCATGCAGCCTCCAGCAAGCCTTCCTGTACAGAGCAGTGGTTGGACTAGATCTCTCCTGGGATCCTGTCATCACTCAGATGTTGTGAGTCAGTGTCTGCCCACCTCTCACCCCTGAGGAACACTCTTTCACGCTTCCCACTGCACTCAGGGTCACATCCTGACTCCTCCCTTCCTAAAGTAAAAGAGACATGAATTTACATAATGAAAAGGCTCCCTTTTTGCCTGGGGAAGTTGACCAAGGACAGTAAACACTAAGTCATATCTTTGAAAATATTAGATGCTCAAGTAAAAGGAAATACCTTCTGAGCCTTCAGATATAGAGACAAAGGAAACAAAAATAATCTTGGCATCATATTTCTCAATAGCAATGTAAGATTAGTCATTAATAGAGTAACCCATTCAAGGAACTCAAGTATATGAAAGCATAGAAAGAAGGAATTTCATCTGTCCTTCAATATGAAGTCTAAGAACAATAGTTACACACAGTAATATTGCAAAAATTTTATAGAATATGGTATTCATGGGTCCTTCTTAAAGAATATACTAGAGGAATAACTTTATACAGCCTGGGAGTGACTGAGAAATATTGGTCAAAGGATTCATTTTTATCATCTAATTATTTAACCATGGATCTATGACTGAAACTTAGATTTCCATTAAAGTGGAAGAATAGCATGTAAATATCAAATATTCTGAGAAAGTTGAAATTATATAACCAGAAAGGGGACAGGAGAGAAAAAGAAAGAAAGCAAAATAAGTTCATTATTGCTGCATAGCTAATAAGAATCAAAGAATACCACTTAAAGACACCAAATCGAATAGCAGTAAACACAAGTAAATAAAGGGTGACTGAGGACACAGTATTAGTATGAACATAACCACTAAGACAAAAACACAAACCTTTTTAAACACCAAAAGAAACGCAAAAACAAAATGAAGCAAGATTCAAGTAAAGAAAATGGAATACACAGCAAAAGCACACAATAAATAAAAAGTAACGTCACAAAGCCTTTGACTGTGTGGATCACAATAAACTGGAAAATTCTGAAAGAGATGGGAATACCAGACCACCTGACCTGTCTCTTGAGAAATTTGTATGAAGGTCAGGAAGCAACGGTTAGAACTGGACATGGAACAACAGACTGGTTCCAAATAGGAAGACGAGTATGTCAAGGCTGTATATTGTCACCCTGTTTATTTAACGTATATGCAGAGTACATCATGAGAAACTCTGGGCTGGAGGAAGCACAAGCTGGAATTAAGATTGCCGGGAGAAATGTCAATAACCTTAGATATGCAGATGACACCACCCTTATGGCAGAAAGTGAAGAAGAACTAAAGAGCCTCTTGATGAAAGTGAAAGAGGAGAATGAAAAGTTGGCTTAAAGCTCAACATTCAGAAAACGAAGATCATGGCATCTGGTCCCATTACTTCATGGCAAATAGATGGGGAAACAGTGGAAAACAATGGCTGAGTTTATTTTTTGGGGCTCCAAAATCACTGCAGATGGTGATCGCAGCCATGAAATTAAAAGATGCTTACTCCTCGGAAGGAAAGTTATGACCAACCTAGACAGCATATTAAAAAGCAGAGATATTACTTTGTCAACAAAGGTCCGTCTAGTCAAGGCTATGGTTTTTCCAGTGGTCATGTATGGATGTGAGAGTTGGACTATAAAGAAAGCTGAATGCCAAATAACTGATGATTTTGTTTTTTTTTTTTCAATTGATGCTTTTGAACTGTGGTGTTGGAGAAGACTCTTGAGAGTCCCTTGGACTGCAAGGAGATCCACCCAGTCCATTCTAAAGGAGATCAGTCCTGGGTGTCCATTGGACGGACTGATGTTGAAGCTGAAACTCCAATACTTTGGCCACCTGATGTGAAGAGCTGACTCATTTGAAAAGATCCTGATGCTGGGAAAGATTGAGGGCAGGAGAAGGGGACAACAGAGGATGAGATGGTTGGATGGCATCACCAACTCAGTGGACATGGGTTTGGGTAGACTCCACAGCTGGTGATGGACAGAGAGGCCTGGCATGCTGTGATTCATGGGGTCACAAAGAGTTGGACACGACTGAGCATCTGAACTGAACTGAATGTCACAAAACTAATACTATATTTAAATCGTATTAATAAATATAAATAGGCATAACTCATACCTGTCAGGATTTTCCAGAGACCCAATAGGAGATAGACAATAGATAAATAAGATGGCCAGCAATAAAAAGTCTGCCTGCAATGCAGGAGACAAGGGTTTGATCCCTGGGTCTGCAAGATTCCCTGGAGAAAGAAATGGCCACCCACTCCAATATTCTTGTCTGGGAAATTTCACGGACAGAGAAGCCTGATGTGCTACAGTCCAGTTAGTTCAGTTGCTCAGTCATATCTGACTCTTTGCGACCCCATGGACTGCAGAACGCCAGGCTTCCCTGTCCATCACCAACTCCTGGAGCTTGCTCAAACTCATGTCCATCAAATCAGTGATGCCATCCAACCATTTCATGCCAAGCAACTGTCTCATGGCTACAGTCCATGGGGTTATAAAAGAGACAGACAGGACTTAGCAACTAAACAACAATCTAGATGATAGATAGATAGATGCAATGGCTGAATAGATAGATATTTATTATGAGGAATTGGTTCATGTGTTACGGAGGCTGAAAAGTCCCACAATCTGCCATCTGTAAGCTGGAAGCCAAGGAAAGTTGATTATGTAGTTATAGTCAAAACCTGAAGTTCTGAGAACCAAGGGAGCCAATGGTGTTAGTCCCAGTCTGAGTTCAAAGGCCCAAGAACAAAGATCATCAATATTCAAGGACAGAAGATGTCCCAGATCAAGCAGTGAGAGAATCTGCCCTTCCTTTACCTTTTTGTTATAGTCAGGCCCTCAACTGGTTAGATGTCTGCCCACATCAATGAGGGCTTCCCTGGTAGCTCAGATGGTAAAGCATCTGCCTACAATGCGGGAGACCCAGGTTCGATCCCTGGGTCAGAAAGATCCCCTGGAG
>NW_011494611.1:3284901-3287270 GCF_000754665.1 Bison bison bison
TGGCAACCCACTCCAGTACTCTTGCCTGGAAAATCCCATGGACTGAGGAGTCTGGTAGGCTACAGTCCATGGGGTCGCAAAGAGTCAGACACGACTGAGAGACTTCACCCACATCAATGAGGGCAATCTTCTTTACTCAGTCTACTGATTCAAATGTTAATCTCTTCTGAAAACACCCTTACAGATACATTTAGAAATAATGTTTTGCTAGCTATCTGGGCATCCCTTAATCCAGTCAAGTTGACATGTAAAATTAATCATTCCAAGTTTTTCTGTCTTAGTCTGTTGGGGCTGCTATAACCCAGTACCTAGATTGGATGACTTATAGACAATAGAAGCTTGTTTCCCACAATTCTGAAGGCTGGGAGATCCAAGATTAAGTTGCTGGCAGATTCATTGTCTGGTAAAGATCCATTTCCTGATTCACAGATGACTGTCTTCTCACTGTGTTCTCTCACATGGGAGAAGGGACAAGGGAGCTTTCTGGGGTCTCCTCTCTAAGGGCATTAATTCCTTTTATGGGGGCTCCAACCTCATGACCTAATCATCTCCTCAAAACCCCACCTCCAAATGCCATCACATTGGGGGCTAAGTTTCAACACAGGAATTTGGGATGGGGACACAAACATTGTCTATAGCCCTTACCTACTAGAATAAAAAGATATTCAGATAGGTTTACAAAAACACATATTTGAAATTAAGTGATTTAGGAAAGGTAAGCATAAAGGATTGGGGTCAACAATGACAGGTAGAAGGAAAACTGGTAACTTGATCTTTTTTACTTGAACAAAGTAAAAATTTTACTTGAACAAAGTAAAATTCAGACCAAATAAATAAATGAGATGAAACAGAATTGTTGATAATGTTACAGGATGCTATTCAAAATGAAGATGTAATGCTTATGACTATCACTGCACCTAATAATATATAGCAATCTTCATAAAGCAGAAACTATAGGAGATGCAAATTGAAATGTACAGAAATCAATAGTGAAGGGAGATTATAATACACTTCTCTCTCTACAAGAAAGATGAAGTAGACAAAATATGAATATGGATAATAGAACTTCTGAGCCACATAATCAGTAAGGTAGATCTTATGTATATCTATCAAAATTTATACCCTGATTGATAATAGATAATACACCTTCTTCTCAAGTGCCCATGAAACAGCCACAAAAAATAACAGTACCTGGGGTCATGATGAAACTGTTACTAAGTTCCACGAAAAATAAAAACAGAGAGAATAAACAGATACACAAATAGCTAACTAAAACATAAAAATAATCAGAAAGAACAAAATAAATAATGCTGAGGAAGAAACAGCTATTGAATCAGAAGAAATTTTTAAGAACTTTTGGCACAATTGTATTGAAAGCAATTTTAAAGCCTAGATAAAAAAGTTAAGTTTCTGGGGAAAATGTCATTCCACAAAATTGACGCAAATGGAGATGGTTTATAAAAGTCAATTTTCATAATAACTAGAGAAAGTTATGAAAGAACTAACTCCCATAAAATTTCCAGGTTCTGGTGTTTTTAAATGTTTTCTGCCATTCCTTCAAAACTCAGATAATTCCAATGCCATTTAAGCTGTCCCAAATAACAGAAAACAAGTATGCAAACCTCTGAATTTTAGCATAAAGTGAAATAGTACTGATCTCTAAACCTGATAAATATTGTGCAAAGAAGAAATTTACAGGTCAATGTCACTTGTTAATGACTACACAAAAATCCAAACTAGAACTTTATTAACAGCAGATTCAAAATAACACATAAGACCAAATTTTGTTACAATTCAAGGATAGTTCAATATCAGGAAATTAATATCATTCTAAATATTAATATTTTAATAATAAAATATTATTGTCTCCATAGATGTTTTTCTTAAACAAATATCCCTGGATAGGGAAGATCCCCGAGAAAAAGAAATGGCAACTCACTCCACTATTCTTGCCTGGAGACTTGCATGGAGAGAGCCTGGCAGGGCTATAATCCATGGGGTTGCAAGGAGTTGGAAACAATTGAGAGACTAACACACTTCCAAAAATAATATAATCATCCCCATAGAGGCTCTTCTTAGACAATATTGCTTAATATATACAAAGGCAGTTGGCTTAAAACTCAACATTCAGAAAACAAAGATCATGGCATCCGGTCCCATCACTTCATGGGAAATAGATGGGGAAACAGTGGAAACCGTGTCAGACTTTATTTTTTTAGGCTCCAAAATCACTGCAGATGGTGACAG
The DNA here is from genome assembly GCF_000754665.1 of Bison bison bison. Lineage (NCBI taxonomy): Eukaryota > Metazoa > Chordata > Mammalia > Artiodactyla > Bovidae > Bison > Bison bison. The sequence continues at coordinate 3,287,149 of NW_011494611.1, forward strand.
CAGCCATGAAATTAAAAGACGCTTACTCCTTGGAAGAAAAATTATGACCAACTTAGATAGCATATTGAAAAGCAGAGACATTACTTTGTCAACAAAGGTCCATCTAGACAAGGCTATGGTTT
>NW_011494611.1:3287782-3288337 GCF_000754665.1 Bison bison bison
TCTGCCTGACAATACAGGGGACATGGGTTCAATCCCTGGGTCAGGAAGATCCTCTGGAGAAGGAAATGCAGTATCCTTGTCTAGGAAATCCCATGGACACAGGAACTTGGCAGGCTACAGTCTATGGGGTAACAGTAGTTCAACATGAGCCAGCAACTAAACAATAACAGATATATACCAGATCAGATCAGTCACTCAGTCGTGTCTGACTCTTTGCGACTCCATGAATCGCAGCATGCCAGGCCACCCTGTCCATCATCAACTCCCGGAGTTCACTCAGACTCACATCCATCGAGTCAGTGATGCCATCCAGCCATCTCATCCTCTGTCGTCCCCTTCTCCTCTTGCCCCCAATCCCTCCCAGCATCAGAGACTTTTCCAATGAGTCAACTCTTTGCATGAGGTGGCCAAAGTACTGGAGTTTCAGCTTTAGCATCATTCCTTCCAAAGAAATCCCAGGGCTGATCTCCTTCAGAATGGACTGGTTGGATCTCCTTGCAGTCCAAGGGACTCTCAAGAGTCTTCTCCAACACCACAGTTCAAAAGCATCAATTC
>NW_011494611.1:3288511-3289303 GCF_000754665.1 Bison bison bison
CTTTGTTGGCAAAGTAATGTCTCTGCTTTTCAATATGCTATCTAAGTTGGTCATAACTTTCCTTCCAAGGAGTAAGCGTCTTTTAATTTCATGGCTGCAGTCACCATCTGCAGTGATTTTGGAGCCCAAAAAAATAAAGTCTGACACGGTTTCCACTGTTTCCCCATCTATTTCCCATGAAGTGATGGGACCGGATGTCATGATCTTCGTTTTCTGAATGTTGGGCTTTAAGCCAACTTTTTCACTCTCCACTTTCACTTTCATCAAGAGGCTTTTTAGTTCCTCTTTCTGCCATAAGGGTGGTGTCATCTGCATATCTGAGGTTATTGACATTTCTCCCAGCAATCTTGATTCCAGCTTGTGCTTCTTCCAGTCCAGCATTTCTCATGATGTACTCTGCATATAAGTTAAATAAACAGGGTGACAATATACAGCCTTGACATACTCCTTTTCCTGTTTGGAACTAGTCTGTTGTTCCATGTCCAGTTCTAACTGTTGCTTCCTGACCTGCATACACGTTTCTCAAGAGGCAGGTCAGGTGGTCTGGAATTCCCATCTCTTTCAGAATTTTCCACAGTTTATTGTGATCCACACAGTGAAAGGCTTTGGCATAGTCAATAAAGCAGAAATAGATGTTTTTCTGGAACTCTCTTGCTTTTTCCATGACCCAGCGGAAGTTGGCAATTTGATCTCTGGTTCTTCTGCCTTTTCTAAAACCAGCTTGAACATCAGGAAGTTCGTGGTTCACATATTGCTGAAGCCTGGCTTGGAGAATTTTGAGCGTTACTTTCC
>NW_011494611.1:3289403-3290658 GCF_000754665.1 Bison bison bison
CCAGTTGAGCTATTCCATCACCTCCACTAGCTTTGTTCGTAGTGATGCTTTCTAAGGCCCACTTGACTTCATATTCCAGGATGTCTGGCTCTAGGTCAGTGATCACACCATCATGATTATCTGGGTCATGAAGATCTTTTTTGTATAGTTCTTCTGTGTATTATTGCCATCTCTTCTTAATATCTTCTGCTTCTGTTAGGTCCATACCATTTCTGTCCTTTATCAAGCCCATCTTTGCATGAAATGTTCCTTTGGTATCTCTGATTTTCTTGAAGAGATCTCTAGTCTTTCCCATTCTGTTGTTTTCCTCTATTTCTTTGCATTGATCGCTGAAGAAGGCTTTCTTGTCTCTTCTTGCTATTCTTTGGAACTCTGCATTCAGATGTTTATATCTTTCCTTTTCTCCTTTGCTTTTCACTTCTCTTCTTTTCACAGCTATTTGTAAGACCTCCCCAGACAGCCATTTTGCTTTTTTGCATTTCTTTTCCATGGGGATGGTCTTGATCCCTGTCTCCTGTACAATGTCACGAACCTCATTCCATAGTTCATCAGGCACTCTATCAGATCTAGGCCCTTAAATCTATTTCTCACTTCCACTGTATAATCAAAAGGGATTTGATTTAGGTCATACCTGAATGGTCTAGTGGTTTTCCCTACTTTCTTCAATTTAAGTCTGAATTTGGCAATAAGGAATTCATGGTCTGAGCCACAGTCAGCTCCTGGTCTTGTTTTTGCTGACTGTATAGAACTTCTCTATCTTTGGCTGCAAAGAATATAATCAATCTGATTTCAGTGTTGAACATCTGGTGATGTCCATGTATAGAGTCTTCTCTTGTGTTGTTGAAAGAGGGTGTTTGTTATGACCAGTGCATTTTCTTGGCAAAACTCTATCAGTCTTTGCCCTGCTTCATTCTGTATTCCAAGGCCAAATTTGCCTGTTACTCCAGGTGTTTCTTGACTTTCTACTTTTGCATTCAGTCCCTTAAAATGAAAAGGACATCTTTTTTGGGTGTTAGTTCTAAAAGGTCTTGTAGGTCTTCATAGAACCGTTCAACTTCAGCTTCTTCAGCATTACTGCTTGGGGCATAGACTTGGATTACTGTGATATTGAATGGTTTGCCTTGGAAACGAACAGAGATCATTCTGTCATTTTTGAGATTGCATCCAAGTACTGCATTTTGAACTCTTGTTGACCATTATGGCTACTCTGCGACCCGCGCACTAGGCGCAGGCGGCTGGGACCGGCGCACTAAGC
>NW_011494611.1:3290977-3307405 GCF_000754665.1 Bison bison bison
GAGGAGTTACCTCATGCCCCTAAGCCCGAGGCCAGGGGCGGTGGCCAGGAGGACCAACCCCACGTCCAAGGAGCTGTGGCTGCGCGGGCGCAGGAGGGCCTAGAGGAGCTATCCCACGTTGAAGGTCAGGAAGGGCGGCAGTGAGGAGATATCCCTCGTCCAAGGTAAGGAGCAATGGCTGCGCTTTGCTGGAGCAGCCGTGAAGAGATACCCCACGCCCAAGGTAAGAGAAACCCAAGTAAAACGGTAAGTGTTGCAAGAGGGCATCAGAGGGCAAACACACTGAAACCATACTCACAGAAAACTAGTCAATCTAATCACACTAGGACCACAGCCTTGTCTAACTCAATGAAACTAAGCCATGCCCATGGGGCAACCCAAGACGGGTGGGTCATGGTGGAGAGATTTGACAGAATGTGGTCCACTGGAGAAGGGAATGGCAAACCACTTCAGTATTCTTGCCTTGAGAACTCCATGAACAGTATGAAAAGGCAAAATGATAGGATACTGAAAGAGAAACTCCCCAGGTCAGTAGGTGCCCAATATGCTACTGGAGATCAATGGAGAAATAACTCCAGAAAGAATGAAGGGATGGAGCCAAAGCAAAAAGAATACCCAGATGTGGATGTGACTGGTGATAGAAGCCAGGTCTGATGCTGTAAAGAGCAATATTGCATAGGAACCTGGAATGTCAGGTCCATGAATCAAGGCAAATTGGAAGTGGTCAAACAAGAGATGGCAAGAGTGAATGTCGACATTCTAGGCATCAGCGAACTGCAATGGACTGGAATGGGTGAATTTAACTCAGATGACCATTATATCTACTACTGCGGGCAGGAATCCCTCAGAAGAAATGGAGTAGCCATCATGGTCAACAAAAGAGTCCGAAATGCAGTACAGAGATATATATATACAGCACAATCACAGTGAAAATACTAGCACTTTTTTTCCTGCAACTAGACAACTTGATTTTAAAATTCATGTAGAAACAAGCAAGACCATCCAGGAAAACACCAAAAACTTAGAACAACAGCAAAGGAAACTAGCTCTCCTAGATGTTAAAACATATAAGAAAGCCTCTAAAATCAAAACAGTGTGAAACTGGCACATGATTTTACAGATACATCAATGAGAAAGGAGTGAAACACCAGAAGTAACCTCATCACAAGTGGAAAGTTGATGTTATTTAAGAAGGACTCTCAAATCCTTGGAGAAACGGACATTTAAGAGAAATGATATAGAACAACTAGATAATCACTCGGGAAAACACAAACGTGGATTCTTGCATCTTACCTAGATGCATTCATGGATGGATGGAAAAGTAGATGGAAGGCTAAACATGTGATAAAACACACAGCTAAAGTGTAAGTGGTAGATGCTATGTAATGGGTGTTTACTAGAAAAACCTTTCAAGTTTTCTAGATGTTTGAAATTTTCATAATATTTGCTAGGGAAAATGCACGAAGTATTTTTTAAAGGCACAGAAGTTGGCTTGAAGGAGCCCCCATTTACCAAATTAGGACAAATCAAGCAGCGAAACCAACAATAAAAATAACAGATTGCAACAGCATGCATTAGTTTTAAAAAAATCCATGAGTCCTTAGTGAATACTAAGAGAGAAAGGGAGACAAAGAAAGAGAGAGAGAGCCTCAGATGCTGATGCTGAAAGTGACCATTATTCCACCTCCTTACTGTAAAACTTGGTAATGAAAGAGTAAGAATTAAGCCCCTATTTGATCATTCGAGGATAGTCTATAATCTTTGCTAACTAGTGGTGGAAAGCACAAGGGATAGAGGGAAAAGTCAAAGTACACCAGAAGAAAGCAATCAGAAAACTCCAAAATGTAAAACATTCGACAAGACAGAGGCCTAGTACTTCTTAAAGTCAGTAAAAGCAGTGTGTGAGAGAAGTTTGAGATTGGAAGAGATAGAAGAGATATAAAATTCAAATGCAGTATATGAATCTTGATTGGCTCTTGGCTGGGGGAAAATTATAAAAGACATTTTGGGGGCAACTGGGAAATGTTAGTGTAGGCTGGAAATTAAATGATAATATAGAACTATTGTTAATGTTCTTCAGTGCCAAGTGGCATTTGGTGATACAAGATTATTTTCTTATCTTTAGATATATGAGGGATGAAGTCTCATTAAGTCTGCAACTTCTTTCAAGTGCTTCCACCAAAAAAAAAATAAAGATGGTTATAGATGGTTATATAGGTCTAGATAGATAGATGACGGGTAGATGGATAGATAGAAATAGGTAGATAGATAAAACATATATGACCAGATATAAACAATTATCAAATTTAGGTGTTGAAAATACAGATGTTTCAAAAACACTTAGGCATTTTGAGAGATAAATATTGCCTAAGACTCAGATTTCAAGATTATTGAAGTCCTGCTATGTACGTCAGGCCCACACTCAGCACTTTAACATATGTAATGTATTCAATTTTCATAACCTCCCTGTCAGGTAGGCATTCCCCTCTACATTTTATGAATAAATAAATGGTGCTATCAACTCTGGACTAGTGTCACAAACTGTAACTCAAATTCAGATCTGCTGACTTCAAAGCCAGAGATCATTAAGTGGCAGCCATAACCACTGGTTAACAAAGTAACCAGGCAACGTTAAAGATCACAACTCAGAACCATATAGAAAATGTTAAATTAAAATCAGTCCAAGTCTTTTCCAACTGTTCCCAAGTAGAGGGCATAGGGTGAGCAGAAGCAGGAAGACTGAAAAGTGGAGTATGTTCTGGAGTAAGACTTGTTTCTGGCCTTGGAAGAATGAAGAGAGGAACTGAGCTAAAAGAACAGCTGGTGCAAGTCACGGCAGGCCTTGGGTGCCATGGCAGGAATTATGGGCTTTCTCTGGTTGGCTGTAGAGAACCATAGAAGGTCTGTACAGAGGCAAAGGACATGGTCAGATAGTGACATGCTCTCTTCCTTCCCAGTGGGAAACCATACTAAAATAAACACAAACAAACAAAACCTACAGAAGGAATTGGAACAAGTTTTTTGATGTTTTATTTATGAGCTGAGCATTGGTCAAGTGAAAAAAAAACAACCTTAACAAGATAAAAAATTTATGTACAAAGAACCACTCAGTGGCTTATAATAACCCTTAGTAGAGAGGGGGAAAATGAAGAGCTATTTCATAAAAGATTGAAACTCCAGGGTACTCAAGGTTTGAGTACAGGCAGAAAGCTCTCTTGACACCGTGGTTCTTTAATAAATGGAGTGTTTCTATGATGGGAAGTCTTCCTGGGAAGTAGAACAGAGCCTAGAAGTATCCAGTTATGAATTTTTCCATAAAGTCATATTTTGGAAAAGACGATGGGTATCAATAAGACGGGTATCAGTGATGCAGTGGACATGAACTTGGGCAAACTTAGGGAGATGGTGAGGGACAGGGAGGCCCGGAGTGCTGCAGTTCATGGGGTCGCAAAGAGTTGGACACGACAGGGAGACTGAAAAACAACATCAATAGGATAAGTTCCCACCCGAGAGAAAGAGGAAGGAGAGGAAGGAGGAGGAGAGAGGAGGAAGTACAAGAAGGAGACACTCAAGTGTTGTGGCTCCTCCTTTAGCACGCCATCCCAGGATGGGGGCTGAGAAGAAACAGGTGGCAGAGAGGTCCCATGTCATACAGGGTGCGCATAGGCCTGCTTTACCTTTTGTTGATCTGGGAGACAACACCCTGACAGGAAAACCCTCCAGCACCGTGGGTAGCTGGAAGGAATTCTGGTATGGTATGATTAGACAGAGAGAGCACCCAGTTCCCTTGCTGTACTGTGGGGGATGCAGAAGTTCCCACGGCCTAAAAGGGAACACACAAAGTACTGGGCTGTCAGCTCACCACCGGTGCCCACTGTGAGGGACTACAGCGTGGGGGTTACAGGATGAAACGCTGAAGCTGGAAATTAAATAGTATTGGGGCTAAAATACAGGGAGTGTAGTACCAGCTAGAACCATTGAAGTAGAAACCTAGTCAGCAGGAGAAAATGGCAGAACTTCCTGGGAGCAACAATCAAACATTTCCAGGGCACTGTCCTCTGTATCAAGGTGCCTTGTTCCTCTTATCCTTGATGTACCAGTCACTGTCCTTAACCTTTAAAAAAAAAAAAAAAAAGGATTTATTCACTTATTCATTTGGCTCCCTCGGGTCTTAGTTGCCACATGGGGGATCTTTGCTGTGTCACCCAGGGTCTTTCATTGCGGTCCACAGACTCTCCAGTTGTGGCACACTGGCCCCAGAGCGCCTGGGCTTCAGTGGTTGCAGGGTACAGACTTCTCTCTAGCTCTGGCGTGTGGGCTCGGCAGTTGTGGTGTGCGGGCTTAGATGCCCTGCCGTGTGTGGGATCTTAGTTCCCCGCCCAGGGATGGAACCCTCACCTCCTGCATTGCAAGGTGGCTTCTTAATCACTGGACCACCAGTGAAATCCCCTTGCCTTTTTTTAAATTGAGACTTAATTGACGTATAACATTGTATAAGATGTACAACATTGATTTGATACATTTATATCACAATATAATAGCCACTGTAGTGATAGCTAACACCTCTGTCACATCACATAACCATAATTTTTTCTAGCCCTTGGCTCTAAAGGCGCTCTGTCCGATGGAACTCAGGGTCTGAACTTTTGACACTGGAAATGCATCCACCACCTACCCCTGGATGCTTTCCTTGCCGCTGGAGACCATTGTAGGAAAGAGGAGAGAAGCAGCCTCTGCTTGAGTGGTGATGAGAAACTCACTGCCCGAGATATTTATCCCCCTTTGCTGATGTCAAAATACTTTTTCTTAATATCAGTGGGCTTTTCATTGGCCTATCCATATGTTCTAGATAGTTTTACAATTATGACTTTTTTCAAGGAAATTCTCTCTTTTAAAAAAATGTGGTTATTTATTTTTGGCTGTGCTGGGTCTTCCTTGCTTTACTCTTTACTTGGGCTTTCTCTAGTTGTGGCAAGCAAGCGCTACTCATTGCGGTGCTCAGGCTTCTCACAGCAGTGTCCTCTTGTGGAGCACAGGCTCTAGAACGCCCGGGCTTCAATGTTTGCAGCACACAGGCTCTGTAGTTGTGGCGCATGGACTTGCTTGCTCCAAGGCATGTGGAGTCTTCCCGGGCTAAGGACTGAACCCGTGTCCCCACATTGGCAGCAGATTCTTATCTACTGCACCACCAGGGAAGTCCCCACAGTTACATTTTATCTCACGTGTCAGCTCCATTCAGTTGGTGGAGACAGTTGGAGGCACTGTGTTGAGAAGGATTCTGAGACTGAAGGATTCTGAGACTTGGTCTGGCTCTACAGGTGGGTGTCTGTGATCAGTGCTGTTGCTGTGAACTTGAGAGGGGATATGACAGCACTTGGGCCAGTTATCTCCTATCCCTAAAGTCACAGAAAATTTAAAAAAGTAACTCAGCTTTTACATGCTGGTCCTCAGATATGGAGACTGGGATTATTTTCATCCAGCCTTCTGTTTAGATTAAACATGGATTTTTTTTTTTTAACTTATCCCTCAAGTTATATGGTTTCCAGCCTCCTTGTTAGTTCTGGACAGTTTATTATTGCCGCCCACTCCCCAAACAGGGCACACAGAAACAAACACATTCAAACCTCAATTCAGAGTTCTTTATACACTTGCTAAGCATTCATGAGTGCTCAGCAGGACCCAGAGTCTTTCTCTGCCACGAGTGTGAACAAAGAGGGAGATCAGAGCCCTGACCTGTTTCCGCATGGTTCGATCATCGAGGTTAGTGTGAGACGCCACCTGCCCTACTTCAGTCGTGAGGAGCCTGTTAAAACATCCAGAATGCCCATCTGCTAAAACCCCTGAGGTCTTTGCATGCCTGCCCCTGTGGAGCCCCAACACCCTGACCCTGGACCTCAGGACAGAGGGCTGGAACTCAGGACAGAGCCTCCCTTTCAACTCTCGTCAATTTCACATCTTCTCATCTTGGCCCATCTCCCCTGGCTACTGAGGTTCCTCTGACTCCAGACACTGCCACCCAGCATGTGCGTGCCCAGGCCAGTCCTCATGGACAGAAAGGGGCTCGATGTGGCTTGGATCTCTAATAAAATGGAAAAGCAAAGTCAGCCTCCCCACCAGAGGGGCCCCACTGCAGTCAGTATACACTTCGTCATCCTTGGTCATCCATCTCACGCACCCTCTAGAGCCCCGCAAACGTGTGAGAAATACCATGCTTATCAGTTATTGCACATCTGCGGTGGCTGGGCATACCTATGAGTGTACAGAGATCCTAGCCCTTGTGGGATTTACATTTCAGTGGGGGTAGAGGAGTAGGGAGTCAGACAAGAACCTAATACCTTGCAGAGTGCACTGGAAGGCAATAAGGATGTGGAAACTGTAGATTGGTGTGCCAATGGAGAGATTGTGGTGATCTGGGCAGGCATAATCAGGAGGATGACATTGGAGCAGAGACTGGGAGGGGACGAGTGGGTGAGTCATTTGGATACACGGAGTGGGGTTGGGGATGATCCAGACAGAGGGCACGGCAAGAAGATCAGTGTGACGGAAACGAAACAAGTGACAGGGAGGATGGTGGGAGACAGGGTCAGAAAGGCAACGGGGACTGATCATGCAGGGTGTGTGGTCCATGGAAGGAACTGGAACCTTATCGAGGTGAGATGGGCAACCATCCTGGGCATGATGTGATCTGCCTTATGTGTCTAAGGGACTAGGGTGAGAGCAGAAGATTAAGTCAGGGAAACTGGAAATGGAGCCCAGAGTCAGGTGTGATCTGTCCAAGGTCACAGGAAGTAGAGGACAGAAGCAGGAAGAGGATCAGTTCTCACGGCTATTGCTGCCCAAGGCTCTTCCCCTTGCCCCCTGGCCACCTCGGGTTCCCAAGCCTCCAATAGTCCAGCTGGTCAGAGATTCTTCAAGACAGTCCCCAAGCCCCGAGTAAGAATTTCATGAAGAAATGGCGAGAGCAGCTCTGTGATTACAGCCTTAATTTCACTCTGATTCAACACAGCTCTCCCCTCCAGCATGATTAGTCAGGTACCATTACCATTTTGTAATGAGATTAATGAGAGAATTCATTCAGAAGTCATTATCTTACCTAATAATGACCTTACTGATTACTGTATCTCCTTCAACTAGGTTACTGATTTTGATGAAAATATAATAAATATAGCTTGCAGCACCTGGAAATTTGTTCTCTGCCTGGAATAGTTCTGAGGTGAAGACTTATTTTTAAGAATTTCTTGAAAGTGATTAAATATTTTGGTTCTCCTGAGGCGGTATTTCTGTGTTTTCACAGATGACATTTTTGAAATGTATGAAATATTTGATGATAAAATATTTAATAAGCCTGGCGTTCATATTTTTCAGACATCTGTTTCTACTTTGAGACTGTCTGAATGTGATTTTACATGAAATTTCTATTTGCATGTTGTGTTGGTTTAAGAAAAGGGCTTGTGCTATGCATGACATATGCGTCTCATAAAATAATGAATGCCCGCGCCTCACAGTCCAGAAGATATTGTACCAGAAGCGTTGTGGTCTGCATATTAAAATGCATCTAAGCAAATCATTAAATAAAAACAGAGCCATTTCCAGAGGGAAATAATGCAACTCAACTCTTATTAACTGAGAACCTATTAGGTATAGAGATACTATAGAGAATAAAAGGTTAATAAGACACGAGTTTTGTCCTCAAGGTTCAGAGTCGGCAAAGGCTTATTAAGCTCCTACTCAGTGCCTGCTGCTTTTAGAGCTGTCTTCTCATTTATGAGATCGAGTGGTACAAGGACTTAGGCTTCTGGACTCAAATATAAGGATTCTAAGCTGTGCTCTATCTCTCAGTAGTCATGTCACCTTGGACATGTGACTTAACTTCTGTGTGCCTCAGTTGCCACATCTGTAAAATGGTGATAATAACTAACTCCTTAGTTTGTTGCTGCTGCTGCTGCTAAGTCGCTTCAGTCGTGTTCAACTCTGTGACCCCAGAGACGGCAGCCCATCAGGATCGCCCGTCCCTGGGATTCTCCAGGCAAGAACACTGGAGTGGGTTGCCATTTCCTTCTCCAATGCATGAAAGTGAAAAATGAAAGTGAAGTCGCTCAGTCGTGTCCGACTCTTTGCGACCCCCTGGACTATAGCCCGCCAGGCTGCTCCATCCATGAGATTTTCCAGGCACGAGTACTGCAATGGGGTGCCATTGCCTTCTCCTAGTTTGTTGCAAGGATGAATAATAAAATGATAAAACAAAGTCTAAGGGGTTAAAAGACTTGCTCAAGATCATGAGTCTAGTAAGTAGCAAAGCTGGGGGTCCCAGCCCCTTGGACTTCTCTGTTGTGACATCCTGTCTTTTATCCCTGAAGTTCAACCTTGCTGTGAAAACACAGCAAGCTTCAGCTTTGGAACTTGGTGTAAGCTCTGATGTGATTTTCGTAAATCTAAATAGTTATTGTATGATACAGGCTTCACCCCCTGTTCATCTTAATCCATGCGTCACCTGTAAGGATGGATGAGTAATTTGGAGGCTTGATTGATGTGGGTTTTGCCTTATGACTTTCCTCGAAGTTAATGGGAGCCATGCGGTCCCAGATCCATGAATCACCCCAGCTGGAAATGCTCCGTTTAGAAGGAAAGAAAGAACAAAAGATCAGCAGGATTCTGGGAAAACAGTCACACTCAGAGCTGTGAATTGGCGGCAATAAAACTCCACATTTGGAAGTGTGGAGGGGGTGCTCTGAGCACTGGAGTTGGAGTAAGACCGGGTCCGGTGTGCCCTCAGTCTCTCGCTGTGGGACTTGAACGCAAGTCCTTTCTCCTTAGTAGACCTCTGGTTCCTTAACTTCACCGCAGGACTGAGGAATTACATTGTTGATTACAGAGTGCCTACTCTGTGTTGGGCCTCTTCTCAGCGCCTCACTACACAAACATGATCTCATTTAATCTTCACAAAGACATTATGAAGCAAAATTAGCCACATTTTGCAAACGAGGAAATTGAAGCACAGAGAGGTTAAGTAACGCAAGGCCACCCAGCTAGAAAGTAGCAGAGGCAGGATTTGAAGGTAGGCAGGCAGACTCTGAGGCCCTGGCCCATGGCCTCTACCTGTACTGTCTTATGTGTCTTAAAGCGCTTTATGCACATGTTGAGGCCTCTTATTACCGTTACCATATAACTCGTTGTACTTTGATTCAGGTTCTCAATGAAAAAGGAGATCAAAAAAATGAAATTACTTTTTTTTGACAGTGAAAGACAGCTCGGAAGACAGATGTGACAGACACAGGCATCAGCACACTGCCCCAGAGTCATCCACCCAGGGAAAAAGAAAGAGAAGAGACGCAACACAGGCAGGGCAAGGGCCCTGCAGACACACTTATAAAAACTAAGAGCCAAAGGTCGAAAGAGACGTCGACCAGCTTCCATCTCGTGTTTCTCTGACTATACCCCCGTATGCAAAACAGAGTGGGGAAACTCCTGGGTGGGACAAGCAGATAAAGTCCCGCCATTTGAAATGTGAAATGTCAACAAAGACATTGCTTACAGCTTGTTACAAATATAGAACCTTAGGCTCCATTCCCCAAACCTGCAGAATTAAATCCTGTGTTTTCACGAGATGCCCAGGTGATTCGTTTGTACATTAGGAGAAACCATAGCTGGTTTCTGGAGCTGGAGAAACTGTACTCTAAAGCCACATGCCAACAACTTGGGGAATCATGCTGCCGAGCCAGAAGTTAGAAGTTATGACCCAGGAAGCAAGTGAGAGGTGCCTAGTTTATGGTTTTTCAAAGTCAGAGGATGTAAAATCATGAAAACTAAATCCCAGATAGCATGGGGGCATGTCGTAGATATATAAAGGGTGAGTCTTGGCATTTTTATCAGGCCATGAGAAATCCCAGTAGGATAGACTGGGGTCTCATCTAAACCCTGACACTGCTGCCCAGTGGGATTTTGGAAAAAACCAGATTAAGGACTGGGCAACTGCCCGGGGCAGGAATCCATGAGGGAAGTTAAAGGATCACTGGAATCAATTGGTGAAATGAAACATGGTTCCACCAAAGCAGACAGCGCCCTCCAGTGGAAAATAAAAATAAAATGTCCCTCCTAAGCACAGTCCTGTCTTCAGTGGATGGGTCACAGTGGCCTACAATTCTGTGAAAGTCTTTTCCACATAGTTGGGCTTTTTCAGGAAGCAAACAGTTCATTTAATTATCTAAATATAAAACCCTCTAATATACCTACCAAAAAGTTTTACAGTTTAGCAAATCGCAAAAGAAAACCTGAGGAGAGTAAAATAGCCACACAGAAGTGGAGAATATTTGGAATGTTTGGCTGGTATTTTTCAGAATGTTGACACCACTTACAAATAAGTAAGTTTCTTTTTCTTTACAATTTCTATTAATATAAAGCAAGTCTCTCTTCCCCTATTGAAATAGATGTTAGCCAAATATTTAAGGACATTTGTTTGAAGGGTTACCAACTATACCACAAGCCTGAACTCCAAGTGGTCCTTAATCCTTTTCTGCCCTTAGGCGAATCTCTTCCCCACTCTATCTTTCCTTTCTCAGGGTAGTAGGAGGCTTAAGGAAGAAAGTGGATTTTGTAAAAGTACCACAAAGTGCTTCAAACTATAAACGCAACAAAGGAACAACCAGAGCCTAAAAGGTCCCCAGGCAGCATTGCTGATTCCTGCTCCTGGGGAATTGTCCTGGTCAAGAAACTTGGCTGAACATGAGACAAAGAAGCAACAAACTGGGCCAAAACCCCCAGGCCTTTACACTAAACCCTGCCATGAGTCTTTTAATAAATACTTTGTTAGGCGCTGCTGGAAATGTGGAGATACTTACTGTAATGTTTCCCTCAAAGACCTTACAAGCTGCTGAAGCTAGTGACCAAAAGTCCGAGCCTGGAACTAGACTTGGTTCCAAAATACTCTGCCGTCTGACAGATGGTGGGCCCTAGCAAGTCGTGGGATTTCTCACAGCACGGGCATCCTGGTCTGCACTTGTGGACAAAACAACTTTTCTATTAGGAATTGTTACAACAGATGCTTTGTTCCTCCCACCGTGTTTCCACATGGACAGAATGCCAAGGGAGTAATATTTTTGCCACGCCTCATCCTCTCCAGGGGAGGAAGGAGTTAATGATTATGGAGTAAGCCTTTGGGCTAGGTTCTCAGTGGGTGGAGCTAATTTATTAAAAAGCCTGCATGACAGAGGCCGTTTCTTTTATTGTCTCCCTGCTCCACACCAGTGCAAGGCAGAAGTGCTGAGTAAATAGGTGACTCTGAAGCCCAAACTTACCACGAGGTGAGCTGTTTCAACTTTAAACTAAAAAGGGGGGTGGGGGTGCAGGGAAGATTTTTGGCAAGTGCTTTGATCAGAGGTGTGAAGATAAAGACACATTCTCCTGTTCATCAGTAAAAACCTAACATTGGTCTCCACTGGCCTCTCTCCTGGATCTTGTTTCTCAGTTGGCCCTCATTTGGGGAGGGAAAGAGGGAAATGTTTCTTGTTGAACCCCTAAAACTCCACTAAGGGAATTGTGGGGAAAAAAATGAAATATGTGTGTAAAGCATCTGTCTATCATAGGCATCCATAAAAGATTACTAAAGTCATTTTAGCTCAGTTAGTAGACCAGAGAGGAGGGTCTCCATATACATCTGAGATTCAGGCTGCAAGTAGAGGCTTCTACGGGGTGAACAAGCATAAATTGGGCCGCCAGAGGTGAGGAAAGAAATATTAGGACACTCTGGATGGGAAGATTTACATGAGTAAAATATGGATATAGGAACACTTTCCAGTTCAATGTGACCTGGCTCCTACTTTTTCAACATTTCTTGCCTTTTGTCCATCTTTGATGTAACCTTCTCTCTCACTGGAGTAGTCAAGCTTCCATCTTCATCCACCAGGGTCTTTCTGTTCTCACAGCCTTCATCCACAGCCAGTCATTCCCCAATATCAGTCCTCTCTTTCTCTCTCATGATAATAGAGGCTTCCCTGAATGAGGATGACACTTCCCTGCCTCCCTTGCAGCTCAGTATGACTATGTCACTCAGTTCTGGCTAAGGGGATGTGAATGAAAGTCAGGGGTGCAACTTCTAGCTCAGACCCTTAAAACAGGGAGATCTGCCCAAGCTGCCCATCTTCCTATCCATGTGTGCTTAGTCACTCAGTCGTGTCCGACTCTTTGTGACCCCATGAACATTAGCCCGCCAGGCTCCTCTGTCCATGGTATTCTGCACGCAAGAATACTGGAGTGGGTGGCCACTTCCTTCCCCAGTCCTTTCCATGTAGGGGGCCTCATCCCTGCCCGTCTTCCTGGGAGCCTTTCCTCACGTAACAGTGACCAACAATGAGTCATCTTGTGTCATGGGGACAAAAGATGTGTCCTCAGGCTGCAGAACAATCTAGGAGGAATCAATACCACAGGCAACTTTGTAAAGCAGAGCCCCTTATTAACCATTCTGGAGAAGGGAAAGGCTACCCACTCCAGTATTCTGGCCTGGAGAATTCCACGGACAGTCCCTAGGGTCACAAAGAGTCGGACACAACTGAGCGACTTCCGCTTTCACTTATTAACCATTATGTATACTATTGCTGTTTGGTCTCTTCATGTGCCACCAGAATGGCTTCAGTCAACACTGGCGCTTTTCGTTGTTCTGTGAGGGAAGGCTCTTCCTGGAAGAGGAAAGGGCAAGGATACATTTCCAGGTAGAGAGAACACTGTAGATACACGAATGAAAGCTAGAGGAACCCCTGAAAGTAACTGGGTATGTCTGGGGTTAAGTTTGAGGTGGAGAAAGAGGTGGGGAGAGACAAAAAGAGGCTGGCAGGGCCCAAACCATACAGGTTTCCCTGGAACTCTGCCTGCAGCCTCTCTAGATAGCACCATTAAAATAACTGAATTTCTGTACCCTTTAGAATGTGCCTAATCAATTGCTTATTAATATTTCCAAGTCTGGAACATTGAGTTGATCCATAAAACCAATGGGGAAATTTCAAATAAAGCCATCAATGGTTTCTGCACCATTGGGCCTTAGACAATATGGTGAAGTTTTCCTTAAATATTCAGGGGTCATCAGCAGCACCTGATCCTTGGGCTTGAACTCAGAAATAACTTGAGTGAGAGTTATACGCATAGATCACAGTGCATGCCCTTAAGTTAAGTTCTCCTCTCCCTCTCCTGGAGTACAAGAATGGTATTCATTCACTTCTGTAACCCACGCAATGCCTAGGATTACAGATTGCACCTTGTAGACATTGGCTAAAATTTAGTCGAATTGGGTCAGGCTAATACATTCCTTAAACTTCTAGTTAGTGGAGTTTTACCCAATCGGATATTATAGTTTTTTCATCCAGTTTTGTACATATGCTTACAAATATAATTGGATGGAATCATAGTTTTTCTGGGAATTATTGCTATCCTCCACAGAGCCACTTCTTCACGCTCATAAAACATGCCTGACAAAAGAAAAGGAAAAATTCCTTGTTATGATGATTGGTGCCTTATTTCTGTGTTTTCCTAGAAAGCAAAATCAAGATATATGCTTGGCATATTGGTTTTTGAAAGCAGCAGCAGTAGTTTTGCCAGAGAAACAGACTCATGAGTACTGCCGGCAGTGTTCAGGCACACCATTGGTATGTATTGTCATTTATTTTTTTAATCATTTTAGGCTAATCTCCTTGTATATCAAGGCAGAGGGTCAATAGGTACTCTCTCAAATTGAAAATAGTTTAAAATTGTAAATGATGGCAGCTCTTACACACTGTTGAGTCAAGATGACATTGTTCACTTATGCCTTATCTATCCAACAACCTCCAATTCTCTTGCTCCAGACACAGAACAACAATGCTGCTAAGTCACATCAGTCATGTCCCTGGGATTCTCCAGGCAAGAACACTGGAGTAGGTTGCCATTTCCTTCTCCAATGCATGAAAGTCAAAAGTGAAAGTTAAGTCGCTCAGTCGTGTCCAACTCTTAGCGGCCCCATGGACTGTAGCCCACCAGGCTCCTCTGTCCATGGGATTTCCAGGCAAGATTACTGGAGTGGGGTGATAAGTAAAATATAAGAAGGAATCCTAAAGGAAATCCTAAGGGAAATCAATCCTGAATATTCCTTGAAAGGACTGATGCTGAAGCTGAAGCTCCAGTACTTTGGCCACCTGATGTGAAGAGCGAACTCATCAGACCCTGATGATGGGAAAGATTGAAGGCAGGAGGAGAAGGGGATGACAGAAGATCAGATAGTTAGATAGCATCACCAACTCAATGGACGTGAGTTTGAGCAAACTCCAGGAGATAGTGAAAGACAGGGAAACCTGGTGTGCTGCAGTCCATGGGGTCGCAGAGACGGACATGACTTAGTGACTGAACAACAACAAGAGAGAAAATGTGGAGACATAACCCTGTTCAAAATCAAGAGTGACATCTCCGTGGACTAGAAATGAAAAGCAGGAAGAGAAATATGTCACAGTGAGCATCCAGGGCTCACGGCTGGGAAACAAACTGGGGGATGGGGCATAATTTGGATCCTAGAATATAAGAGAAAGTAACTGCCTCCAACATGAGGGGGGGCACCAGAGCCAGGTTCTTTGCTCCACATCAGGAGTTTGGAGGGGTACTTTCTACTCTTGAAAGGAAGCTGAAAAAGTATGTGTCAGCTTCCAATGGTTACATTTCACATGAAATGGCAAGCTCAGGAAAGCAGGGGGAAACAGAGGCTTACAACCAGGACCTCCCTCAGTCAAGCTGCTGACTCAGTGGAAACATCTGAAATATTTATTGCTGGGCTAGAGCCCCAGGCTGCTGATGTAAAGAGCTGGTTCTGAACTAAGGGTCTCAAGAGGTAAGATGGAGACAGCCACACAACTATTAGGCAGGGAGGAGTGCTAGGAGAAAGAAAGTGATTTATTCAAGATCAACCTGGAAATCAAAATTTTTAAAAATGCATGAAAAAGTGATATCAGTTAAAAATGGCAGAGTAATGGCTTCCAAAAGTTTTCTTTTCCATAAAAGCAAAGAGAAAACTAATGAACATTTTCGAAATCAACTTTTTCAGAAGTCTGAAAGTTAATTAAAGGCTTGCAGCACTCTGAGGATCATTTCTCCAAGAGAAACATCTTACTATTGCTAAGAAGAGCAAGTGCTGTGGCACTTTAATTTGCCCTAGTCCCATCTCACACTCTGCAGCTCCACAGTAACCATGAAAATCAACAGCCTAAGGTCATAGTAAACACCAGCAGCCTGACAGCCACCAGGGCAGAAGAACAGGGTTGAAGATTCTTCAGATCTCAGAGGACTGTCATCATTTAACCTGTCTAGTGGTTGCTCAAAAGATTCCACTTAAAAGACTGCCTTTATTTGACTTAGCTCAAAGCTCACACAGCATTGAGGAAAATATCTACCAACCCCTAGATTTCTATACTCAGCTAAACTATCATTCCAGAAGAAGGGTAAAATACAAATGTTTCCCCCAGATGGACTGTTTACTGCTGCTAAGTCGCTTCAGTCGTGTCCGACTCTGTGCGACCCCATAGATGGCAGCCCACCACAGGCTCCGCTATCCCTGGGATTCTCCAGGCAAGAACACTGAAGTGGGTTGCCATTTCCTTCTCCAATGCATGAAAGTCAAAAGTGAAAGTGAAGTCACTCAGCCGTGTCCGACTCTTCGAGACCCCATGGACTGTAGCCCACCAGGCTCCTCCATCCATGGGATTCTCCAGGCAAGAGTACTGGAGTGGGGTGCCATTGACTTTTGCATCAGGAAGAAGTCTGCAATCAAAGAGGAGAATTCAAAGAAAATGATGAACATAGAAACAGGTAAAATAGGTTAGCAAATTTAATTATTGACTGTATAATAATCATCACATCATGTCTTGTATTTAAACAGAGAAGTGAAAATAAGGACCTAGACTGTAATAATGAGACTGACAATGTGAAAAAGTGTGCAAACATCCTGACTTTCTCAAAAGATGAGTAGAGATACTGAATAATTTCAGATTGTATTAGAGAAATCAGATATTAAATATACACATTAAGTTTTTAAATGTTGCCACTTCAGTTCAGTTCAGTCACTCAGTCGTGTCCGACTCTTTGCGACCCCATGAATCGCAGCACGCCAGGCCTCCCTGTCCATCACCAACTCCCGGAGTTCACTCAGACTCACGTCCATCGAGTCAGTGATGCCATCCAGCCATCTCATCCTCTGTCGTCCCCTTCTCCTCCTGCCCCCAATCCCTCCCAGCAGCAGAGTCTTTACCAATGAGTCAACTCTTCACATGAGGTGGCCAAAGTACTGGAGTTTCAGCTTTAGCATCATTTCTTCCAAAGAAATCCCAGGGCTGATCTCCTTCAGAATGGACTGGTTGGATCTCCTTGCAGTCCAAGGGACTCTCAAGAGTCTTCTCCAACACCACAGTTCAAAAGCATCAATTCTTC
>NW_011494611.1:3307505-3328553 GCF_000754665.1 Bison bison bison
ACAGGTTCAAAAGCATCAATTCTTCGGCATTCAGCCTTCTTCACAGTCCAACTCTCACATCCATACATGACCACAGGAAAAACCATAGCCTTGACTAGACGGACCTTTGTTGGCAAAGTAATGTCTCTGCTTTTGAATATGCTATCTATGTTGGTCATAACTTTCCTTCCAAGGAGTAAGCGTCTTTTAATTTCATGGCTGCAGTCACCATCTGCAGTGATTTTGGAGCCTAAAAAAGTTGCCACTAAAGGAATATAAATAAAATCTATGCTTCCTAATCAGCAGGAGCAAAATGGGGAACAATATGTAGAAAACTTGACAGAACAAAGGCAAGAAAGAAAAAAATAAATAAATGTAATTCCAAAAACCAGGGATCAAATAAACAAATTAATAGCCGAAGACTATCTGATTTAATTAAAAGAAAATAACAAAGGTTCTGACCACTTAAAGTTTTTCATAGCTTTAATCTCTTTAGAGGAATCTTTAGCAATAAATCTCATCATTTTTGAAGAAATGTTTATCTGATAAATTCCATCCCATTTCTTTCTCTGTGGTTAAATTCAAGTATAATTAAATGGAATACTTTCAATTTTAAACTAGCATGGACTGTATAAAGCTTTTCTTATAAAAATCTTTCTTTTCTCTCTTTCTCCCCCATTTCTTCCCTCATTTCTCCTTTTTTGGTATATTCACACACAGGTGTTCAAATAGATGTAACAGAACTGAGCAACTGAGCACACACACAATACACACCTAGGCTTTCTTTATGGAAAGCCCTGATTTTTTTTGCACTGGGCCAATCTTGAGGTGAAACCCCAAAGTTCAAGGTTTATCATGAGAAATTCCACTCACCCCAGAGGATTTGTGAGACAAACGGACGTTGCTGATGTCGTGGTAGGAGAAAGAGCGACAGAGCCTGCCGTGCACTCTGCTGCTAACAGCTTAACAAATCCCACAGACCCTCCTCAATGCCTTCTCCAGCATCGTGATCAACTAGGAAGGCCTGCTTCCTTCCTGGACTCTTTCCTTCCCTCTCAGTCTTCCCAGCATTGGACTCTAGCCCCCCAGCTGCTGTACCCTTAACCCCTTTCCCTTTCTTATGCAAGGCAATTCAGCTTTATTGCGGCCCTTCTAAAAGTCACATTACCTGTATCCATCATCTGGCTCAGCAGTACAAGAATGTCCACGTAACAGAGACAATGAATAACAATGGACCTCTCCTTTCACACAAGAAATGACAAGTGAACACAAAACTTGCCATAAGTTCCAATCATCAGTGTTTTTTCAATGAAATCATATTGCTGAGAGAAAAATTAGAATAAGATACTGAGATGCTTTCTCTCAGAGAGGGAGGGAGAGAAGAAAAATCATTGTTTGGTTTTAATCCACATGATTCCAGCCTTGGTGATAACTGGCTTGGGGTGGGGGTAGGGATCTATACACGGAAATTACTATTTTTTTATTTTAGCTTTCACTTTTTTGCCTTTGTAGATGGTACTTAGTTGAACAGGTTTAGGAATTTTCAATAAAAACACCAAAATTTCATCACTTTACCACAGTATTATTGTTTCAATTTCCCTTGGGTTCTATGTATTTATTTACAGCCATTCCCTAAGAGGAATTCACCCACCTTTTGATGCTGTTAAATCCATTTGGATATCTTATTCTTCCTTTCCATCTTTTTGACAGTTTACACTGATTAAATCGTCAGCATTTCATAAGTGATATTTCTATCTTTTAAGACATTCATATCTTTCTTGATCCACAACCTTGGTGATGGGATTCTAGTGAAGGATCAAGTCAAAAGGAAGCTTTATAATTGATTGTACTTAGTGCCTTGGGTACCATTGAAAAGTGCATTTGAAATATTAAATTTTGAAGAAAGGATTTTTAACAAACATCCTAACAAGTCCTTAAATTATTCAAAAGTAGATTAAGGAACAAATTACACACACAAGGATAAAAACAATCCCATAATCAAGGGATGGTTCAAATGTTTAAAATAACTCTTAGAAATGAAATTACCAGAAGTACCCTTAGACAATTAGATAACAAATACTTAACATGTCAAAAGATGATAAAATGAAAAAGAATATGATAATTGAATAGATATAAAAACACCTACAGGCATATGGGTGAATTTTCAGAGAATTGGTTATTAGATGAATTGATAATTAGGCAACGTGGTTTTCAGGGATTTGACCTGTTACCATTTCAACTCAGTTGCAATCTGAATATTCATTCATGTTCTATTTCCTTCTCATCTCACATTATAACTAAAGCATTTTCTTCTTTGTCACATATTCTTTATGAAATTATGAAAAATGTCTCAATGACATTTGTTTTTTTTCTGATTATAAAAGTAATACGTGTTTGTGACAGATAATTTGAAAAATACACAAAAAGTATGAAGAAAAAAAAAATCAACCATAATCCCATCATCTGCCAATAACCATTGTTTCTTTTTAATGAGCATCATCCCAGTCTTGATGGTGTTGTGTTGGGGTTTAGGGAGGGGACCTATATATGGCAATTGCTATTTTTTATTGTCAGTTTATTATTCTCTCATAAATTGTTCCATAATTCAATTAGCTACTTCCATTTCTGGGTTTGTTTTTTTTTTAACTTCTGCTTTCTTGTCTGTATAGACGGTACTGTGTTGAACAATTTTAGTCATGTAACTTTCTGCCCTGGTTGAATTTTTCCCCTCTCAGGAAAACTTCCTTAGAATGGGATTATGGGATCAAAGGGCTTCCCAAGTGGTGCAGTAGTAAAGAATCTGCCTGCCAATGCAGGAGACTCTGGCTCGATCCCTGGGTCTGGAAGATCCCCTGGAGGGGGAAATGGCAACCCACTTTAGTACTCTTGCCTGAAAACTTTCATGGACAGAGGAGCCTGGTGGGCGACAGTCCATGGGGTTGCAAAGAGTTGAACACGACTGAGCATGCAGGCACAAGTGTTATGGGATCAAAAGTTCTCATTACATAAAATTTCAATCCCCAGACAGTTCAGAAGAGAAAAGTGAGGCCCAGAGAGGAGAAGAGGCTTATCTACAATTACTTAGCCTTTGAATAAGCTAGCACCCAGGTCTCCCAGCTCCTAGCTACCCAGGTCTCCCACCACTGAGCCTATTGAGGGTAGGAAGACCTTCCAGTTATCAGGAATCTATTATTGTTGGAAGCCTTTCAGTTTGTTATTCTTCTCCCATTAAATTAAAGACACTATAAAAGTTTTCTAATAACCAAATCCTTCAAAATGAACTGTTTGAAGGCTCTGAAGTCTCACCCTGGGGCAAGACATTTACAAGGCTCAAATAAATCTTCCACAAAGCCTTTATAGGATCCTTAAAACCCAATTCCACCACAAAATGCTTGTTTTTACTATAAATTGAGTTTTTATTATCAGCACGAACGCTAACAGTGCTGCTGACATGGTAAACAGGAAGCATATGAGCAATCATAAATATTCACACACCTCTGGCAGAAGTAATTGGTACCTAGGGCAAGAGTTCCGGCCAAATTCTGATGAGCAGACCCGGAGAAATGGAGGATTCAGAATGTGAGACGATCCCCTCACCCCTGCCCTGCCACGCACACACAGAAAAAGGCTGCAAGGGACAAAGACGACGAGATGATGGTGGCTCTGTGGGAAAGACCTGGGCTGGAAGGATCCTGTCTGCGTGAGAGGCAGTATGGGAAGACGGAGATCGCCAGACACCACAGGCTGACCCACCCTACTTCCTGCCTGTTTTGACTGAGGTAAAATTCACATAACATAAAACTCACCACCTTTTAAAAAGATTTTTTTAATGTGGACCATTTCCTTTAAAGTCGTTATTGAATTTGTTACATACAATATTGCTTCTGTTTTATATTCTGTTTTTGTGGCCTCGAGGCATTTGGGACCTTACCTTCCCCACCAGGGATTGAACCCGCACCCCCGGCATTGGCAGGCGAAGTCTCAACCACTGGACTGCCAGGGGAGCCCCTTCATTTTACAGTGTGCAGGTCGCTAAGCACATTCACAGTATAGTACAAGCTTCACCTCCATTTAGTTTCAAAACGTTTCATCACCCCACAGGGAAACCCTGTACCCATTAAGCAGTCACTTCTCATCCTCCCCTTTCCCCTGCCCTTGGCAACCACTAATACGCTTTTGTCTCAATATTTCACGTTTACGGAATATGTAATACGTGACCTTTGGCGTCTGACTTTGTTCACTTAGCATAGTGTTTTCAAGCCGCATCCGTGTTGAAGCACATGCCAGCACTTTCTCCTTTTTCATGGATGAGTAATATTCTGTTGTGTGGATCTGACACATTGTGTTCATTCATTCATCTGCTGCTGGGCACTGGCATTGTTTCTGTCTTTTGGCGTTTATGAGCGGTATTTTCAGAGGACACGTGTGCAAAGGGAAATCAAGAACAGTGGACACGTGTGGAGCTGTTCAGAGGGGCAACTCCGCAGGACAGACCAAAGCGCTGGATGCCAGGAGTGAGGGAGAGAGAAGTCAGGAATAGGGCCTACATTTTTGGCTCCAGCAGTTGGGTTTCTGTGGTGACATTCATGGGGACAGGGAACCCAAAAGAGGAGGTAAGCATGATGAGGTCCATGTTGGACACTCAGGAGTGGACGTGCGCCTGGGGAACAACCAAGGGGAGAGTGGTCCCTCAAGGAAGCCCCAGTTTTATTTTGCCACTCCTTAGAGTCCGGTCATGTACTTTCCCTCCTGTGGACAGCCTGGCCTCAGTACTTACTCAAGAGAGTCTGTGGATTAAATAAAGGAGTGGCTGACTCCTGGTCCCTACACACACCTCACTCACTTTCCTTTGTTCTCTTCCTTAATTTTCTCCCTTCACCTTTTTAAATCTTGCCCATCCCACCATAAGCCACCTTCTCCAGGGGTCACCACCTCGGTGCCCAGTCTGCAGACCCCAGGGCAGGAGCCATGAGAGTTCCAGAGGTGGGGATGGGCAGATACACCTGTGAAGGCAGCCTGCAAGGGTCCAGAACCATTACCTCTGCCTTGGGCTAGGCTTCCCTGGTAGCTCAGTTGGTAAAGAATCTGCCTGCAACGCAGGAGACCCCAGTTCGATTCCTGGGTTGGAAGATCCTTTGGACTAAGGGATAGGCTACCCACTCCAGTATCCTGGCCTGGAAAATCCCATGGGCTGTATAGTCCATGGGGTCACAAACAGTCAAACACAACTGAGTGACTTTCACTTTCATTTTCACTTCACTTGGGCTGGACACAGAGACAGGGGAGGGCCTCCAGATCAGGGTCTGGGCTCTGAGGAAACTTCAGTGGAGAAGGCCAGCCAGGCTCAGTAGGTCAGGGAGCATGGAGCTGTGGCTGGGGTGGTTCCCTGTCTGTTTGCCCAAGCGAAAAACTTGGTGATGGCAGCCGTGAAGCCAGCAGGCCCTGCCAAGGCAGCTGGAATGGAATATGCAGTTGCCTGTGATGTGGGTCAGTGTGTCAGATGCCAAAGCCAGAGGAGCCAAGAAGGAGGACTCACACATCCCAGCCCCTGGAGCAAAGGAACAAGCAGGGATGGAGGGACAGGGGATGGCAGCTCGGCCATCCAGCAGGCTCCCGGTCCTCACGAGTCCTTGCACGTAGGTGGCTCACTGTCCCCATTGTACCTGGTCCATTGCATGCTTAACCCTCCCACCCCCACCTTTGCTCCTGCCAAAACACCATCCATGATGCTGTCCCCGGTTCTCTCTGCCCATCCACGTCCTTCTCCACATGCAGAGCCTCGATCAGGTGGATGCTCAGTCCTCTTAGCTGTCACTTCCTTTGGTTCACACCACCTCCCCCAGGGAGCCCTCCCTGAGCACCCACAATCCTTCATCTGAGGCAGCCAGTAGAGTTCAAAGGTTATCAGCCTGCCCTGCAGATTTTGGACATGGCAGCCTCCATCATCTTGTGAGCCAATCCCTTAAAATCAATCTCTCTGTATCTGTATCACACACGCATGCATGCATACACACTATTGGTTCTGTTTTACTGGAGAACCCTGACTCATGGAACCTAGCAAAGGGCCCGAGTGAAGCCCCATCCCCACCCCAGATGGTCATTTATACTCATTCAGTGAGGAGTTCAGGGGGTCTCTGTCTCTCACCTGTAGGCAGAGACCCCCATCTTCACAGCCTCTAGCAGTTTGACACCCTGTGGATCCACGCGGCACTCCTGGCTGGGCTGAAATGGGAGGAGGGAATAAGACCCAAGATTCTTACCTCAGGTTTCTTGGAATGAGGTGAACTTTCAGGGAAGATTTAGATCCGGAGGCCCCAACTCATATTCTCCCTTTGATTTCCTTTCTGGTTCTATATTTTGGAACTAGTCTTTGTTCAGTAAAAATGGTTATTGACAAATTAACATTTCTCTCCCAGCAAATACAGTGTGGTGGGCAGCCGTCTACATGCTTAGGTAACATCTGATCACCATCATTGGGTTTTGGTGTCTACAACAGCTTCCTATAAATAGATGTTAAAAAAAGACATACTTTAAGACTTACTCTGCAGTTATGATTATGAACATCTGTTCATATTTACAGAAGACCCAGATTAAGTTAGAAAATGTCAGAGCAAAGAATGTACACGGAAACTCCCACACCCTTCAGGTTTTACTTTAATCCATAAAGGTGTTGGGAGACTCAGGGCACAGTGCTTCTTGGGGGTCAAGTTCATGATCAGTAAAGCATGAAGGAGCCCATAATATCAGTGGTCCTCAACTCAGGGGCTTTCCAGGAGAAGAAGACTCACTGTTAAAGGCTGGAACTTCACCAGAACTTAAATGTGCTTGGATATACAAGCCTTGCCTAGAAGCATGCTCTCAGGTCTTAAACCTCATTGAGCAAAAGAGGCCACACATGACCCAAGAGGCCCTGGGGGGAGCCAGCGCCCCAGAAATGGCTGAGCTGGTTTGTGCCTTGGAAGAAAATTGCAGCCTCTGTCAAATGATGTCCTCTCATCCAGCAACCCTGATGCGTTTTCATAATATTTTGAGACTAATCTTGACATGCTTGATCAAGCTTCTGGCAAAAGTTTCTCTTTCTGTTTATTTATTTGATTAATTTTTATTTTGTCAAGAGCTGACTCTCAGGACAATTGGACAGGAAAGCTGGTTCATTCTGCCTGAGCTTCCTTGGTGCCTGACTTTAGTCCTACAAGTGAAGTATGTCTTTGGATGTCCACGGTCATCGATGTATTTGTAGAAAATGAGGCATTTTCATTAATATGTTTTTAATATATGAGTATGAAATTGTGCATGATTTAAGGGCTTCCCTGATGGCTCAGATGTTAAAGAATCTGCCGGCAATGCAGGAGACCCAGGTTTGATCCTTGGGTCAGAAAGATCCCCTGCAGAAGGGAATGGCTACACACTCTGGTATTCTTGCCTGGAGAATTCCATGGACAGAAGAGCCTAGGGGGCTACAGTCCACGGGGTTGCAGAGTCGGACAGGACCCATTGACTATCATGACTCTTCCTTACCTAGGCTGATCTCTTTTGTTTGGATGGTTATGCCCATTTCCATTTTAATTGCGTCTCCTTTTTCCATTGATTAGATTTACCAGAAGTTTGTACTTCATCTTTTTAAAGAGCTAATTCACTGTTTTATTTATTAATTCCACAGATTTTTTTTTGATTCTCTGATTTATTTACTTTAATTTTAATCTTTGTTTTTTATTATTATTACCATTTTCCTTTGGGTTGCTCCCCCCCCCCCTTTTTCTAGTACTTAAAGTTGTTTTTCTTTTTTTAATGATAGCATTGTTTAAAGTTGTGAATTTCCCTATAAGTTCTGCTGTGTCTATGTCCTGCAAGATCATCTGTTTATTACTTTCGTTGGTCTAGATATGTTTTTAGAGGCAAATGAGATATTTTAGAGAAAAAACAAATCATAAGTAGCAAATAAAAAACCCTGACATCACCAGAAATCCCGTTTCCCAGAAAGACATATTGATGTTTTAGTACACATATTCTAGATTTTTCCTTTGCAAATTTATAGATTTTTGACTTTTTACAAAATGGAGTCACACTTAGCACAATTTTCTTATATGTTTTGTTTATCTAAATAATAAAATTAAAATATCTTACCTTGTTCTCTTAAGACTACATTTACACTCTCGACTTTAATGGCTGTTAAGGATTTATCCCATTGTGCAAATATCCTATAATTTACACTATCAATTACCTACTATTAGAGATTTAGGTTGTTTTCACTTATTTTGTCATCATAAAAAAAGAAACACACTGCAATGTATATTCTTGTCTTTGGATATCTGCTTCCCTCCATGATTATCTTCCTGGGATAAAGATGAGGTAGTAGAATTGCCAGCTGAAAGGAGAAGGTATGACTCTAAGACTTTTGATGTATTGTCTTTCATTTATCCCCAGAACAGGTGGACCAGTCATTTGCTCTCAGCCTGGAGCTCCCCTTTGCATCTACCCCCACTGATACTGAGTGTGTTTAATTTGGGACTATTGGTGGGAGAAGAAAAGGTTATTTTAGCCTGAATGTATTTTATTACTAGAAAAGGTGAGTATTTTTGTACATTTATTGGCCACATATTTTTCGGACTGCCTTTTCACATCCCTTACCCTTTCATCATCATTCTTACTAATTTACAAGGGCTTTTTGCTCTTTGCCAAATATACTACAAATATTTTGGTCATTCTGTTGTCAGACTTTCAAATTTGCATTAAGTGTTCTGGTCTTATGGAATTTGTAAAGTTTTATTCAGTTACATATATCAGTCTTCTCTCTGCCCATGGAAATGACAGGTGTCATATAAAAAATGTATACAGGCATACCTTGCTTCATTGCAGTTTGCTTTATTGTGCTTTGCAGATTTTGCATTTTTTACAAATTGAAGGTTTGTGGCAACTCTGTGTCAAGCAAATCTGTTGGTGCCATTTTTCCACAGCAGTACTTTTAAATTAAGTTAGGTACAGTGTTTCTTTACATATAATACTATTGCACACTTATTAGACCAGAGTATAGAGTAAACATAACTTCTGTTTGTACTGAGAAGCCAAAATTAATCCATATGCCTCGCTTTACTGCCATATTCTCTTTATTGCAATGTTCTGGAGACAAACCTGCAGCATTTCAAAGGTGTGCCTGTATAGACATGTACAAAGTCACGCCCTTGTGTCTGTCCCTGCCTTTCTATTTTTGGAGCATTGGCTGTCCATTCACAGAGCCAGCTCCAGGCACTGTAGTGACTACAAGGGCCAGCTCTGGAATTCTTCTGCCAACGCGTAAGCCTGCTCCCTTCACTGACAAGCTCTCTGACTTGGACAAGTCACTTAAACTCTGAACTTTGGTTTCCTGGAGGGGGGTTGTGAGGATTCAGAAGAACATATGCGTATGTAAGAGTTCTTAGCTCTGGACATGGCCCATTCAGTGATTCGATAATATACGTATTACTGCCATTGACACAGATACACCAATAGAACCCTTCTCAGCTGCATCCCCCTTACTCTCAGGGTAAACTTGGCTTCATCCTGTAAAGAGGTAGAAGGAAGGAGCCATGCAAGCCCAGAGCTAAGTGAAGATTCTACTGAGTTCTGGGGCATCCATGCTGCCTCTGCTGATCTTCACCACTTATCGGGGTTGTAAAAGCCTGTCCCCTGTCCCCACACAGAGTTCCACCCCTATCTCTATCTGGTTCTCTGCCCATGGCACAGTAGAGTTTCCTAAGTCCAGGAAGTTTGGGGACAGAGGAGGCACCTGTGTGGAGGGCAGGTGAGCATATAAAAGTGGAGCACGGGGCCTCCCCATCAGGACCATGGGTCCAGGCTCTCCCACGGAGGGCTGCACTCACCTTCCCTGAACTGTCTCAGCACCTCTCCCCATCTGTGTCCCCTCCCTCATCACTCCTTGCCCCCTCACCTCGGAATCAGAACCACAGATGCCTTCTCACGCCTCCAACAGAGCAGCTGCCCCGTCTTCTGCTGAGTTCACACCCACAGGGTGTCCTCCTCCATGACAGGACCTCGCAGGGCATTTTCCCAAACAAACACGGTCCCCTCCCTAAGAGGGTTTTGGTACCAGTTGTTAAGATGTCCAAGTGGCCTTCACCTTGCTGTATTACCAACAACAACAATAATAATAGTAGCCACAGTTATTAAGTGCTTACTGTAAGCCAGACATGTACTCTGTATTATGTCTTTTAAACTTCACAACAATTCTGCAAGGCAGTCATTGGCAGAACATTATGAGAAGAATATGACTGGTAGTCAGAGAGCTGATGTGACTGGTTCAGGCCACAGGTAAGTATGAGAGGAGGGCTTTGAGTGTGGAGGTATCTGACTCCAAACTCTGGAGCCTTATCTACACCCTATACACACCTGCTTCTCCAAGTCATATGTATATGTGTGTGTGTATATATATATGTATATATATAATGTTATCATTTTATTTATTTTATTTTTATAAATAAGTAGTCAAAACTATGGTTTTTCCAGTAGTCAAGTATGGATGTAAGAATTGGACCATAACGAAGGCTGAACATCAAAGAATTAATGCTTTTGAACTGTAATATTGGAGAAGACTCTTGAGAGTCCCTTGGACTAAAAGGAGATCAAACCAGTCAATCCTAAAGGAAATCAATCATGAATATTCATTAGAAGGACTGATGCTGAAGCTGAAACTCCAATACTTTGGCCACCTAATGCGAAGAGCTGACTCATTAAAAAAGACCCTTATGCTGGGAAAGACTGAAGGCAGGAGGAGAAGGGGATGACAGAGGATGAGATGGTTGGATGGCATCACCAACTCAATGGACATGAGTTTGAGGAAGCTCCAGAAGATGGTGAAGGACAGGGAAGCCTGGTGTGCTGCAGTTCATGGGATCGCAAAGAGTCAGACACGGCTGAGCAACTGAACAGCAACAGTTTTATTTTTGGCTGTGCTGGCCTTCGTTGCTGCGCAGGCTTTTCTCTGGTTGTGGCAAGCAGAGGACCCTATGGAGTTGCGGTGCACGGTTCTCATGAGTGGCTTCTTCTGTTGTGGAGCACGGGCTCTCGGGGGCGCGGGGCTCAGTAATTGCAGCTCCCAGGTTCAAGAGCGCAGGCTCAGTAGTTGTGGTTTAGTTGTGCAGGCTTAGATGCTCCAAGACATGTGGGATATTCAAGGATCAGGGATTGAACCCGTGTCTTCTGCATCGGCAGGCAGATTCTTACCGCTGAGCCACCAATGAAGCCCCTCTAAGTCTCTTGGTAAATATGTCTAACTTGTTCTTCTGAAAGATCCTACCAGCCTTCTGGTGACATGAAAGTTCAGGGTACATGTTGAGTAATAGCCATGGTGGGCTGGGGGGCGGGGTGGGGAGGAGAGGTGCGGGAGGAGGAGTTAAGCAGGCAGCGTTATATCTGCTTTACAACCTGGGGGACTATGAGGTACAGAGAAGTTAAGTGACAGAGCCAAGTGCACACAGCAAGTCTCTGGCACAGCTGGGATTAAAATCCAGACCTCTCATCACTGGGTCTGGTGGCACTCCGACACCAGAAACGAGCACTGCTTCCAACCACCTGTCCTCCCATCCACCTTTACCCCCCCTCCTCCCCCAGGTTCTGCTTCCAGCAGGTCCCATGTGTCCTTTCTGCCAGGAGTGCTGATCTTGTGTCTCTTGGTTACACCGGGTCTGTTCAGGGCTCATTCTGTCCTTGGGGGCTGAATTGCTTAAACCCTCCCAACCCTTACACGGTCAGCCTCTGGGCTGATCAATTTTTTACAGCTAATAGTTGCAGGATCCTCAAGACCATTTGTGGAGGGGGCGATTACTTCCTCCTGCATAGAGGCTGCCCCAAGCCCAACGCCAAGCTTCCCCTCCACACCTCCCTACTGGGGACAGACACAGGTGTTCTTTTGTGCGGGACCACCACTGACTGGTGGTGCCTGGTGCAGACAGGCACGTGGCCACGGAGGGCCCATCCAGAGGCTGGATATGTGTGACATGGCAGGCCGGAGAGGCTCATTCCTGGAGCTTCTTCAAATTCCAATGCCCTCCAGGTCCATGCATATCCTCAGATTAAACCTCTTTTTCTCAAGATGAAATGGAGGTATCTAGTCCTTGCAGCCACGATATTAACACAGCCCATTGACAGATGAGAGAACACAGGTTCTGAGAGGTTTCAGAACAATGTCACAGGTGGGAAGTAGCAGAGCTGAGACCCAAACACAGAAATATCTGATCCTAGAAGCCATGATCTTTCTGGGGCTCAACATAGGGTTTATCAGCTACTCTAGAAGGCTACTGTCAAATGAGAGAGCAGGTCCTTCTCCCCTGGGTCAGGCAAGCCTCCTGGACCAGGCCATTACCATTAGCTACCCTTGCTGGGTTGAACCACATGACAAAGTACTAAGGACTTTCCCCCTGCACATGGTTTTATCCTTTAAGGTAGGTATTCAGTTCAGTTCAGTTGCACAGTCATGTCCGACTCTCTGTGACCCCATGGACTGCAGCACGCCAGGCCTCCTTGTTCATCACCAACTCCTGGAGTTTACTCAAATTCATGCCCATTGAGTCGGTGATGTCTCCCAACCACCTCATCTTCTGTCATCTCCTTCTCCTCCCGCCCTCAATCTTTCTTCCCAGCATCAGGGTCTTTTCAAGTGAGTCAGCTGTTTGCATCAGGTGGCCAAAGTATTAGAGTTTCAGCTTCAACATCAGTCCTTCCAGTGAATATTCAGGACTGATTTTCTTTAGGATTGACTGGTTGGATCTCCTTGCAGTCCAAGGAACTATCAAGAGTCTTCTCCAACACCACAGTTCAAAAGCATCAATTCTTCAGCGCTCAGCTTTCTTTACAGTCCAACTCTCACATCCATACATGACTACTGGAAAAACCAAGGTAGGTATTATTGCCCCCCCCAAAACTGGGAAAAGAGTACATCAAGGCTGTATATTGTCACCCTGCTTATTTAACTTGAATGCAGAGTAGACCATGAGAAATGCCAGGCTGGGTGAAACACAAGCTGGAATGATTGCCAGGAGAAATATCAATAACCTCGATATGCAGATGACACCACCTTTATGGCAGAAACCTAAGAAGAACTAAAGAACCTCTTGATGAAAGTGAAAGAGGAGAGTGAAAAAGCTGGCTTAATATGCAACATTCAAAAAGATCACAGCATCAGGTCCCATCACTTCGTGGCAAATAAATGGGGAAACAATGGAAACAGTGACAGACTATTTTATTGGGCTCCAAAATCACTGCAGATGGTGACTGCAGCCATGAAATTAAAAGATGCTTGCTCCTTGGAAGAAAAGCTATGACAAACCTAGACAGTCTATTAAAAAGCAGAGATATTACTTTGCTGACAAAAGTCCATATCATCAAAGCTGTGGCTTTTCCAGTAGTCATGTATGGATGTGAGAGTTAGACCATAACGAAGGCTAAGAATCTAAGAACTGATGCTTTGAACTGTAATACTGGAGAAGACTCCTGAGAGTCTCTTGGAGTGCAAAGTGATCTAACCAGTCCTTCCTAAAGGAAATCCTGACTATTCATTAGAAGGACTGATGCTGAAGCTGAAGCTCCAATACTTTGTCCACCTGACGCGAAGGACAGACTCATTAGAAAAGACCCTGATGCTGGTAAAGATTGAAGGCAGGAGGAAAAGGGGATGATAGAGGATGAGATGGACGGCATCACCAACTCAACGGACACGAGCTTGAGCAAGCTCTGGGAGATGGTGGACAGGGAAGCCTAGGATGCTGCAGTCCATGGGGTCGCAAAGAGTCAGACATGGGTGAGCGACTGAACAACAACAACACCAGATTTGAGAGAAGTGAAGTGACTTGTCAAAGTCACAGAGCAAGAGGTCATGATGGTGCCAAGACTTAAGCCCACATTAGTCTGCCCAGGGCCCCTGCTCTTAACTCCTGCAGTTACCCCAGCAGCAGAGGCCGGGTCAACCACCTCCCTGGCCTTTCCTATGCACACCAGTACACGCACATGTTATCTCACACTGTCCCCAGTCTTCCTCCCCGTATTCGATCTGCCCCTCAGAATCCGTTACAACTTCCCTTCCTCCAGGAAGTCCTCTCTGATGCCCCTGCAGACAGTTCTCCATCCTTCTGCATCCCAAAGTCCATTCTCCTGCCTTAGGTGGTGGGTCATCTCTTTCTTTGATGAGCTTCTTAGCAGTGAGAAAGCAGGATCTATCTTGTGTTCATTTCTGAGAATCCAGCCCCTGGTATGCTACAATTTACAGAACACCCTCAAGTTTACCCTTTCTGTCGGTCTGTAGCATTGCCCAAGAGTCAGCAGGGCAGAGACGACTGTCCCACCCCAACCAAGGCAGGCAAGGTGGTGCCAGCCAGACCCCGGCCACAAAAATGCCCTGTTCTTTGGACTTGGCTTTGCAATGCAGATTTCATGCAAAAGCCGGGCAGTGAATGACTCCCAATTGTCAAGTGTTGCAGTGAGCCCACAGTCCCCCAGCTCCCTGCATAAAGAGACCTCATGAAAACCAATGAAGTCACACCCTCGACACCCAGAGCCCCTGCTTGCAGCACCAGCTCCGTCCCTGCCAGGGCGAGTGCCCACAGAATACATTCACACCACCTGAGGGTCAGCTGCAGGCCAAGGGCCACCATATCATGGTCCTAGGCAGGTCAGTGGACCCCCGTGTGGCCGTTGAGCAAACTGAAGAAGAGGGATGGGGCTGTTCTGGGTCTTGGAGCAGGCTGGCCACAGGGACTTGCTCACTCACTAGGGAGAACTGGAACTGGGGTTCTCAGCAGGTTGCAGCTGTAGCCCCCCTAGTCTTTGCTCTCTCTGTGTGTTAGGATGATGGGTTAAGCAGTAACTGGCAACCCCCAAATCTCTGTGCCTTAACACTACACAGCTTATTTCCTGCTCGTGAAAATTCTCTGTGGTCCCAGGAAGTGACTCAGCGATACAGGCTGCTTTGATCTGGTGGTTCCCATGTCAGTCTGAACCCACCACGATTCCTTCAGCAGAGGGCAAGAGAACCATGACTTGCATTGAAACTGCTCTTCCATAGCCTGAAAGGGCCACCTGCCACTTCCACTCATATTTCATAAGCCAGAAATATTTATATGATCCTGACAACTTGGGAAAGCTGGGAAGTTTCCTTTATGCCAAAGCAAAAAGGCCATTTCACTAGAGACTAGTAACATCCTGACACTTTTTCCAGGGACCCAAATATTGGGTTATCTCCATTTCCCCGGCACTTGAACCATTTTTAAAGATACTCATGTAGGGAAGTGTATCAGTCAGCAATTACTGTACCAGTGCTGTGTAACAGCTCACTCGAAAACTCAGCTGTTTATGACAATAAGCATTCACTTTTCTTGTTCATATGGCATAGACTGACTGGTGTGGCTGTACTCCAGGTTTCTGGTTGGCCTGGCTTACTGCAGGCACTGGGTTGGAATCAGTCTGCTCTTTGATCAGGTTCCCTGATCCAAAGGGCTTCCCTGGTAGCTCAGATGGTAAAGCATCTGCCTGCAATGTGGGAGACCTGGGTTCCATCCCTGGGTTGGGAATATCCCCTGGAGAAGAAAATGGCAACCCACTCCAGTACTCTTGCCTGGAAAATTCCATGGATGGAGGAGCCTGGTAGGCTACAGTCCATGGGGTCATAAAGAGTCGGACACGACTGAGCGACTTCACTGTCTTCTTTCACTTTTGGATCAGCAGCTGTTAGGAGTGTTTTCTTCTCATGATGGATCAGAGAAGCAGAAGAGGCCAGACCACATCAGCACATCCATCCACATTCATCTCTGCACAGACACCACCTGCTGACATTCCATTGGCCAAACCAAGTCACATGGCCAAACCCAAAGTCAGGGATGGGGCAGTGCCCTCAGCCTGCCGCAAAGCCACGCAGGCGTGAAGATGTATAATTCTATTAGGGAAAGAAGTAAAGATGTGGGAGCAATGACCCAATTGCCGTGAAAGCTCTGGGAATAGCCTGGAATTCAGAGTCCCATAGATGGTGGCTGGAATCCCAGATCCACCCCACCCAAGCCTCTGACCCTGGATAGCCACTTCTATAAAATGAAGCTAATCCTTGTTCTCAGGATTCCCATGCCACTCAGTAATCACAGATAACAGTCGAGTTCCCACCACATCAAGCATCAGGGGAAATACTTTATGTCCACCATGAACTCTTCATCCATTGAAGGCATGCTTATAATTCACATATCATTGTGGATTAGCATGTGGAATGGATCACAACTGGGGAGTAGATTTAAGACCTGAGAGCCCAGGGATCCAGAGGGTAGAGAGAAGGACGCTGAAAGAAAAGCAAAAGCCAAAAAAAAGATCCAAAGGTCAAAGTTACCAACCTCCAGGTCCTGTGAACGCTGCCCTCGGAGCTTTGGAAGAGCTGAGGGTTCAGGGGTGTGGCTTTGCAACAAGGGCCCCTTCTCACTCAGGCATTCCTTCCTTCCACAGATGCTGATTCAACGCCAGCCCTGCACTAGGCTCTAAGGATGGGGAAACTGAGGCACAGAGAGTTTTGGTTTTTTTTTTAAGCTGTTTTCACTAAACTTACAGCCTGAATTAGTCAGGTTTCTCCAGAGAAACAGAACCAATCAGAAGTATATATACATACAAACAGTCCCAAACTTATGAGAGTTAAATATTTTGATGGTACGAAAGCGAAATGCATTCAGTAGAAAATGTACTTTGCATTCTGAATGTTGATTTCTTCCTGGGCTGGTGATCGGCAGTAAGATCCTCTCTCGTGATGCAGGGCAGTGGCAGTCACAGCTCCGCGTCAGTCACTCGACCATGGGCAAGACAACCCGCACACTTACAACCAGTCTGGATGCAGGCAAGAATTCTGGTTTTCACTTTCAGCACAGTATTCAATACGTTACATGAGACGCATTATTATAAAATAGGCTTTGTGTTAGATGAGTTTGACCAGCTGTATTGGTCAAATGTATTGACCAGTGTATTGATTAGGTGTTCTGAGCATGTTTAAGACAGGCTAGGCTATGCTATTGGAGAAGGCAATGGCACCCCACTCCAGTACTCTTGCCTGGAAAATCCCATGGACGGAGGAGCCTGGTGGGCTGCAGTCCATGGGGTTGCGAAGAGTCAGACACGACTGAGTGACTTCACTTTTACTTATCACTTTCATGCACTGGAGAAGGAAATGGAAACCCACTCCAGTGTTCTTGCCTGGAGAATCCCAGGGACAGCAGAGCCTGGTGGGCTGCCGTCTATGGGGTCGCACAGAGTCGAATACGACTGAAGTGACTTAGCAGCAGGCTACACTATGGTGTTTGGTAAGTTGCATGCTTGAGTGTTAGGTCCCTTTAGTCTCTTACATCTCCTGAATTGGCAGGCTGGTTCTTTACCACTAGCGCCACCTAAGTTAGGTGTATTAAATGCATTTTTGACTTAAAATATTTTCAGCTTACGATGGGTTTATGGAGACAGATCGAGGAAGATCTGTATATGTAGATCTGTGAGGAGATTTATTATAGAAATGGGCTCATGTGATTATGGAGACTGAGAAGTCCAAGATCTGTAGATAGGCAAGCCAGAGACCGTGGTATAAGTTCCTTCCTGAAAGCCAAAGGCAAGGGGAAAAAAAAGTCCCAGCTCAAGCATTTGGGCAGGAGGAGCACCCCTCACTGGACAAGGGTCAGAGTTTCTGTTCTGTTCAGTCCTTTCACAGACTGCCTGAGGCCCATCCCCACTAGGGAGGACAGACAGCTCTTCCCTGACTACCAGTTCAGATATTCCGTTCACCCAGAAACACCCTCACAGACACACCCAGAGTAACTTTTGACCAAATGTCTGGGCATCCTGTAGTCCAGTCAGGTCGACATATAAATTTGCCCCACACAGCCTGAGAGGGAAGGCAAAAAATGAGGAAGTGAATACAAGTGGGATGAGGGTAAGAGAGCAGAAAAATAAGGCTGTGTGAGAGCTCATAGCAAAAGGTCCTTGCCTGGCGTGGGAATACTTTGTGTTTCGAGCCTAGAAGGAGAGGCAAGGGAGCTGAGTGGGGTTTCCAGCGTCTATGAGCAGGTGGACAGGGCATCTTAGGAACTGGAGCATTTTACTCTCTGCCCATGAATTACACCGTGATGATTAAGACTATCAAGCTCTCCGTGGTGCTTAGAGGGGAAGGCAGGCGTCTTAAGATTTTCCACCAAAGTCAAAAATTCTTGTAGGTAAGGGAATTTGATTCAATGTGGCCCCAGTCTGTTGAAGGGCTTCCCCGAGAGCTCAGCAGGTAAAGAATCTGCCCACAATGCAGGAGACACAGGTTCGATCCCTGGGTCAGGAAAGTTCCCTGGAGGAGGAAATGGCAACTCACTCCAGCATTCTTGCCTGAAAAATCTCATGCACAGAGAAGCCTGGCAGGCTATAGTCCATGGGGTCACAAAGAGCCAGACACAGCTAAGCATAAGCACGGTCACTGAGATTCAATAGCCATAAGCCACTTCAAGGGAGGGTCCCTAGCATGAGATTTTGCTACTCTTTGGCTTAATTTTTAAAATACTGTTGCATTTCTTTTAATTCTTGTTAAATAAATTAATTCATTTGATCCTCACAACAGTTCTCTAAAGGAGGTGTATTATTATTTCTATTCTCATTTTTACAGATAACACAGAGAGGTTAAATAGTTTTCCCGAGTTTGCACAGCCAGGCAACCTGGCCTCAAGGTCTATGCTTTAATATCAAGCTGGAGTCCAACTAGAATTTCAGTGTTTGTTTCTAAACAGTCAGATGAGGGACTTCCCTGGCCTTCCAGTGATTCAGACTCTGCACTTCCAGTGCAGGGGGCCCTGGCTCTATCCCTGGTGGGGGACTGAAATCCCACATGCCACATGGCCAAAAAATTTTAAAAAATAAGCAGCTGGATCACCTGTGTCCTCAAGAGGATCCTCTCTGGGAGAACTTTCTGAACCAGATTGGGTCCATCCTGAATTTTGGATAAACCAAAAGCATTCAGAAAATGCGTGATCAGCACCATACTGTACACACGAACACAGGGGGATGTCCCTGCCTGCAAGAGCACTCCAGATTCCTGGAATTCCGTACCTCTAGCTTTCTTCCTTTGGCTGAAGGACTCTTCCAGAGCCAAGGCCACCTCACCTACAGAGTGCTCCTTTGCCCAACAAGCTCCAATACAAGGATCACAGGTCCCACCACGGCTCCATCTTGCACCTACTGCAGTTTTCTTGCAACAAGAATTGGCCTGCACTCATACTGGTTAAGGGTAAACCAATATTTACTCTTGATTTTGAAAAGAGGAGGGGAGTCAATCGCTTGCCCCAACCGTGCCTGGCAGAGGTTGTGAGAAGGTGACTTGTCCATTAAGAGCCCAGCTCATG
The DNA here is from genome assembly GCF_000754665.1 of Bison bison bison. Taxonomy (NCBI): domain Eukaryota; kingdom Metazoa; phylum Chordata; class Mammalia; order Artiodactyla; family Bovidae; genus Bison; species Bison bison. Next base: position 3,326,858 of record NW_011494611.1, read on the forward strand.
TTTTATGTATTTCTAAAGAGCCACAATTTGAACTTAATTCCTCCTCCCTTTAAGACAAGAACCCCCAAGTTAGCATTTAAAATGTCACATGCAGCCGGAGGCCTCTGTGGGTCATGAAGGGCTGGACAGTTTATACTGGGAAGTCATAAAATTGATGCTGAATGATTTCAAGACCCAGAGAGTTGCCTAAGAGGTCGAGAATAGAAAATTTGAAACTAAACCATGAATAAATCTTAGGAAAGCTGATAGCAGAGCTTTAAAAAAGGAAGCTGGTAAATAGGCTGAGTTGAAACTTTGAATTCACATTATGAGGGTTAGTGAAAGGAAGTGACCCTTAGGTTGGCAGTGAGTCGTGGCGGGTCCCGGTGTGCAGGCAGTGTGCCCCTCACCAAGGTCACCTCAGCTGAAGCAGTGTCCTTATTAATCAGTAGGACAATGGAGATGCTGGGACATAGAGCTAGTGAGTGGCAAAGCAGGGATTTGAACTAGAGCCTGCCTGGATCGAGGCATGTGAAGGACTTACAACTGTGCTGGGCACACAGGAAATACAATATGCACATTACTACCGTTGTCGTTATCATCATCATCATCATTATTTTGAAGTCTAAAAATATAAGCTTTAGGGGCTCTTAGTTCCCGTGATGTGATCCTTTCTAAAAGACTCTTCCTGGGACTTCCCCAGTGGTCCAGTGGTTAAGAATCCACCTTGCAACGCAGGGGACTCAGTTCAATCCCTGGTCGGGGAACTAAGATCCCACATGTCACAGGGCAACTAAGCCCGTACGCTGCAAGTACTAAGCCCAGATGTCAAACTGGAGAGTCCATGCACTGCATCAAAAGACCCTGCATGACTCAACAAAGACTGCACACGCCACAACTGAGACCCAACACAGCCAAATAAATAAAAGACTCTTCCTAGTTGTCACCCCAAATCTACCTCGGTTATTTTGGAAACTCAACTTGATGTGTGGATCAACTCGAAAAGTTGATCATGGAACTCAACTTGAAAAGTGCATCATGGAAGAAACTGTTAACCAGCATTGAGTAATCCCAGCCCCTTCTGTTGCCTCCAAACATTATGTGTAGTAACAGCTTTTTATTAGCCATCTTGTCTTGCAATTGCTTGCTTTGCCAAACATGCTGTACTTCTTTCCATATCAGCTCACAGAGCTGCATCCTAAGGCCATGGCTGGGGTGGCTGCTGGTGGAGGAACCCACCTAAAGCCAGGACCAGGAGAGGCTCCCTGTGATGGATTTTTCTTTGCTTACCGTTTCTCTCCATAACCAAACCTAATTATTACCATCCTTCAAATTAATTTCTTCTGAGATTGATCAGTTTGGCCATGGAGGCTGAGCGTTGCTCTGAACCGACTCAGGGATCACACACACCAGGGCCAGAAAGAGAGCCCTCCCTTTGTTCTGTTTTGTTGTGTTTGTTTGGTTTTGTTTTGTTTAAGCGCCTACACCCCCAAAGCAATTCTTTTTCATTTTTTTCTACACAAATCACCTACTTCGGGCGCACACAGCCCACCCGTTCCCTCCCCAGCCTTTCACCGCCTAGAAGAATCCTGGTCTCCATCTAAGCCTTCGACACTCAACAGGGCTGCACATTTGAACCACCTAGGGAGCCTTTCAAAAATCCTGAGGCCTAAGCCACGCCCCAGACCAATTAAACCTGCAACCTCGGGGGGTGGGG
>NW_011494611.1:3328653-3343999 GCF_000754665.1 Bison bison bison
CTAAAGCTCAGAGGTGACTGCAACATAGCTGGGGATGGAAACCACCCCACTCAATGCCAAGTCCAAAGGCTTCTGTTCTGTGAAGCAGCAGCCTCTAATTTCATCTGCTCCCAACCTAGTGTACACACATACCACAGTTATTTTTCTTTTCAGTAAAAACATTACCTTTATTTGTTCATTTTAGAGTAGTCTATTCAAAATTGTAAAGGTACACAAGGAAAATCTCCCTCCCACCTCCCAGCTTCCCTCCACAGAAGGAAAAGTGTTCATTTTCTGCTCTCTGAGGCTCCATGACCGAGGGGACAGGCACAGCCTTTGGGTCACTGAGGCCTGCCTTTAAATCCTGCTTCTGGGGACTCCCCTGGTGGTCCAGTGGTTAACACATCACCTCCCAGTGCAAGGGATGTGGGTTCAATCCCTGATTGGGGAACTAAGATCCCACATACCTCGTGGCCAAAAAAAAACAAAACATAAGACAGAAGCAATATGGTAACAAATTCAATAAAGACTTTGAAAAAAATATTGTTTATAAAAGATTTATAAATAAATAATAGAAATAAATGGAGAAGGAAATGACAATCCCCTCCAGTATTCTTGCCTGGAAGATCCCATGGATGGAGGAGCCTGGCAAGTTACAGTCCATGGGGTCACAAAGAGCTGGACACGACTGACCGACTAACACACACATATAAATGGATCCTGCTTTCACCACTGACTCCCCGTATGACCTTGGATTAGTCATTCAGGTCTCCAGTCCTTGGTTTCCCATCTATAAAGTGGAAATAATGCCCCCTGCCTCTTGGAGCTGTGAAGGAGGGTGAAAGGGGTGTTTGGGTTTTCTCCTGCAGTCTAGCAAATGATCCCAACACTTAGAGGCTTATAAAACAACCATTTTATTCATTCAAGAATCGATGGGTCAGGAATTCAGGCCGGGGTGATCATGGTCCACAAGGTGTCCTCGGAGGTCATTCTCCTCACTAATGGCTGGGCTGGACTAGAAGCTCCAAGACGGCTCCACTCACATGACTGTCTCATTGGGGCCCTTCTGCTTGGCCTCTGACTAGTTCAGGCTTCCTCACAGCATGGCCTCTGGTGGTCAGACATAGACTGCCCTCCCTCAAGAATACTGTAAAGCAGGAAAGTGGATACACAGGCAATTTTCAGAAGTTACATGGTCCACCCAGATTCAAGGGGAGAAGAAATACGCACTAATTTGTGATGGGAAAGTGCTGTGGTCACATGGTCAAAGAGCACGTGGGGTGGGGTATCCCTTCGGTCTCTTTAGAAACACAGTCCACCTCTAGGGGGATTGAATGCACAGTGCCAGCGTAAGGCAGGAAGCCAACCGTGAGGGCTTCCCAGGTGGCTCAGTCATAAAGAATCCGCCAACCAGTGCAGGAGACGCAGGAGACTTGGGTTCGATCCTTGGGTCAGAAAGATCCCCTGGAGAAGGAAATGGCAACCCACTCCATTCTTCTCTGGAAAATCCTATGGACAGAGGAGGCTGGTGCACTACAGACCATAGGGTGGCAAAGAGTCAGATATGACTGAGCAACTGAGCAACAGACGTTAGATCCCACCCTTCTTCTCAGCACACAGTTCTTGTGCCTTTTACTGCAGTTCATTACTTAAATATTTTTTTAAGTTCCATCCTTGGTGCCTGGCCAAGAGCCTGGCAAGATAGATGACCAGTGAGTATTTCTATGAAATCTCAGCATTCACTGTACATCCAGTCCTGTGAGTGCTAACAGGAGGGATTCCTAAAATACCAAGTCATGTGATGCCTTTTCTGGCTTCCCCCTCCTCCACCCTCTTACATGCTGGTCATTCTGGTGTGCTGTGTCCACAACCTGAAAGACCCTCCTTCTCTCTTGGAGATGTGTAAGGACCAGGGGGCAGCAGGAGCAGAGGTGGAAGACATGAGCAGGGCACGACACGACTCCCACCCAGAAGGACCACAGGGTGAGTGAGAAGAGATTTGATGACCAGACCAAGCAACATCTCCAATTCCCTGTGATGAATTGGAGCTTCATTTTCCAGGCAAAAGGGCCCCACCGCAGGCATTTCTAGGAGACGAGAGACATAATTAGACATGCACGCCATTGTGCAAATGAACAGAGGGCAGAGAATGGATGTTTCAACATGTACCATCTTGGCACTCAGACTTCTGAGCCCTAGACAGTCAAAACAAGGCTCTCCACTGCAAATCCTCCTCCCTGGGGAGACTAAGGCCTGGGTGGAGAAGGGGATTGCCCTCAGTGAGGGCCACGGGCCTTTGGCCATGCAGCTGGATTCCAGAAAACATGTCTGCCAGGCTTCTGTCTGACATTGAGAAATGTCTTAGCGGCACAGGGGGTAATGATTGATAGGTCTGATGAATGCATCCCCATTATTATTGAAATTTATACACATTCTACCGATCGAAGACTCTCCCGGTGTATGAGACTCATTTAATATTCACAGCTGTTGTTTTTCAACTGGAAACCCAAGCGTCTGGCCCCTGGATTGACAAAGCTGAAAACTGGGGGCACCTTCCAGAAAGCAAATTCCAGATCTAAAGCCCCCATTTGAAAAGTGCCCCCTGCCACTAATTTACATGTGACCTGGGCACCCGGCTGCTGAATCTGAGCCATATTCTAGGAAAATGAACCAGGTCGCAGACAGGATGAGCCAGCCCAGACCCTCACTTACCTGAGAAGGCTCCAGCTCCCTGTGACTATTCATTTAGCCATTCATTCGTTAACAGATCTTTTGAACACCTACTATTTGCCAAGTCCTAGGGTAGGTGTTAAGCATACAGCAAAATCACCATAGACCAGGGTCCTGACCTCGGCTGTCATGTGGAGCAGATTGGTTTTCAGCAAGCCTGTTGTTCATCCTGGCAGCAAAGTGCGCCCTGGTGACCTCCGAAAGCTTCGGGGAAGCAATGCAGATTCTCGCTGCTGGGACGTGTGCACTGCTGCGTCCCCAGCGAGAAGCTGTGGATGGGCTCCAACAGATCCCAGTTGCAGAGGCACAGCATGAGTGGAGACACAGTCAGGAGAGCTTGGGGACAGCAGGTCTAAGCTCCAGGGGCTAAAGAAGAGCCGCACAAGACAAAATGTCCTGCTGAACCCCCAGTCATGAGGGCCTTAGGTGCCAGGCTGAGGAACTGGGGCTTCATTCTGCGGTCAGGCAGCCCCGGCGGTGTTGGAGGAGGGGAGCGATGTACAAAAGAGGAGAAACAACAGGATCACTCAGATGTGGGTCTACACCACCCCATGTGCCCCTGGAATATGCTGCCCCTATCCCCGCTATGCTCAGTCTGCAGCCCAACCAGGAGGTTTCCTAAAGACATAAACTCCAAGGGTGTCTTAGAAGGAATACTCTCAGAAACCACTTGGAAGGGGGATGGTGCTCCCCAGGATGTTCTCCCGGGGCGTAAGAGGAGGGTCCGTCACCAGGCCCCAACAGTGTTAATGGACTAGAAGAGTTAGATATGCATGTCTGGGCCCGAGCTGAATTCGTTGGTGCACTAGTCCAAGGCTTCCAACAGAGGGCCTGTTCTGTTCCTCACCCAGGCCCACTCCATCCCTCTTCTGAACGAATGCTCAAACAAATGTTAAAAACCATTGTTTGAAAGGATGGCCACATTGCTAGCATTGCCAAGACATTCAGGTCTCTGGCACTGCCAGAGGGGGGACAGACACTTTGCTGGGTCCCGCTCAGCTCTCTCCAGCCCCAGACAGGATGGAGTATCACCTCTAGAGGCAAAGGTATGTCCCAATAGCAGAGCTGGGGTTATAACCGGAGGGCTTCAAATACTCTGGGTTAAGATGTCCAGACTCACAAAAACCCGTGACCAAGAATCAAGAAGGTGATTCCATCAGAGTAGAAGCCCCTACAGAGAAGGCCTGGCCATCAGATTAGACAGAGAGGAAGGAAATGCACTCAGAAGTTAGTGAGCTCATGGATTTATAGGAAAGACAACAAACTGGGAGAAAGGAAAGGAGACCAATCGCATGAGAAAAGAATGCTTGTTCGTGTGTAAATCACTCGGCAGCCTGCAGCAACCCCTAGAAGAAAATGCAGAATGCCAACAGTGTTAGCAAAAGACACATTTTGTTGACACAGTGGATCAGAGCCAGGGAAGAGTGACAGAAAGGGCGGCCACGTGGATGAGGAACGGGCTTGCCACTCAGAAACTAGAGCTCACAGGCACCCTATGGAGCTCCCAGAGGCAGCAAGAGATCCTGTGCCCCACTCTGGACGTGTGTGTGAGAGTGTGTGCAGGCACGTGTGGACCCATGTGTGCCTGCCTGAGTGTACGCGTGCGGGCCATGTGTGAGAGTGTGTGCGCTTATGCATAAACATGCATGCTTGTGAGTGTGTGTGTGTGTGTGTGTGCAGTATGTGGGTGTGCACATGTGCATATGCGTTTGTGCTACTAGATCCTGTGATGCGTGTCTGTGTGTAAGCGCGGGTGTACGTGCACACGTTCGTGAGTGTGTGCACGTGTGTATGTTCATGAACACACATGCGTTCCCACACGCACGTGCATTTTAGGGGAGGCTGGCATCACGCTGGTCCTCCCCGCCCCTGCCAAGGCAACTGGCAAGAGCAGAGCCCTCAACTCACAATCCTGGCATCTGGGTGACTGTGGCACCCAGGATTTGCTTACATTTAACTAAGTCCAGTCTAAAAACCTGGCTTCTTGCCCAGGGCACTCGCTGTCTGATTCCCTCAAGACACGAAGAGTCGAGAGAGGCTGAAAGTGGGCTGCATTTTCTGCAAGTGGAGGGGTGCTTGAGCTCCTTCTCTTGTCCTACCCGCCCAGGACGCACTCTGGCTTCCTCCCGGCCCTCCTGCTTCCTCCCCGCTCTGCTGCCCTTCCTTCAGGATTCCTTCTACCCCTGGGGACTTCGCCAGGGGCTCCTCCTTCACAAAGCACTCACTCTCCTTCTGCTTCTCTGTGACGCCCGCATCCCACCCAAACTCTACTTCCCTCCCTGCTCGCACCACAGGGCTCAGCCCAGACACCATCATTTCCTGGTTTTCCATAGCTGTTGTTGGTTTGTTTTTGTTTTTTTTAAGAAGTTCTAGTGATATATTCATATACCCTACAATTCACCCATTTAAAATGAACAATTCAAAGGTCTTAGTAAATTCACAGGGTTGTGCTACCAACACCACAGTTTAATTTTAGGACATTTTCATCTCCCTTAGAAGAAGCCTAATAACCATTCACAACCCCTCTCCATTCCCTCCTCCCGCAACCACTAATCTACTTTCCCTTTCTGTGAATTTGCCTTTTCTAGGAATTTCACATAAATGAAACCATGGAATGTACGGTCTTTGGTGACCAATTTCTTTCACTTAACATCATGTTTTCAAAGTTCATCCATGTTGTAACGTATTAATACTGCATTCCTTTTTATTGCCAAATTTAGCATGTAGTATGGATATACCAGGGTCTTCCTTGGTAGCTCAGATGGTAAAGAATCCACCTGCAATGTGGGAAACCTGGGTTCGATACCCGGGTTGGGAAGATTCCCTGGAGGAGGGCATGGCAACCCACTCCAGTATTTTTGCCTGAAGAATCCGCATGGACAGAGGTAACTGGCAGGTTGCAGTCCACTGGGTCACAAAGAGTTAGACACGACCGAGCGACTAGGCACATACACACATGGATACACTGTGGAGGGGGATGACAACCCACTCCAGTACTCTTGCCTGGAGAATCCCATGGACGGAGGACCTCGGCGGGCTATAGTCCACAGGGTCTCAAAGAGGCAGACACGACTAAAGTGACTTAGCACACGTGCACACGGATACACCATAGCTTATTCGTCTATTCATCAGCTGATGGACATTTGGGAACTTTCCATCCACTTTTTCTGTTGGGTATGGACCTAGGAGTGGAATTGTTGGTTTATATGGTAACTCGGTGTTTAATTTTCTAAGCAAACTGTTTTCCAAAGTGGAAAAGTGGCTGTTGCATTCTAAACTCCCCCCAGCAATTAAGAGGAATTCAACCTCTTCACATCCTCATTAGCACTGGTTATTATCTGACTTTTGATTCTAATCATCCTTGTGGGTGTACAGTAGTACTCATTGTGGTTTTGATTTGCATTCTTTGATAACTAATGGTAACTTACCACTGTAACTTTTCAGAGCTTATGGGCATTTGTGTATGTTCTTTGGAATAATGTCTTTTCAAATCCTTTGTCCGTTTTTTTAGTCTTTTGTCTTTTTGTTGTTGAGTTGTAAGAGTCCTTTATATAGTTATAAATACTAGACCCTTATCAAATATATGATTTGCAGACATTTTCTTCCATTCTGTGGGTTGTTTTTCACTTTCTTAATAGTGTGTTTTGAAGCACACGTTTTTTTATTCTGATGTAGTTCAAATAGTTACTTTTCTTCAGTTACTTGTGCTTGTAGTGTCATATCCAAGAAAGCACTACCTAACCCAAGGTCACAAAAATTTACATTTCCTTCTAAAAGCTTTTTAGTTTAAGCTCTTGCATCTGGGTCTATGATCCATTGAGCCTTCAACACTTGTTTATTCGGCAGCTACCATGAGCCAGGTGGGGCTTCCCAGGTGGTGAGTAGTAAAGAACCTGCCTGCCAGGGCAGGAAATCGGATTTGATCCCTGGGTCGGGAAGATCCCCTGGAGGAGGGCATGGTAACCCCCTCCAGGATTCTTGCCTGGAGAATCCCATGGACAGAGAAGCCTAGCAGGCTGCAGTCCTTTGGGTCACACAGAGTCAGACACAACTGAAGCGATTTAGCAGGCATGCAGACATGTACCAGTCACTGAACTAGGGCTGGGTGAACCCTCAACACATCAGTGAGCAAAGCAGACAGTCTCTCATCCTTGAAAAGCTGACATCCCAGTGGAGGAAACAGACAATAATCAAGAAAACCAACAAACAGGATAAACTGAGCTGGTGTTGAGCCCTGAGTAGTGAAACCACATGGCTTATTCAGGAAACTAGGTAGTTCCATGAACCCAGAGCCCTGAGCAGATGTTAAAGCCTTCAGAGGCAGGTGGGTCACTCCTAACTCTGTTCTTGTTTACGAACAGCAGACTGAGGTCCCAGAAGGTGAGGGCAGATGTCCAGTCCGCAGGGCCAGGCAGTGGCAGCTCTCAACAATGCTTTCGGCTCCTAGGGCTCCGCGGCCTGACCCCCGTCACGCCCCCAGGGTCGGCAGCCAGGCTGTCCCTAGAGGAACACGCTGCATGTTCTGCACAAGGTTTGTGTTGCCTATTAGCACATTGGCTGCAAAGTTGTAGAAAGTGCTCTGATAGCACGTGAGTAGTGTCTTGCTTTAAGTACTAAAACCATCTTAGATTAGATAATACACATGATGATTTTTACGGGCAATCCCCTCACTGGGAAAGGTTCTGCTTCTAGACAGGCTATTTCTGCCTTCACTTTTGATAAGATAATATCTCAGTTAATCCATTTCTCTGTTGGGCTTTTCGGAAACTTCTCCCTTAATCTTCATTATCTCTCACCATGTGCTTTTGTTGGGACTTCACTGGACCAGATTCACCCCTAAAGGCCTCCTTGCAGTTCTAAGAAGAGCAGATAGCAATCAGTACAACTCAGAGCTTTGCCTGTCTAGGGCCCAGGCTGGCTGTCAGTCATCTGAAGGCTTAGCCACTGCACTCCCAGGTTCCCAGATCATAGGAACATCCCTTATTCTGACACATCCTCTCTCTGGGGAGATCTGTGCCTGCTTTGTGGAACTCTCCTGGCAACAGGAAAGAACAAAAATCTAATTATTAGTCTGCCAAATGGGGCACTTATACCAAGAAGAGTTTTAACAGTAATTAAGGTGGTCTCAGACTGAGACTTCAAACAGGGTTCAAGCTGCAGGTCATCTGCAACCTTGTACCTAGGTAGAAGAAGTAGTGAAGTTGCTCAGTCGTGTCCGACTCTTTGCGACCCTTGCGACCCCATGGACTGTATGTAGCCTACCACACTTCTCCGTCCATGGGATTTTTCCAGGCAAGAATACTGGAGTGGGTTGCCATTTCCTTCTTTAGGAGATCTTCCCAACCCAGGGATTGAACCCAGGTCTCCCATGCTGAAGGCAGATGCTTTACCGTCTGAGCCACCAGGGTAGTCCCCAGGTAGAAGGAAAATCAATTCACCTACTATGGCTGGGGAACCCTTCTCACTGGTGGAGACAGTTCTCCAACAGGAATCAGGAGACCTAGTCTTGTGTCACTGGGCAAGTTGTGCCACCCTTTCTGGGTCTTGATTTTTTCCATAAAAAATGGCACACTTGGCTTTGTCTCAGGGATTCCCTGGTGGCTCAGATGGTAAAGCCTCTACCCACAATGTGGGAGATCTGGATTCGATCCTTGGGTTGGGACGATCCCCTGAAGAAGGAAATGGCAACCCACTCCAGTACTCTTGCCTAGAAAATTCCATGGACAGAGGAGCCTGGTGGGCTACAGTCCATGGGGTCACAGAGTCGGACAGGACTGAGCGACTTCACTTTGGCTTCTTCTCTAAGGTTCCTGAAGCAGTTTGCCATTCCCTTCTCCAGTGGACCACGTTTTGTCAGAACTCTCCACCATGACCCATCCGTCTTGGGTGACCCTACATGGCATGGCTCATAGTTTCATTGAATTATACAAGGCTGTGATCCATGTGATCAGTTTGGTTAGTTTTCTCTGATTGTGGTTTTCATCCCATTTGCCCTTTGATAGATGAGGATAAGAGGCTTGTGGAAGTTTCCTGATGCGAGGGACTGGCTGTGGGGGAAAACTGGGTTTTCTTCTGATGGGTGGGGCCAAACTCAGTAAATCTTTAATCCAATTTCTGCTGATGGGTGGGGCTGTGTTTCCTCTCTGCTCAGTTTAGTTCAGTTCAGTCGCTCAGCTCATCATGTCTGATTCTTTGCAACCCATGGACTGCAGCACACCAGGCCTCCCTGTCCATCATCAACTCCCAGAATCTACTCAAACTCACGTCCATTAAGTAAGTGATGCCATCCCACCACCTCATCCTCTGTCGTCCACTTCTCCTCCTGCCCTCAATCTTTCCCAGCATCAGGGTCTTTTCCAATGAGTCAGTTCTTCACATCAGGTGTCCAAAGTATTGGAGTTTCAGCTTCAGCATCAGTCCTTCCGATGAATATTCAGGACTGATGTCCTTTAGGAAGGACTGGTTGGGTCTCCTTGCAGTCCAAGGGACTCTCAAGAGTCTTCTCCAACACCACAGTTCAAAAGCATCAGTTCTTTGGCACTCAGTTTTCTTTATAGTCCAACTCTCATATCCATACATGACCACTGGAAAAACCATAGCTTTGAGTAGACAGACATTTGTTGGAAAAGTAATGTCTCTGCTTCTTAGTATGCTGTCTAGGTTGGTCATAGCTTTCCTTCCAAGAAGCAAGCGTCTTTTAATTTCATGGCTGCAGTCACCATCTACAGTGATTCTGAAGCCCCCCAAAATAAAATCTGTCACCATTTCCACTGTTTCCCTATCTATTTGCCATGAAGTGATGGGACCAGATGCTATGATCTTAGTTTTCTGAATGTTGAGTTTTAATGGGGACCTCCTTCAAAAAGACTTATGCCAGCAAGCTGTGGCTCCCAGGACTGTTGTAGTCAGTGCCCTGACCCTGAGACAGGCCACTGTCGACCCATGCCTCCACCAGAGACTTCTGGACACTCATAGGCAGATCTGGCTCAGCCTCTTGTGGGGTCCCTGCTCCTTTCTCCTGGGTCCTGGTGTGCACAAGGTTTTGTATGTGCCCTCAAAGAGTCTGTTTCCCAGTCCTGTGGAAGTTTTGTAATCAAATCCTGCTAGCCTCCAAAGTCAGATTCCCTGGGGGTTCTCAGTCCCTTTTCCAGATCCCCAGGTTGAGAAATCTGTTGTGGGTCCTAAAAATTTTGCAACAATGTGAAAACTTCTTTGCTATCATTGTTCTCCAGTTTGTGTCATCTGCTTGGCCACTCTATAGTGAAGCTAATGGCGACCTCCTCTGAGAGGAATTATGCTACATGCCATGCCTTCCAGGTCCACTGCAGCCAAAGCTCCTGTCCCCTTGGCAGGTCACTGCTGACCCGTGCCTCTGCAGGAGACACTCAGACACTCAAAGGCAGGTCTGGTTCGGTCTCTTGTGGGAGTCACTGCTTCTTTCCCTTCATCCAGGTGCGCACAAATTTTTGTTTGTGCCCTCCAAGCATCTCTGGCGGGTCTGAGATTTGACTTTAAACATGATTGAGCCCCTCCTACCATCTTCTTGGGGCTTCTCCTTTGCCATTGGACATGGGGTATCTTTTTTTGGTGGAATCCAGAATTCTCCTGTTGATGGTTGTTCAGTGGCTAGCTGTGATTTTGGTGTTCTTGCAGGAGAAGATGAGTACACACCCTTCTACTCTTCCATCTTATTTGTGGTGTGTTACCAGGTCAAAGCTGTGGTTTTTCCAGTAGTCATGTATGGATGTGAGAGTTGGATCATAATGAAGGCTGAGAGCTGAAGAATTGATGCTTTTGAACCGTGGTATTGCAGAAAACTCTTGAGAGTCCCTTGGATTGCAAGGAAATCAAACCAGTCAATCCTAAACGAAATTAATTGTGAACATTCATTGGAAGGACTGATACTGAAGCTGAAACTCCAATAGTTTGGCCACTTGATGCAAAAAGCCAACTTATTAGAAAAGACCCTGATGCTGGGAAAGATTGAGGGCAGGAGGAGAAGGGGATGACAGAGGATGAGAGGGTTGGATGGCATCACTAACTCAACGTACATGAGTTCAAGCAAGCTCCAGGAGTTGTGAAGGACAGGGAAGCCTGTGTCATGCTGCTGTCCATGGGGTTGCAGAGTTGGACACGACTGAGCAACTGAACAAAAGCAACTAAGGTTCCTGGTCTTTAATTTGTCTTCTTTAATTTGTACATAGTTAGGCAACAATGACTTTTTCGTGCCAAAGTATTGACTCTGATGAAGGTGTTGGGGGAGGGGGTGAAGAGATTTACTTCTTAAAGATTATTGCTCTATGTTTAAATGTGCCAAGTCCACCCTAGTGGCTACTAGCCACATGTGGCTTTTAAATATCAATGGATTTAAATGCAATACAATGTAAAAGACAGTACTTGAGCACATGAGCAACATTTCAGGAGTCTTGGACACCGAACACAGAAAACATTTCTATCATTGCTGAAAGTTCTAACTGACAGCACAGGTGTAATAGCATTTTCTCATGAATCATTTCCTTGAATTTTACAACAATTCAGTGAGATGAGTGGGAGAGGACTAACAAGATTCAGAGATTCAGTGCTGCTCTGTGTCTCCCAGGTACAGCTTTTGCATACACATTGCATGTAATCCACTCCATATCTTGTCAAAAAAGATGTCATCATTTCCTTTTTTAAATAGGAAAACTAATGCCAGAGAAGCAAAGTAATTTACCCAAAGTTACTCAGTTGGTAACCAACCCCACCACCCTACACAGTGGCAGTCAGACAGGAGCAAGCATTGGATTCTCCAGATGAAGAGACTGAGGTTCAGGGAGGTCACATGGCTCAGGCAAGTGTCCCTGCTCTGGGGGCTCAGTAAGCCCTCTCCCCACTCTAGCCAGCAGGGACCCGTGAGGTAGGGGCCTTCAGCTGCCGGTTCTAGACTCTAAAAGGAACACTTTCTATCTGAGAAGTAACAAAGCAAGAGAAAATTCATGCTTTTGCAGTGATGAAAATGAAAATTTCCAATTTGCTAGTCAAAAAGCATTTCCCTGTTTAGAGATAAGAGTAACTTTGAGTCTTTGTTATCAGTGATTAATTCATTACTGCGCAGGGCCTCCCTGTGGTGTCTGGCCCCACTGCGTGGTTTAGGAAGCCCGTCTACCTGGCTGAAGCAACTGGCCAATCCCCAAACTCCCTTTTGCCTGATCTCCTTGCCAACACTGCTCGGTGACTTTTTAAATTTTTTATTGAGTTGTAATTTACACACCATACAATTTGCTTGCTTTATGTACAATGGTTTTTGGTATATTTACAGAGTTGTGTAACTATCACCACAGGAATAGGGTTGTTGTTTTTTTTTTTCCCTTTGGCTGCAAGACATATGGAATCTTATTTCTCCAACCAGAGATCGAACCCATACCACCTGCATTGGAAGGAAGGAGTCTTAACTGCTGGGCTGCCAGAAAAGTCCTGATTTTTTTCTTTTTTAAGTTTTAAGGGAAGTCTACCTTGGAGAAAGGGTGTGTGTATCTGTCAGTGTGTGTATATGTATCATCACAGTATCTGGGGCTGTCTCACTAAGTTAGAGAAATGAAGGAAACTTACTTAATGAAGCAGCCTTCTAACTGATGTCTGCACTCAGAGTGTTGGACTGGGTGGGCATCAGGAGACACAGGCCCAGAGCCTAGCTTGCTTCTTCTTCCTTGAGCCTTTCAATTTAATTTAATAAGAATTTATTGTTGTCAGGAAAGCTGCTAGCCAGGGAAGCAAAATGGGCTTCGGCTTTCATGTCAGTTGATTGGTAGCCCCTGCCTACAGTGCTAGATGGAGAAGGAGCTGAGGCTCAGTGGGTGAGAACACCTTGATTGATTATTCATGTCTGTCAGGACTCAGGAGGCGCTGGCTGCATCCTACAGTAAGATGAAATGAGGGTAATGATGATACAACTAATAATCATAGTAATTAGAAGAAAATCTTCCTGGTCAGGTCGTTGGGGATATTAAGTGAGATCTTAGATGTGAAGGTAATTTGTGACCTAGACAGGTGAACTCATGATGTCTGGGCTCTTATTACTGCTTTGATTGCGAATCATGACTCCCTTGTTCAAACAACTTGCTCCTTCCCCACAACCCTAAGTGTTGCCAGGCCTTCCTTGTCGTAAGCCTGGAGGCAGCAGCAATGTGGAGGGAGATCCGTGGGTCAATGCTCATTCACTCATTCCTGCACTCAGCATTCCCAGCCCTGGTCGTTTCACTCAGGATGCATTTCAAACAGTCTTTCAAGATGGTACCAGCACCAAGGTGGTACAAGACAGACAGATGTCTATCTCTTCAGTGCTCCTGGAAGAGTCATCCTTTGGACTTGATCTTCGGGGAAGGGAGATTTGTTTTCCACCCAGGCTTGTGCCTCTCAAAGCCTCCAGGGCTGATGATGACCACCATGCCAGGACCACTCCGGGAGACACTAAGCTCCAGCGCCGAGCACACAGTTTCTATGGCAGCCGATCCGGGAGGCATCACTAAGGGGCAGGGACCTGGCTTGGGAGGGAAGGAAGCCACATCGGGGATGTGAGGAGCAGGTCGCTCCTGTGGGCAACTGGGGCTCCCTCCAGCTGGGCAACAACAGGAGGCATACAACTGAAAGGTCTCAAAGCTGCCCACCGGGAAGTGAGGAAGTCGGGATATACATTCATCAGTTCTCATCCTTCAGTGCTTGACGATCGCTCCTGCGGCATTAACTCCCTGACTTTTCTGGTCATCCCCACGTGCAGGCCAAGTTTGCTCCTGCAGCCAGAGCAAGCTCTCAGGCAGAGTTCCAGGTGTGTGAGTTAGGAAGCCTTAGGTGTGAACAGATCCGGCAAGTGCCGAGCAGACGTGGGCAGGTCACCGCCAGCATCTTCCGTCTCCATAAGTATCACCGGAGTTTAGATCCACAGCAGCATTAAAGATCTGATCAGCCTTCTCATCACCAGGCTGGGGAAAATGAAGCTCAGAGAAGGTAGGAGACACACACAAGTTCATGCAGCAAGTCCTCAGAAATGATAATAACCCTAATGCCAGTTACCGTGTCATGCCAGTTACCAGACATGATGGCAGGGGCTTTGCATAATTACCTCTAAGCTTTGCCATTACCCCCAGGAGGTAGCTGTTACTGTTTCATTTACAGTTAAGACAACAGAGCTCTGAGAAGGGAAGTATTTGCCTAAGGACCTGGAGCATAAGTGGTTGGGATGGAATTCTAGCCCAGGTCTGTCTGCCTCCATAGCCTGGGATCTTTTCACCACTCGGCAAAGCCAGCAGGAGCTTCCAGGCATAGTTCAGAGCCCAGGGTTCTCCCCATTGCCCCCAACAGTCCAGACAAGGGGTACCCTCTAGGTCAAGGGCCTGAATCTGACTTTAACTGCCTTAAACTCCCTCAAAAGCTCAGAGCTAGTCCACCACTGGGCATCTCTGCCTCCACCCAGGGTGATGCATCATTCTCAGCAGAACAACCTGGCGAGGACACGGGAGTGGGCCGGGAGCAGAGGTCAACAGGGGAGCAAAACGGGTGGCACCCCAGTCAGTGAGCCTGACTCCCTGAAGGAGCTGCAGGGGGACCTGTGATCAGCGGTGCACCCCCGAGTCAAAGCACAGGAAGGTGGGCCTCTACCCCACTGCAGAACTGGACAACAGAGACAAGAGTTAATACTTCACGGGCACTTCTTGTACCCGTCACTCTTCACACGAATGAACACACAGAATTCTCAAACTAAGGCAGGAGGCATTACTAACAGCATCCCCAATTCACAAAGGAGGAAACTGAGGCCCAGAAAAAACAGAGTGACCTGTCAAGGCCACTGAGATTGGAACTCAGGCGGCTTGCTTCCAAATCTGACACCACTCTGGACACCATCAGTATTCTGGCTCAGATAGTAAAGAATCTGCCCGCAATCCAGGAGACCTGGGTTCTATCCTGGGTTGGGAAGATCCGCTGGAGAAGGGCATGGCAACTCACTTCAGTGTTCTTGCCTGGAGAATCCCACCGACAGAGGAGCCTGGAGGGCTACAGTCCATGGGGTCGCAAAGAGTCAGACAGGACTAACACTTCAGGCCACTCTGGCGGTCCATAAAAGGAGACCCTCCCCCAATATATGGTACAGAACCCTTGCTTACCGTAGCGGTTTTGGCCAGCACGCATTCATTCTGAAGGTTAGTACTGTTATGATCTCCGTATTTTACTAACGAGGAAACAGATCCGAGAGGGTCCAAGGTCAACCGCAAGTCAGATGTAAAGCCAGTGTCGGTTTCCCAGCGAGCTTTCCCCGGTTGGAGGGTGGGGTGGTACCAGAGCCCAGCTCACCACCAGCACCGCCCCCACCCGCCCCGGGCACCCGCGCCCAGCCCGCAGGACCCAGCGCCGCGGCAGCGCTGACTCGGCACCTCCAGCCTGTACCCCGGGGCAGAGCACTCAGCACGGCTGCCTGGGGACGTCCCCAGTGGCTCCGCCTCCTCAGAGGGAGAGAGGGACCCTCGGGGAGAGTTTACGAGGGAGCCTGGGGCGGGAGAGCTAATTCTAGAGGGTGCCTCCGGGCCCAGAGAAGGCAGAAGGATGGGGGTGGGGAGTGAGGAGGAAGGGTGAAGGGAGGAGGGGAGGATGCGCACAGAATCACTAGAAG
>NW_011494611.1:3344099-3362107 GCF_000754665.1 Bison bison bison
CCACCCACCCACCCCGACCGCAAACAAAGAGCAAGAAACCACCCCCACCCCCAAACTAGGAAGCAGGGGACCGAGGATTTAGAGAACCCAACAGAAAGGGCTGGAAGAGGGCTTTGGGTCCAACCCCACCTGCCCAGGTGGAGGAACTGAGACCCCAGGAAGGAGAGGCCTCGTGGCCTGGCTGGGGGGTTAGTCTTGTTTGAAAGGGTGTGCAGGCCAAGTCCTGGGGTACCTTCTCCCAACACTGTCCCTTCCCCAGAGCCCTGCCCCTCCCCTCCCCAGCCTCTGCCTTCCCAATGGCCCAGTCCCGACCTCTGGGAAGGTCCCAGTGTCCCCACTACCCTCAGGGATTCCCCTTTCCAAATTCTGGCTCCATCCCTTGGTGGACGGTGCGGCCTTGGGAAGCCTCTCTGGGTGTCTGGACCAGGGTGGTGTTAGGAGAAGCACACAGATTGAAACCACCCACCCTGGCCAGGCACCATAGTAACTATTTGCATGAGTTGTTTTATGACAGGAGATCCTGATAAGGAGTACGGAACTAATAAGCCACCACCAACCCGAAGAGCTTGGGAAAGGTTAAAAGGAGACACCACGTGTCCATCCACTTCCCAGAACCCCTCTCGCTAGCATCCATCTTGGCTGAGCGATGCATGCGCCACCAGGAAAGACTCTGAATTAGAATGATTGGCCAAAGACCACCCAGAAATTAATCCCATCATCATAAAACCTGAGACTGTGAGCCACGCAGCAGAGCTGTTCTCCTGGGTTCCCTTACCCTACTGCTCTTCACCCGGGTGCCCTTTCCCAGTAAAATCTCTTGCTTTGTCAGCAGATGTGTCTCCTCAGACAATTCATTTTCGAGTGTTAGACAAGAGCCCAGTTTCGGGCCCTGGAAGGGGTCCCCTTTCCTGCAATAGTGGGAGGTGGGGGAGAGTGAAGGAGGCTGAGGCGGCACTGGCTGGGGGCTTCCCTCCCACCCAGGCACTGGGTGCTTCCAGCCTCCAACCTAAGAGGCAAGTCACCTCTATGTGGGGAATGATAATACCACCACCAAGGAGAGCAACTCCCCTCTGCCCCCCAGGAAAGCACTTACCCCTGGACTGCCCCCCGGATCCAGCTCGTCCCTCAGCTCCCCGGCCCTTTCCCTCACACCCCAGCTTCAGCCCCACCAACTCTTTTCCGGTCCCCTAATTTCCACACCCTCTCCTGACTCCAGCATTTGTGCCTTCTGTGTGCTCTACCTGGAATGCTCCCCAGCAAAGTGACTGCAAATGAAAGAAAAGATATTGGAGGGCGCCCCCAGGGCTAGGGGCAGAGCAGGCCTTTGTCAGGGTCTGACCGTTTGCAGGGTGGCTTTCAAACACGGCCCTGGGCGTCAGGGCCACCAGACCCCCAGGGCAGGGGCTTTCTGGGGGTTCCTTTGCCAGGATGGAGAGAGGAGAGAAGGCCTGGGTCAGCCACTCTCACCGGGGGCCTTGGCACTTGCCCGTCCTCCAGCCTGGCTTGCTTCTCCCTGGATCTCCGCAGGCCACAGCTCACGTGGCACCTCCAGGAAGAGACTGCTTTGGCCACATGTCCCTGAGCCTTATTGTCTTCATAGCACTTATCATAAACTGACATCTCTGATGTGTTTACACACCCACTGTCTATCTGCCACCCACCCCCCACCCTCCCGCCAGAGACCTTGCTCAGGTGGCTCTCTGAGGACCTCTGGCACCTCAGCAAGCTGCTACTTAGTGGGTGCTCAAGACCTATTTGTCAAATAACTGAAAGGGCCTCCACGTGCCTCTGCATCTCGTGCATCTGTTTGGAGTTGCAGCATAGACCCAGATGTGTTATTTTCCCTTGTTAATTACCGCACAGTAATTATAGTAAGAAGTGTAAGTACAGAATGCATTAATGGGAAAAAAACATAAAAGACTTCATGTACCAGCTCACAGAACACTTGAACCACTGATGGCCTCCCCGCAGCCTGCTGGGGTCTAAAGTGGATAATTTGGCCTCCTGAGTCAGGAGCTTGAGTTCCAACCCACCCCTGCTTTTTTATCCCTTCTCTGGACAGTCAACTCCTAGGCCTGGATCTGCCTCAATAGAGGCAACAGCAGGAGCAGTGAAGCCTGGGCTCTTTTGGGGTTAAAGTCTTGCTTCCATGTATCGTTGAAGTGCTAGGGGCAGGGGGTGGGAGGGGGGATGTTGGGCAGATGACTTAACTTCTCTAGGCCTCAGTTTTCCCATCTGTAAAGTGGGGAGAGTAGTGCCTCCTTCCCAGGACTTTTGTAGTCCTAAATGAGACAACATAAGCAAAATGTCCACAGTGGGTTTTGGGCAAGGTGACTCAGTGTGGTGGAGAAAAGATAGGCTCCCAGCTTTCCCACCCTGGGCTCTCCTGCCACTCCCCTCTTCGGGAGATGATACACATCTGTTATGTGTTCATTGGCTTTCCCTCATCTACTCTCAAAAGCCAAGTTGACTTCGACAAGTTTGGTGAAATATGTCTTTAATATGCTTGTTGGAGACCCAGAGTTTTAAAAGGGAGTGCTATTGTGGGGAAGGCCATATCTTCATGAAGGACTTCTCAGGTGTGCGGCCAGCTGTTTTACAGATTGTGGAGCCTGTTTACACCTCTGCTTGCCCAACACACACACACACACACACACACACACACACCCCTAAAATGCCAACAGTACCCCCCGCTAGGTAAAAGAGAATCACAGATGCCCCAGGGGTGGAAACCCTTGTGGGCTCAACTGACAAGAGGAGGAGAAGGAGACTAACTTAAACTTCGAAGTCCAGGAGAGGCTAAATCATGGTTGATGTTCCAGAACCAGTTCCTTTGCATAGAAGGGGTCTCAGTTGCAGCAGAAGTGGATAATTAGGCTTGACTTTTGCCTTCCTGGTGACCCTGGCGCCCTCTTGTGGGTATCAGCGGTAGCAGCAGGTTTTCCACTTGTTCTGCCTTCTGCTCCATAGAGTCATTTCCTTTTTTTTCTTATTCTTTTTTTTTTAAGTACTCTTTAATTTAGTGCCTTTTGAATATACAACCCCCAATCACCACTTTGCTGCTTTCCAAAGCATTGAAGGATAAAGATCCAATGTCATTATTGATCTTGCGTTAAAACAAGTAAGCACTTAATTTGCTTTTAAAAAATCATTATACAAAAATTTTGAAACTATTGAAAAGCACAAAGAAAAAAAACTCAAGAGTAAGCTTTCTAACTACATTACAGCGGCATGAAAAGAGAATGAGGTCACAGGCCTCCTGGTTTACTAGGAGTTTATTTAGAGAAAATAAAAGACTTTCAACAAAACATTTGCTCAATTTGAGCTCAGTTCTGAACTTGTGAAAGAGGGTGCCTCCTGGTTTACTAGGAGTTTATTTAGAGAAAATAAAAGACTTTCAACAAAACATTTGCTCAATTTGAGCTCAGTTCTGAACTTGTGAAAGAGGGTGCCTCCTGGTTTACTAGGAGTTTATTTAGAGAAAATAAAAGACTTTCAACAAAACATTTGCTCAATTTGAGCTCAGTTCTGAACTTGTGAAAGAGGGTGCCTCCTGGTTTACTAGGAGTTTATTTAGAGAAAATAAAAGACTTTCAACAAAACATTTGCTCAATTTGAGCTCAGTTCTGAACTTGTGAAAGAGGGTGAGCATCTAGGTTTGAGAACTGAGTCAGTTCATGATGTTGACCCTGTAAATAAAGACTGTTTCTGAGCCCCGCTCCCCACACTTGCTTTTTTTTTCCCTTCCAACTATGCAGTCACCTCAGTGGTTAGAGTGAGCACTGGGGTGCCACACTCACACATCCACTGGACAATGTTTATTGATCACCTATTTCAGGCCAGACCCTCTGCAGTCCCCTTGACAGACAGGGCTTCCCTGATGGCCCAGCAGATAAAGAATCTGCCTGCAGTGCAGGAGACACAAGAGACTCGTGTTCAGTCCCTAGGTTGGGAAGATCCGCTGGGGAAGAGAACGGCAACCACTCCTGTATTCTTGCCTGAAAAATCCCGTGGACAGAGGAACCCAGCAGGCTATAGCCCAATGGGTCACAGAGTCAGACACGACTGAGCGACTAAGCACAGCACAGCATACTGCGGCCCCATCAACAGACAGAGAGGCTAAAACACAGTACTTGCCCCTCAGAACTCATGGTCTAGACTGGACACAGATAATCAGGTGATTACAGGGTGTGCTTTGATAAGGGAAGAACAGGCTTCTGTGGGAATCTGGAGGCTAATCCTGGCTCCATCACTCCTCAACTGTGTGACCTGGAACAAGCCACAGTCCTTCTCTGAACCTCGGTTTCTACACCTGTAAAATGGGGATGATAAAAATACCTACCTTATTAAGTTATGGTAAAGATAGAATGGCAGTCAAGTACATGTGTAAAATATGTACTAATAGCACACATATTCCCCTGCTAAATGCTATTTCTTTCCATCCATACTAAATTCTCTTTCTTCAGACTCTGGAGAGGAAACTTGACTGCAACCTCCTACTTAAGTCTGGATGCCTGCTAGACTTTGAGGAAGATCATGAAATGTTATCTGCAGTCAACGCTAGAAAGGATCCTAGAAACCAGCCAGGCAAGCCCTCTTGTTTTAGAGAAGAGTAAACCAGGGCCCAGAGACTGGAGGGGATTTACCAGAAGTCACACAGCAAGGTGCGCTTGGTCTTTGAGATCCCAGCCTCTAAGGGAGGAGCCTGTGCTTGAATCCAAGGCTCCAAGTCTCCACTGTTTGCCGATTTGGGCAAATAAGTTCAACTCTCCAAGTCTCAGTACTTTCATCTGTAAAATGGGCATGATAACAACTTTCTTCTTAAGGCTTTTTGGAGGATTGCATTAACTGACTCCCAGCGCAATACTCAGTCCACTATACCAAGAATTTACATAGCTCAGAATTTTAAGAAAGCAGTTCTTCATTCTGAATCTACCCTTTTTGCATCCAGAATTCACAGGTCAGGACGTGGCTCAAGTTCTTCCCGAGGCCTTTTGGTGGAAGCTTTGGGTGATTAGAAATAAGCTCCTATTCCAGGTGATCGAAGGGTAAATTATGATCAAAGTGAGTGAAGAGCAAAGCAGAGCCACATCCCCACCCCTTCCCCCATGAACCTCACTCAACATCATCTCGATAAACATAATTTAAGTCATAAATTTAAGAAAATAGATTGCATCTTGATCACTGACAGCCCACTGCCTCTCTTGGCAAGCCCAAGATGAATTATACTGGTTTAAGGTCAAAAACAAAATGCCAACAATTATATCAAAGCATCAGATTAAATAAAAATAAAACCCAGCAAACATCAGAATTAGTTAGCATCTGGGTGAACTATTGTTAATGGTGGCCGCCCCTCAGCATTTCCTCTTTTCTTTCAAAAATAACTCTATGCTCAGAAGCCTTTCAGGGGTCACCTAAATAGAAAAGAAATCCCCTGAGATTGGTTGCAAAGTCCCGTTTATCCATTTCTCTTTCCATATCACAATGGAAAATCACCAAGGCCACGTGAAGATCTGTAAAGATTTTCTGTACACTCGTGTAAACAAAATAACATACAATTTTCCTTTTCTTCTCAGCAGAGTGTTTCATTTTTTATTTTTCTAGTTCAGGGAAAATGTTGAGATCCTTTAGGGGGGTTGTTGAAATGTCTTGAAATAAAAAATACAATATTAAAGAAATATTTAGGGAAGAAAAAAGCTAGTTGAAGGGACTGTTGTTCGTGGAGAAGCCAGTTGTTTCATTTTATATAAGGTTTCAACGTTTTCAGGGAGCAAGTGCATGAGGGAAGGAAGAGGTGGAAAAATCCAGACAGAGGACGCCAGGCAAGCTCTCGTGGAGGTCAGGAGCCCCTACTTTAGGTTAATAGTGCAGCCTCCTTCCTTTTGCCTTTTCCATGTTTGTTTCCGCCTCCCACCCCTGTGGGTATGGGCTAAGGACTCCCAACTTCCTCACCACCACAGCAACAGGCTGGGGCTGAGAGGGCAAGCTGAGGCTGGGGGACAGTTTTAAACCCTCTCAACTGCCCTGGGCTGCCCACTTCTGAACATTATGGAAGACAAATAAAACCTTTATTCCAACCTGCGTGCGTGCTCAGTCGCAGCCGACTCTTTGCAACCCTGTGGATTCGTACTCCCCACCCCCACCAACTCCCCCCACCCCCCACTCCCCCACTCCCCCACTCCCCCACTCCCCACCCCCACTAGGTTCCTCTGTCCATGGGATTCTCCAGGCAAGAATACTGGGGTGGATTGTCATGCCCTCCTTCAGGGGATCTTCCCAATACAGGAATCGAACCAATGTGTCCTGCGTTGCAGGCAGATTCTTTACCAGCTGAGCCACCAGGGAAGCCTGAAACAGAGTATTTTATTTGTTAGCCATCCCTGTTCCTGAGACGGTGAATCAATAAATCACTTTGCTCTCTTAAACGAGATTAAGTTGGATTTCTGATCTTAACCAAAATCACCCTCTTTTGAGGTCCTGTTCATCAGTTCCTTTTTGTTTGTTTTGTAGCTTCATAAATACAGTTATAAAACAGCAGGTTTATAAAATGTAATTTTTCATGGTCGCCCTGGTTTCCCTTTAGGCCATAGACAAAGGAACCCCATTGGTTTGGAGCCAGAAAGAAAAATTAGGAGGAAATGACGTGATGTTTGCTGCAGGATGGCTGCACGCTTTGAAGCCGGCATTCCAGAAAACCAGAAAAGTAACCAGCATTATCTTGGAGGTCTTCAAGTGTCAGGAGAGCTCTGGGTGCGTTTCTCACCTCTAGGGTGGTACCTCTGTTCTGTGAAGCCATGTCCCACCCTGCCCTGCAGGGTAGAGCACAGGACTCCTACCAGAAAGGTGGGGCTCTGCAAATCCCCCACTGTTTCTTCCAAAAGGCTAAATGACTGATGGTTTTATTTTAACCTTCTGTCTTTTAGTTCATCTCTGGGAAAGTGCCCGTGTGTGGCTCGGAGTAGGAGCTCAGAAAATGTGTCAGGTGAAGGAAGGGATGGAAGAGTTGAGCCCTGTGCCCTTACCTCCACCCACTGTTTTGTGACGCTCTCTTTCTCTACCATTCTCACCTCCCTCTCCTCCCCAGGTTCGTGGAGAGACTCATCATGGAGTTTATAGATAAGCTCCAGCCCCCCGTGGCTGGTGCTTCTCCCATGCTTCTGGGAGTTCAATATGGCTCATTCACCAAACCAGACCCCGCCTGGGGTCGGGGGCGACCGGGGTAGCAGCTGGGGCCCACACCTGTCTCTATCCCAGCGTGGTGAATGCTGCCCCCTGGTGGCCGCAGCCTCCCTGCCATGAATAAGGTTCCCCTCGCAAAGGCAGCCGAGGACCTGCGCCGGGTCTTGCTGGACCCCGCCCCCTCCAGGTTGGAGACTTTCTCTGGAAGAAAGAGACCTGCTTGGCTCACTCTCATCTCGCCACCCCAGGGTGTGGCCCCCCTAAAATCTTAGAAGAATGAAAACAAGACTGTTTGGAAAAACAAGACAGTAAAATAACTCAGCCAATGTTTTTTGGGGGGGGAAAAATTCAAAATTCTGTGTCATCAGAAGGTAATATTTATGCCCGTCATTAACAGAACAGCAATAATGGGTCAAGTCAATCGGGTTTCCTTCAGTAGGGATGAAAAAGGATGAAATCGGTAAACTGCCAGGCCAAAGGGGATGCTGGGCATTGGGTCAGGCACTGCAGGTCCCCAGAAAGACCCAGTCGTGACGAGTCCAGCACTGGCACTTGGGGGAGCCCTGGGGTCGCCTGGCCCGGGGCTTTTATAATCTTGCTGAGCCAGAAGACAGATCCTCTGCCGAAGGGGAACAGCTGAGGGGTTGGGGGCCCTTCGCAGATGGTGGAGCTGACACTGCCTGTTATTTAAATTAACCATCAAGCTTCTCATTTTAAGCCACCTGAAGGGGCATCTCAGGCATGTTGTGATTAGCCCAAGGGAAACTGGATATGGGGAGCCTGTGCTGTTGGTGCGTTTGTCTTGTTTCTGCCTAACAGGACCCAACAAGGTCATCTTTGTGTAGAAATCAAGAAACACAAATGGCTGCTTGGAGGGAACTTGAGGGGAAAACAATTGCCATGGCAATGAGTTTGTGTACATGAAAAGGCATGCGGAGCAGCCAATGAGCTCCTCTTCCAGCCTGTCTGTCATAAACACTCCTCCCACCCGGTCATAAACACTAATCATATCTTCCAGCTCAGCAACTTACACTTGATTTTTGTGTCTTACTAAGTCTTGGCATTCAGTGGAGAGTTAGAATCCAGTGGCCATGCTGGTGCCAGTCCTAAGGCTTAGTAGATTCACTCTGGAAAGCCACAGACCTAATGTCATCACCCACGGGGACCTAATGCATCAAAGGATGGCCTTTTCGTTCCCTTGAGAGCTATTATTCCTTCCAAGAAATACGTGCATCTCTGCAGAATGACACAGGATACGACCTGCTCTCCAAAGACGCAGATTCTGCCATTTGCTCAATATCTGTTCATGTTTTAATATATCTGTGTGACCTCTGATAATGAGCACAGTCAACAGGTCAGAGCCAATGGGGTGCAAGGATCCAGGAAGAAGCCAGACAGGCTTGGTCCTTCCATCAGGACACCGACAGATTGGTGGGGGAACCTTCAAATGAACAAGTAATTATCACGGAGATGGACACTGTGAAAGGCGAGCCATCAATGGGCCAAGTGCGTGGACTGGAGGCTGTGGTCAGGGCGCCCGCCGTCCCCTCTGTCCTGAGTTGACATCAGTGTGTGGGGTGCCCTGCTGCTCTAAACTGCGAGGGAGTCAATCCACAAGCTTTTGTGAGGGCCTGCTGTTTGCAACGGTAGGAAGGTAGATGACAAATGATTTTCCCTCTTCAAGAGGCTCATGGTGTCCCAAGCAGAGTGGAGCACATACCTGGGGCTCTCAGAGGAGAAATGGTGCCCAGCCCATGAAGGAGAGGCTTCCCAGTAGCCCAAGTGGTAAAGAATCTGCCTGCAGGGGACACAGAAACATGGGTTCAATCCCTGGGTCAGGAAGATTCCCTGGAAGAGTAAATGGCAACCCACTCCAGTATTCTTACCTGGAAAATCCTGTGGACAGAAGAGCCTGGCGGGCTGCAGTCCATAGACTTGCAAAGAGTTGGACATGGCTGAGCACGCATGCACTTGAAGGACTCAACCTCAGCGGGTGGATTCTGCTTTTATATCAGTTTGGTTGTCTTTTCCACCTTTATCAGTCTCAGGGGCCGGAAGCAAAGGCCCTCATCTCCTTGCCCCCAGCGTATCCTCCCTGTTGAACTGGTCAGGACCCTTCCCTCAGGTTCATGGTTCTGTTTTTCAACTTTTGTTTCTCTTTCATCCCTGATTCCCCACTATCATTCTCTTCCCCCTGGAAGCATCTTACTGATGTGGTTGAAATATATTCTTAAATATGTATGAATCCTTACAGAGCATGTCATGCTGTTCTGTGCTTGTATATGCTTTTAATTAACATGACTAATTCTATGTTATAGCTCTCAGGCTGGTTCTTTTTATTTTTTTTCTCCACTCAGCACCAAGGTGTGTTCAGTGGCGTGTAATAGTTGCTTCTAACCACGCACAGTATTCCATGGTGAGAACTCAAAGTCATTTTTCTCATCCCTTCCCCCAGTGATGGACTTGTGGGTCGCCTCCAGACTCCCCGACCCTCCACACTTAGCTGCTGTGGCAGCTTCATGAAGGATCCCTTTGGTCCAACGTGATGTCTCTGAGATGGACATCTAGGAGTCATCTTGCTGGATAAGTGTCTAATTTCCTTAAGTGTAGGTGAATGGCTTCCCACAGGCCCGGGATTTTGGAGCCCAAATGGTGGCCCTGAGTGAACCAGCAAAAGGCTCCCCCTTCAGGCGGATGCTGTCCTACATAGCCAGGCTGGTGGTGGTAAAGTGTGTAATTTGGGAGGAAATCCTTATGCTAGTGCAGGAGATGCGGGTTCAATCCCAGGGTCAGGAAGAATCCCTGAAGGAAATGTCAACCCAGTCCAGTATTCTTGCCTGAGAAATCCCATGGACACAGGAGCCTGGAAGGCTGCAGTCCAGGGGGTTCCAAAGAATCAGGCACAACTGAGCGACTGAGTAACAACAGCCCCGTTTTCCAGGCACAGCCAGCCCTAGGCCACAGGCATGGCTGGTTGTGGGGCAGCAACCGGCATTCAGGAGGCCCTTGGCCTCCTGGCCAGCTGCCCTCATGCTGCCATCCTTGGCCTCCTGAGAGTGGCTCCCAGCTGCACCCCTGGTCCTGGCATCCTTGGTGGCATCTACCTTTCCAAGCATCATCGTTTTGAGGTTTAGAAGGTGGCTTCCATGTGCTGTTTTCATTTGTGTATCTTGGATGTTAGCACGTTTGTGTGTATCTTCACGAGCTTGGTGGCCATTTGTATTGAATTTACTGGAGTTTTCCCTTCATTGGCTTTTCCCTTCTCCAGGGGATCTTCCCAACCCAGGGATCGAACCCAGGTCTCCCACATGGCACATGGATTCTTTACCAGCTGAGCCACAAGGAAAGCCCGTCAATGGCCAGAAGGAGTCTTTTGTACATTATAGGTAATAATCATTTTTATACGTAATACAGATGTATGATGTATGTGCAGCTTGGGTTTCCCTACTTGGTCTACGCTCTCCTCTGCTGAACACAAGTCTTTAATTTTTGAAATAGCACAATTTAACAATGTTTTGGCTCATTGCACCTTTTTGGTCTTGGTTAGGAAATCTTTTCCCACCCTGCCCCTGCCCAAATCAGAAACCTATTATCCCCAACTTTCTTCCACCTCCTTTAGAGTTTTAACTTAATGTCTTTAATCAGTCTTGGAGTCCAGCATTTGTGTAGGGTAAGGCAGAATTCGTTTCTTTTTCTTCCTTGAGCAGGCCAGATGTCTAAAGTCGGTCCTTTCCCCACTGTCTCGTGGCATTTCGTTAGCGTAAACTGTGGTCAAGTCTATGCCACCGTCAATCGAGTTTTCTACATCCTTGATGGCAGTGTTTTCATCTACGTTGGCTCTGCAGTCTGCTGTGGCAGGACCACACTTTAAAAAATGGAAACAGAGAAAGACCAATCCCAGGAGAGAATAGCACACAAGCCAAGACCCGAAAGCTTCCGGCCCCAGCCTTCCTACCCCGGCTCCTCCTTACCCTTCCGATCGTGACCTAAATGTCCCGCGTCCCCCTTCTGTGGGAAGCCCCATCGCTCCCTATCATAGCACCTTCCTCACTCCATATGTAACACACGCTATTTGTAATTTTAAATGAGCTTGCTTATTTATAGTCTCTTCTCCCTCACCAGCGAGCAAACTCTCCAAGGACAGAAACTCAGTCTGTCTTAAGCGGCACCAGGCTTTAACGCCAGGTTCACACCCTGGAAGAAGGTGGTGGAAGCGCAACAAAACTGACACAAAAGCAGAATCCACCCTGTCCACTGATGCGGAGCCCACAGCTGTCTCCTGCACAGGCTGGGCGCCTGCTCCTTTTCTCCTCCGAGAGCCCAAGGCACAGGCATCCCTCTGCTTGGGACATCATGAGCCTCTTAAAGATGCAAAACTATTTGTCATCTATCTTTCTACCGATTGGAGAAGGCAATGGCAACCCACTCCAGTACTTTTGCCTGGAAAATCCCATGGATGGAGGAGCCTGGTGGGCTGCAGTCCATGGGGTCGCTAGGAGTCGGACACGACTGAGCGACTTCACGTCACGTCACGTTTCTACCGATAGGGTGCTTAGGCTCTGTACTAAGCACTATACATGTATTGGCTTATTTCCTACCTTTGCACATGCGTGCACACACACACATACCAGCCCTATACGATGGGAGCTATTGTTATCTCCATTTTACAGACAAGTGGGGGCACAGAGAGGTTAAGCAACTTGCCTGAGGCCACACAGCTGCGGAGTAAATGAACTTGGTTTCTAACTCAATCCAGCTCTAGAGTTCATGTTCTTACCCACTGACTAGACCACATCACAGAGTACAGGGCATGAATGGAGAAGGAATAAATGCAGGGGGAAAGGGAAGGGCGGTCAGGAGACTGCAGCAGCATCAACAACCATACTTGGGTGCAGTTTCTCTTTCCAAGTTATTATGCTCCTAATGAGAGGTATTTTTTCTCTAAGATGATGATTTTCATAAATTATGGAAACTTCTTTGGCCATTGCTTTTTATGTTATGGCCTGGGGTGGAGCATAGAGGGGTGAAGAATGACTTTTTAAATTCCTTCACATTGAATTCTTGGAGACAAGACTGCATGTAGAATCCATAATTAATTGTTATTCACACTTAATATAGTTAGATAATGTGAACACATACTTTCCATTAATTTATGTGGCTGATTCCTCATCATTTTCCCATAGGTATAGTTCACTGATTTCTCAAGTTATTAAAAATTAAAATTCATATTAGGGAGTTAGAGGAGCCTGGTGTCCCTATACCTATTTTTAATCTAAAGTCACAAGCTAGGTAGAGGGAGTTCATGGCAACCGCTTCCTTTGGACAATTCTAAACTAAAATGAGGGGATACGTTTATTCTTTGATTTGTAAATCCCTTAAATATGAATGCATGGCTACTCTGACAGTCTTGGGCCCTATGCCTGGGGCCTCTGTCCCCAGTGGGCTTACCACTCCTGGGCTTACTATCTCCTGAGTAGCCAACTAGTAAATGCTATCAAGAGGCCAAGATGAAGGATTTCCCTGGTAGCCTAGTGGCTAAGGCTCTGCACTCCCCATGCAGGGGGCCCAGGTTCTATCCCTGGTTGGGGTATTAGATCCTGCATATTGCAACCAAGATACAACACAGCCAAAAGAAATAAATTTTTTAAGAGAATGGGATGAAGCTACCTGCTCCGCAAGGGGTGCTTGTCAGGAGTAGGTGACACTCAGCTGGTTCGTGAAGGGGAATTCCTTGGTGGTCCAGCAGTTAAGACTCAGGGTTTTCACCACAGAGGTTCTATCCCTCGTCAAGGAACTAAGATCCCACATGCTGCATGGTACAGCCGAACAAAAGAAAGAAATTAAATGATCAACTGGCCCATGAGGGAAGAGAAGGAGTTAGACATTGGAGAGGAAAAGGCATTCCAGGGAGAGAACAGCATGTGCAAAGCACGAGAGGCCAAAAAAAAAAAAAGGCACAGGAGGTTCCACAGGGCAAATGGCTTGCAGGGGAGCATGAATGGCAAGGTGGGGGGTGGCGGTGGGAGGTGGTGAGGAGTGCTGGAGAGAGGTGGAGCAGGGCTAAAGAGAATACAAGCAGAGTACTGAAGAGAGAGAGAGAGGATGGTAATGTCCAGAAGTCTCAGTGCAGGACTCCGAAGATTCCTAGTTATCACAGGACCTTAAAGATCACTGAGACCAACACACCCATTTTGAAGGCAAGGAAACTGAGACTCCCCTGTTTAAAAACAAAAACAAGAACTTTTCAGATCAACTGAATTCATTCCAGAAGTGGGCGTGCATGCTCAGTCGCTCAGTCATGTCCGACTCTTTGCCACCCTATGGACTGTAGCCCACCAGGCTCCTCTGTCCATGGGATTTCCAGGCAAGAATACTGGAGTGGGTTGCCATTCCGTCCTCCAGGGGACCTTCCCCACCCAGTGAACGAACTCTTATCTCCTGTGTCTCCTGCATTGGCAGGCATATTCTTTACTGCAGAGCCACCTGGGAAACCCTCCTGCCCAGATATTTGCGGTTAATACTGTCAGTATGGTAAGGGCACTTACATTCCAACTCCTGGACACAACTCTTAGAAGAGACTTGAGAGTGAGTGTGACTTTGTGAAAAGCAGCCTAGGACCCTGCCCACAGCCCATGCCACCACGATGCTCTGCAGGCAGAACTTTCCAGATCAGAGATTCACAGGTGCTGTCGTGGTAACAACATAACCACAGTCACCCCTGATTTGCATATTCTGCATAACTTTGCATAAAGCATTGACAAGTCTCTGAGCCTGTAAAATAAAACTAATTAGAGCAGCATCTTGCCCCGGTATCCAGGTTTTACATCTAGGAGACGGGGAGGGGCTATCTTTGCCCTCCTAACCACTCATTCAAGCACAGCTATGGGGGCTGGTTTAGGATACTGATGCAAGAAGCTGGGTTTGAATCTCTACTACTTACTGTGTGTGTAACCTTGGACAAATCACCCCAGCCCCTGAAACTCAATAAGGAGCTACCAATCCTATATCTACAAAGAAGTGGGCAGAGTCATACCCATTTGTGTGCCCAACACGCCTGTCACAACATTCAACACATATTCATCACTCAGCAAATATTTAGGCACGTGGGTCTAATCCAAGAAAATCCAGCAAAATTTCCTGCTAATATTCAATGCCAAATTTTTTTTAATCTCATTTCTGAACTGATTCCTTGTCTGACTCTACCAGAACAGAAAAACATATCCCTTAGTGCGGTTTCTTTTTTTTTTGGCCATGCCGTGTGTCCCATGGGATCTTAGTTCCTCAACCAAGGGTCAAACCCGCATCCCCTACATTGGGAGCCCTGGACCACTGAAGCACCAGAGAAGTCCCACGTATCCTTTAAACAGAAGGGAAATCTCAGGTCCCCTGAAAGTGACTTTCCACTGAGGAGGTCATGGCATCAGAACCTTTGCACTGAGTATAAAATTTAACCCAATGAGAAAACTGAAGCTTGGAAGAGGGATGTGAAAATCAAGGGCTAATTTGCCGGGATGCTTTTGAACTGTGGTGTTGGAGAAGACTCTTGAGAGTCCCTTGGACTGCAAGGAGATCCAACCAGCCCATCCTAAAGGAGATCAGTCCTGAATGTTCATTGGAAGGACTGATGCTGAAGCTGAAACTCTGATACTTTGGCTACCTGATGCGAAAAGCTGACTCATTGGAAAAGACCCTGATGCTGGGAAAGATTGAGGGCAGGAGGAGAAGGGGATGACAGAGAATGAGATGGCTGGATGGCATTACCAACTGGCATGAGTTTGAGTTGGTGATGGACAGGGAGGCCTGGCGTGCTGCAGTCCATGGGGTCGCAAAGAGTTGGACATGACTGAGCGATTGAACTGACTGACTGAATGGAGAAACAGACATAGAGAACAGACTTATGGACACGGGGAGAGGGGAGGAGAGGGTGAGATGTATGGAGAGAGTAACATGGAAACTCACATCACCATATGTAAAATAGATAGTCAATGGGAATTTGCTGTATGTCTCAGGAAACTCAAACAGGGGCTCTGTATCAACCTAGAGGGTTGAGATGGGGAGGGAGATGGGAGGGAGGTTCAAGAGGGAGGGGACATATGTGTGCCTATGTCTGATTCATGTTGAGGTTTGACTAAACAGAATTCTGTAAAGCAATTATCCTTCATTTAAAAATATATACATTTTTTTAAAAATCAAGGGCTAGAACCCAGGTTTCTGGTCTTCCTGTTGGAATTCCGGCAACTGCCCCTGCGGACCTGGATTTAGGATGTTTCCTCCTCTTTCGACAGTCCTCGGGATGCCAGCCCTGTGCGGATAAATCTGGCTGGAGTTTCCGAAGATCAATGCTGCTTTCAATACTCTCTCCCTGCGGCAAGCTCACGACATATTTTTTCACAAGTAATAATTAGCGACAGAAATATCTGACCTACTTAGAACTCCACAAATACACATATTTGGCGGCTTCCACATCAGCTCGGAGGCCATCAGAAGCAGCCTGATTGGGAATAGCTTTTTTTAACCTGGCGAAATGACAGTTTGGAAGAGGGCAGTTTGGAGTGTTAATTTCTGCCACCTTACCTTGCAGGGCTGGCACTGTCCCCCTACTGCCCACCTCCTCACCATTCAGACCCCAGAGCCGGAGATTGTTTTTATATTCTGTTCCCACGAGCAGAGGCAGATTGAGTTTCTGTCTTTGCAAAGATAGATTATGCACAGGTCTTTTCAGATTTCTCAAGCAATTTAGGTAATGTGCTTTTTTGTTTTAAATGCTAAGCCAAAAATGAATAGTTTAGTAAATGTCCAATTTTGTAGGATGTTCGTCCCGCCCTTGCATTTCCTAAGCAAGCCTTGAAGGCTTAGTCCGAGCTCCTCCTGGTCGCCACCGAGCATCTTTTCCTCCACCAGGACAAAGCCCCTCCCTTTCCTTGGCCCTCATAATCCCTTTCCTGAATTCTAAAATGTTCTTAAGAAAACTGAACTAGGTGGGATGTATGGTCCTGGGGCAGGCCAAAGGCAGAACTAAAGGACCTTGGTCAGAAGGTCTGGAACACTCTGGAGCTGCCCTGCTCGGGCTGGGGGCCCTCCTGACTGCCCTGCGGGGAAGCCCCGCACCGCCTGCTGTTGGAACTGGGTCTCAAGGCGACGTCTGTGTAGTGCTGCCCTCTAGTGGAAGCACTGGAAGCTCAGGTTTGCGATGGTAGTAGCTATGCGCTCCTAACATGTTAAGTTTTGAGCATTGATTGAGTACCAACGGCTGGGCCCTGCGGACACAGTGAACAAGACCTGTCTGTCACAGGATGGGGCTTCTCCACCTCACAGGAGGGTGTAAGAAGGGGTGCTAGAGTGTCAGAAACTAAATCGGATCCAGCAGACGTGTAAGGAAAGATTGGATGAAAGACCGCAGCACAGGGTGAGGGCGGAGGGACCTCATCCATCAGAATACGAGAGCCAAGTTCCTGCAGGAGATGCACCTGAGCCCTGGCTTATTGGTCTTCTCCAAGTAGAGAGGGAGTGGGCAGGGGAAGGCCGTTGCCCCAGGGAGCAGCTTGTGTAAAAGCACAGAGGTCTGTGGAGAGCGTGGAGGGTTCGGGAAGCCACACAGAGTTCGAAGACAGCCAGGGGAACCAGGAAGAGGAGGGTATGAGGAGCCTGGAAAGCGGAAAAGTGAAAGTCACTCAGTTGTGTCTGACTCTTTGCAACCCCACGGACTATACAGTCCATGGAATTCTTCAGGCCAGATTACTGGAGTGGGTACCCTTTCCCTTCTCCAGGGGATCTTCCCAACCCCGGATTGAACCCAGGTCTCCTGCATTGTAGGCGGATTCTTTACCAGCTGAGCCACAAGGAAAGCCCAAGAATACTGGCGTGGGTAGCCTATCCTTTCTCCAGCAGATCTTCCCATTATAGGGATCAAACTGGGGTCTCCTGGAGAGAACCATAAATCAGGTTGAGGGACTCAGACTCTAACAAGAAGGAAATGGGGAGTGGATCAATAGCTTTAAGA
Source organism: Bison bison bison (assembly GCF_000754665.1). Taxonomy (NCBI): domain Eukaryota; kingdom Metazoa; phylum Chordata; class Mammalia; order Artiodactyla; family Bovidae; genus Bison; species Bison bison. The sequence goes on from NW_011494611.1 coordinate 3,361,279, forward strand.
AGGGAGTCACTTGATTCAGTTTGGGTTTCTTAAAGACCCCCTCTCTATAGGTTCCCAGCACAAAGTACCATCTGGATGAGAAAAAACAGGAAGATGCTTCCAAGCTTTCCTACTTCCTGTTCCCCAATCCAGGGTCTTTGCCAGCCAGGACTCTGGTAGCTGTCCTCTCTAACCTTCACACGTTGCACAGAAGGTGAAGAAAGAGTACAAAGCTGGCTGTATTTGATGCTGTACTTGTGAGAGGCCAAGTCCTGTGCAGGGCAGCAGTGGGTGCATAAAAAGAAAAAAAAAAAAAAAAACATGGAAATTATGGGGGGGGAAAGAGAAATAGAACAGTGTCCAGGAGGTGATTAAACCTCCCCAAATGACCCACCATTTACCCTTGTGGAGCCCAAGAAGGCACAGGACCTGGAGAAAGTAACAAGATGAGAAGCAGAAGGGAGTGGGCGAGACAACAGAGGGCAACAAGGGAACCAGAAACACAATGGCAGGACCCAAGCCACACTGGCGGCAGTGAACACTGGAACTGATGCCACGGATAACTGAATAGGTTCAGAGAAGAACACAGAAGGGAAAAGACAAGTAAATAAAAATTACAATCGATAATATGGTCCTTTTAGAAAAATGCAGGAGATAGCTGATGAATGAAAAAAAAATGGTGTTCGTTACTGAGAACCCAGAACAAATGCAATAAACTCTAGAATTAAAGAAACAACACTAAGAAACTCTGCTGAGCTGCAGAAACAACTGTGTACCAGGACATTCCCAGCAACACAATGGCAAAAGTTTCAAACTAGTTAAAAAAAAAAAAAAAAAAGTCCTAGAAATT
>NW_011494611.1:3362207-3367990 GCF_000754665.1 Bison bison bison
AGAAATTATCCAGGTAGAAAAGGCAGTTTCATAACGGGGACCAGGGCGGAATGAGATGGAGAGCAAGCAGAACTGTCTATGTGATTCTGAATGTCCAAACGGTCAGAGCTAATGTTACCCGGATGGTGCTGCTCTATCCACCTTGTTCTATTTCTTACTTTTTCACTTAACCCTGCCTTAAGATCTCTCCCCCAGTGCTGTCCATCCGTCTCTTTGGTTGCTGCTGTTTACCAATGGCATCCCAGCTTGGGCGTCCTCCAGGTTGACTCGCTTCTTCTCCCAGGGCCAGACACCCGCAGCGCCTTGTTTCCCATTCATCCCAAAACAGCTCTCCTGGGTGGGAATGTCTTCAGGCTATAAATCGAGGAGTGGGGTGCAGGTTCCCGAGCGCTCTCCAGAACGGTCGTTCCGTTTGCACCAGCAGCCCTCCGCCGCTGCTGTTCCAGGGCTGATTCCCACGCACACTCCCACACCTGGTACCATCCAGCCTGCTATCTTGCTCGACCAATGGGTAGTACTGTTTTTTGTTTGTTTGTTTTTTAATTTATTGAAGCATAGTTGGATTTATAATGTGCTTGTCTCTGCTCTACAGCAGACTGATTTGTTTTAACATGTAGTTATTGGACTTCAAATGAATCCAAACACTCCTTATTTGGCGTGATCCAGTTTCTCTAGTGCGGAATCACCTAGCCATCTCTCTGACTGGTCAGTCCTTTCAACACAGCGGCTGCTTACATTTGCCTGGGGACGGTCTTCCCACAGTGTATGTCTGCTGCTTCCCTTGATGCCCACCTCTTGTGGGCACAGTGGGGGCCGGATGACATAAATGACTCCAGGAAACTTGTGTAGGACAGGACTACCCAAGGCACGGTGGGTGCTTGGCTCAGAAAAGGCAATCACACAGTCGTTCCCAAGTTCATTTCTCAGAGTCAGGGTGAATCAGTCTTAAACTGTATCCAGTGTAGACACCAAAAGGAGACCCCGGATGAACCTAGACTCTGTCATACAGAGTGAAGTAAGTCAGAAAGAGAAAAAGAAATATCATATACTAACGCATATATACGGAACCCAGAAAGATAGTACAGATGAACCTATTTGCACAGCAGCAGTGGAAACACAGAGAGAACAGACTTACGGACATGGGCGGGGCAGGGAGGAGGCAGAGGGTAGGAGGTATGGAGAGAGTAACGTGGAAACATACACCACCATACGTGCAATACACAGCCAATGGGAGTGTGCTGTGTGACTCAGGGAACTCAAAGTAGGGCTCAGCAACAACCTAGAGAGGCGGGATGGGAAGGGAGGAGGGAGGGATGTTTAAGTGGGAGGGGACATGGGTAAACCTATGGCTGATTCATGTGGATGTTTGATAGAAACCAACACGATACTGTAAAGCAATTATCCTTCAATTAAAAATAAAAAATTTGTTTAAAAAAAGGAGTCCCCACTCTGGGCGTGAGTGTACCTGCAGGTAAAGCAATTGTGGGTGCATTTTGTTGTTGTTTACTTGTACTTTTAAAATGTCTATAGTAAACCTAAATTACTTGTGCAATTTTCAAGGATTAAAAAAATCAAAATATTTTATTCAAGACACAAAGTGTACAAGGAACAAAGCAGTGTCCCTCCTGCCTGCTGACTCGTTTTCGGAGTCACCTGTGTCATTTCCTCAGAGAGGCCTCTTTTAGGCCACCTGGTGGCTCCGATGATAAAGAATCTGCCTCATTGCAGGAGACACTGGTTCAATCCCTGGGTCGGGAAGGTCGCCTGGGGAAGGAAATGGCAACCCACTCCAGTATTCCTGCCTGGAGAATCCCATGGACAGAGGAACCTGGCGGGCTACAGTCTATGGGGTCACAAAGAGTCAGACACAAATGAGCGACTAAGCACAGCACCCCAAACTGTCCCTGGTCACTGTCTCCCCACCCTGCTTTATTTTTCTCTGTCTCCTTATCCTTAACTGGCAGGATTTCACACACCTCTGTTGATTCGTTTACTCTCTGTCTCCCCTTCTGTAACATGAGACCCAAGAAGGTAGGAATTCTGCCTGCTTCACTCATGACTCTATCCCAGCACCTTGCAGCAGTAACTGGCACATAAGGAGCATTCAAATAACATTTTAAAATTAATTTTCGGCCAAATAACAGAAAAGATGCCTTTCTTCTTGCCAGACTTTAGAAAGACTAAATACGTTTCTTTATGTTTCCAAATACGTTTCTTTATAAGACATCAGTTGAAGGGGTTTGCATAAAGCTCCTTCTATTACCTGCTCCAAATCATATCCAGTAGTTGTCGGAGGTTGCCAGCACTGAGTTTTCAGCCCGGCGCCAGGGAGGTTTCTCTCCTTGTTTAAACATCCCCTTGCAAAGCGCACCCCTCCCCCATTATAACTTAAGAGGAGGTGACAGAGATCATATGCAATAACTCTTGCCGTTGAGGGGGCATTTAGAGATGAAGACTCCCTCTGTTTTCTAATAAAAATATCAGTAAACAAGTAATAACTTAGGGCAAGATTAAAAGATTGTAAAAAAAAAAAAAAAAAGATTGTGAAAAAAATCTCATGCCTTTGTTCTCTCTCCTTGCTAAAACTTGGGTCGGTTGTCTGCTGGGGTGGGCAGAGCCTACAGCTCCCCTGGTAACAGTTGATCAAGCCCATCTTTTCCCTCCCGCCCCCCCACTCACTGAGCACCTGTCTGTTCCAGAGGCCGTGGGAGTCCCCAGGTCCTGAGAGGAGCACAGCAACAGCCCCTAAAGGGCTCACAGAGCAGCGGGGGAGACGGAGGGTGTGCGTGGGGCCCACATAGACAGAACAGCATCACGGGGGCCTGGAGGTGAGGGGGCATGAAAAGGATTAGGGGGTAGTGGAGAGTGTTGGGTCATCACCCTGCTCCAGACCCCACTGATCACCCACAGCAGTTGGCAAAACCGAGTGGGGGGCCGCTCTGAATTTTCCAGGGCTGGATCTGGGTCTTCATAGGGATGGAAGTCAATCCTAAAGGAAATTAGTCTTGAATATTCATTGGAAGGACTGATGCTGAAGCTCCAGTACTTTAGCCACCTGATGCGAAGGACTGATTCATTGGAGAAGACCCTGATGCTGGGAAAGATTGAAGGCAGGAGGAGAAGGGGACGACAGAGGATGAGATGGTTGGATGCCCTCACCAACGCGATGAACATGAGTTTGAGCAAACTCTGGGAGAATGGACAGGGAAGCCTGATGTGCTGCAGTCCATGGGGTCCCAAAGAGTCGGACAGTCATGACTGAGCAACTGAACTGAACTGAACAGGTGGACGGGAACCTGGGAAAAACCAGGGCCTCCTAAGTGCTGCTATCTGGGAAATGGCCACAAGGTGGCAGCAGAGGATCATTGGGGCACCTGCTCAAGCTCGAGCCACATACGCAAGGAGCCCCAGCAAGTGGCTGCGGCCACAGGAGGAGGGGCTCAGCCAGGGTGTCGTGTGCAACACCCATGTATACATTGTGTGTGTGCTCATGTAGACATTGCTTGGGCATGGGTGCGTGTATGGTGTGCACGTGTGCATCTGTGTACCTGTGTGTATATGTACGTATGGGTGTGTGAATGCACATGAGTTCTTGTGTATATGTCTGTGTGCATATGTGCATGTACGCCTGGTCGCAAATATGTATACGTTTTTAGCAAAAACTCCTGAGTCAGTCTAGCAAGAACCCCTCTCCCCTTGACATCCAAGTCCTTGGCTTGCCTTTAGCAGAATCCTGTTAGGCCAGTTTAGCAAGGACTTCCCTATCCTTGAAGCCTCCTCTTGGTAACTTTCTGTCCACTGACCCCTCACTCTGCTCCTTGCTTACAAGTTCCCAGCTATTTTTGCTGCCCTCAGAGCTGAGTCCAATCTCTCTTCCCTACTGCAATAGTCTTGAATAAAGTCTTCAGCATTTGAATAAGTGTCAGCATAATTTTTCTTTAATAATGCAAGAGCAAAGAATAGAGTGAGCGAGGTGGAAATTGGAGGAATGGAAGTCAGAGAGATGAGGGAAGTGGGGGAAAGCCAGGTGATTCCAAACTCACCTTGGCTTCAGCCTCTGTGAGCCCTTCATCTCTGTCCCCTGGCTGTCTCCATCCTTCTCACCTGGACGCCTGCAACAGGCCTTATCTGATATCCTGATTCAGATCTCACTGCCCCAGCCCACCATTCACTCTGCAGCCAGAGGCTCTTCCAAAGCCCAGACCTGGCCCTATCCTTTCCATCAAGGCTCCCAGCCCATAGGCAGTCAGGCTTCTCAGCTTGGCAGACAAGCCCTGAAGTTCAGAGCCATGGGCAGCTTCACGCTTCCTCCCTACAAGCCTCAGCTCACCCTATTCCCTCATGGAAATGTACATCTGAATCCTACTCAATTTTCTGGGCCCAGCACCACCCTCACTTCCTTCAGGAAGCCTTCCCTGCCCCCTGTACCTGAGCTCCTCACCTCACAGCCCAGCAGGGTTGTTCTCCACCCACGGCCAGGTCATCAGGCTCCCTGAGAGCAGGGACCATCCACGGCACCCACTCCTACCCACTCTCTGCAAGTAGTAGGACAAGAGGTGACTCAATTATCTTGGATAGTTTGGAGACAGGAGACGGGCCAAGATGGGCTCTCCTGATCCTTCTTGGCTGGGTGGGAGGAGAGGGTGGCACTGGCTTTGTGGCCACCATCACTGAAGCCCTAAAGACCAAAACTCACAGAGTTTGTGTAGCATGGTGTTAAGAAGACAGGCTCTGCAGCCAAAGCACCTGGGTTCAAGTCCAGTTCCACCATTCAGCGGCTAAGTGACCTTGGGTCACTAAGTTATCTAGCCTCTCTGTGCTTTTTTCCCCATCTGCAAGATAGGATAAAGTAAGGTTGTTGTGAGGATAAGCACATACCATGGAGTTAGGGCTTATGTATGATCGTGACAACTGGGCTCAAATCCAGCAGCATCTCTGTGAGCTGGGACAAGTCAGTTAACATCTAAGCTGCTACATGCAAGCACAAATACATGCATATGTGTACATAGACACGTATGTACATGCACACATATGCATACACAGGTGCACACACTCATGCACACATACACAGTGCTGTGCATTTGCTTACTATCTTGTTCACTATTTACTACCTTCCTTCCCCATCACAGACCAAAATGGAAGCTTGATGGGGGCAGAAAATTCATCAGTGAAGCACCAGCTCCTAGCAAAGTGAAAGTGAAAATCACTCAGTCGTGTCCGACTCTTTGTGATCCCATGGTCAATACAGTCCATGGAACTCTCCAGGCCAGAACACTGGAGTGGGTAGCCTTTCCCTTCTCCAGGGGAGCTTCCTGACCCAGGGACCGAACCCAGGTCTCCTGCATTGCAGGCGGATTCTTTATCAGCTGAGCCACAAGGGAAGCCCTAGCAAAGTGTCTGACAAATAATAGGTACTCAACAAATATTTTCCAAAGAAACGGACAGATGTGGGCTTTCTTCATTCATAAAATGGGCAATAATAACCATCATCTGTCAGAAATGATCAAGACAAGGCAGGAAAAGCCCCCAGGCAGTTTCTTCTCAGGAATGGGAGGGTCTGGGACTAACCTTAGAGGTGGACACCAGGGGGCAGCACAGGACCAAGTCACTTAGGCTGGGCTTAACCCTTGCCTGGAATGCGAAGTCAAGTGGGCCTTAGGAAGCATCGCTACAAACAAAGCTAGTAGAGGTGATGGAATTCCAGTTGAGCTATGTCAAATCCTGAAAGATGATGCTGTGAAAGTGCTGCACTCAATATGCCAGCTAATTTGGAAAACTCAGCA
>NW_011494611.1:3368492-3370609 GCF_000754665.1 Bison bison bison
GGTCAGGAAGCAACAGTTAGAACTGGACATGGAACAACAGAATGGTTCCAAATAGGAAAAGGAGTACATCAAGGCTGTATATTGTCACTCTGCTTATTTAACTTCTATGCAGAGTACATTATGAGAAACGCTGGGCTGGAAGAAGCACAAGCTGGAATCAAGATTGCCGGGAGAAATATCAATAACCTCAGATATGCAGATGACACCACCCTTATGGCAGAAAGTGAAGAGGAACTAAAAAGCCTCCTGATGAGAGTGAAAGAGGAGAGTGAAAAAGTTGGCTTAAAGCTCAATATTCAGAAAACGAAGATCATGGCATCTGGTCCCATCACTTCGTGGGAAATAGATGTGGAAACAGTGGAAACAGTGTCGGACTTTATTTTTGGGGGGCTCCAAAATCACTGCAGATGGTGACTGAAGCCATGAAATTAAAAGAGGCTTACTCCTTGGAAGGAAGGTTATGACCAACCTAGATAGCATATTCAAAAGCAGAGACATTACTTTGCCAACAAAGGTCCATCTAGTCAAGGCTATGGTTTTCCAGTGGTCATGTATGGATGTGAGAGTTGGACTGTGAAGAAAGCTGAGTGCTGAAGAATTGATGCTTTTGAACTGTGGTATTGGAGAAGACTCTTCAGAGTCCCTTGGACTGCAAGAAGATCCAACCAGTCCATTCTAAAGGAGATCAGTCCTGGGTATTCTTTGGAAGGAATGATGCTAAAGCTGAAACTCCAGTACTTTGGCCACCTGATGCGAAGAGTTGACTCATTGGAAAAGACTCTGATGCTGGGAGGGTTTGGGGGCAGGAGGAAAAGGGGACAACAGAGGATGAGATGGCTGGATGGCCTCTCCGACTCAATGGACGTGAGTCTGAGTGAACTCCGGGAGATAGTGATGGACAGGGAGGCCTGGCGTGCTGCGATTCATGGGGTCACAAAGAGTCGGACACGACTGAGCGACTGAACTGAACTGAACTGAACCCTTACCAAGGGAGCTGGGAGAGAGGGACCCTCCCGCAGCTCCTGGGAGGGCTGGGCTGGGCACCTTGAAACACCACCCTCCATCCCCCTATGCCCAGGCTTCCAAAGAGGCTCTCAAAGGTCAGACACACACACATCACTCACTCCTTTGCCAAACCTTAATGGGGTCACAGACAGATTGTCACTTTCACAGAGCTCAGAGCCTAGTGGGGAGACAGTCTCTGAATGAGAAATTAAAGTAATTACTTTAATTAAAGTAATTAAAGCAAACAAGTGTGTGCTCTAAGGCAGCGAGCGGGGTGCGTGGAACACAATGACCCCGTGTTTCAGGCTGAGCTGTAATGGCTGAGCAAGTCAAGCAGGTGAGGAGGGAAGGAGCTGGGGAGAGCACTCTGGCAAAAGGAATAACCTGTGCAAAGGCCCTGAGGCAGGAAGGGAAAGGAAGGGACCCCCTGAGCTCACACAATGAAAAGCAGAACCAGGGCTGGAGCCCAGGCTTTCTGGCTCTCCATCCAGGGCTCCTCCCTTGTCCCTGGTTTTCCTTCCAATAAACTTCATCTCTGATGGAGCTGCCGCAGCAGCTGTGCTGCAGGCAGAGGAATTTTGGCCCTGATACTGCTTGACCCAACTTCCTCAGTATATAAGCTGACAAGAGATTTTAAATTCTGGTGTCTAGACTAAGGCAATGACCAAATGTCCTGCAGCAGATGAGGCTGATAAGAGCCTATATTTGGGGAAAACGGGGCAGCCCTCTCTGTGGTCACGCTGTAGTGACCCTCGACCAAGGCAAAGGGACTGCTGGGGCGGCAGAGCTGAGCTTGGAGGCGTCTAACAGGGTAAGGGCATTGGCTGGGAGTCAGAGACGCTTGAGAAGGCCCGGTTAAGACTGCCCTTCCTCTAGATGGACATTCCAGGGAGCCTGAGCTGGGGACAGGGCAAGCCAGCGTTGTCAAATGGAACAGATAAGGTTGTCCTGGAAACAAACGAAGTCTACATCCAAGAGGCTTAAAACCACACAGATCTATTTCTCGCTCATACAGAGTCCATCCTGGGTGCAGCAAGACCTCAAGTTGGCTCAGCGTGGCCCCTGCATTTCCACCTGGGCAGAGAGCCTGGGGAAAGGGGAGCGGCTGCCAT
>NW_011494611.1:3370709-3383012 GCF_000754665.1 Bison bison bison
GTGCAGATAGGCTGGGGAAGGGGGCGCCGCTGCCATTAAATGCTTCCACCTGGTAGTCACAGCTGGCAAAGCCCAAGCTCAAGCAGGCAGTTCTGTGCAATGGTCCCATGTGATGTGGTCTGAGCGTGGATGTCCGGCTGCCCATCGTGGGATGGGCAGTCAGAGATGCCTGGGAAGCCACCATGGTGACAGCCCTCACTTAGCTGAGCATCCCCCAAAGGCCACAGACCACCTGTCTCGGGCGATCATGTCACTTACTGAGCTCTTGCTATCAGCTAGGTGCTCCCTGGGAACTAGGATAACTTTTAATCCCCACAACGATGCTGCAGGTAGGCACCAATAATCTCTCCTATTTTACAAACGAGGAAACAGGTGCAGGAAGGTTTCAGCAGTTTGGTCAAGGCCACGTGGCATGTCCATGCCAGAGTAAGTCTACACACCCAAACGTCCAGCCTTTGAAAAGAGGGATTCAGAAAGAGAGACAAGAGGAGGTCTATGAGAAGACGACCTCATAAAAAGTGAGATTTTGAGTGGTGGATGGATGAAGAGGATATTTAAGACATTTTCTGTTATGCCAGTCCTGCATTTATATCTTAGAGAGATTTCACTAAAGATGTATGGCTTCTCAGTGCCTTTTTTTTTTTTTAATGATTCTTTGAAATTTTTTTTAAAAGTTTCTAGCACACTGAATAGTGGAAAGCATACTCTTCATGTAGATCCACCAACTTTTAACATCTTGCCACACCCAGGCCACCTCTCTCTCCCTGCTCCTCCTCCGTCTCTCTGTCTTCATCTTTCTCTCGCTCTCCACACACACACACACACACACACACACACACACACAGAGCTCAGCATTTTGCCAAACCATCCAACTACTATATTTCTCACGATACTTCAACCCCAAACCCTTCAGCGTGCCTCTCCCAGGAACAAGGACATTCTCCTACACAAACGCAAGCCCCAGATAATCAACATTCTTTGGGCAAATCACCCAACACAATGTCCATGCTCACATTTCCTCCCCTGCCTCCCAAACATGCTCCGTGGCTGCTTATTCTTCCCGATCCAGGATCCGGTGAAGCGTCACTTACGACATTAGGCAGTGTGCCTCCCCTGCTCCATTCCTCATGACCTTAGACCCTTTGAGGAATCCCAGCCAGATGTCCCACGGAATGTCCCACGGGGTTCCCATGTCAGCTTCAGGCCAAACGCTTCCATCAAGCTCTGAACCCACCATCAGCCCATCTCAGCATGTCTGGGGCCCAGACTGAGGGCCCCTCCGTCATTAACAAGTCACCTTTGGGGTGATGCTTTAAGACTGTGAATATCCTGTTCCCCAACAACTTTCACCCCTTGCTCTTCACACGCCTCCATGGGTCCTGCCTGCATCACTTACTGCACTGGAGGTTGTGTGTGCGCGCTCAGTCACTCAGCAGTGTCCGACTCTGCGATCCCATGGACTGTAGTCCCCCAGGCTCCTCTGTCCATGGAATTTTCTAGGCAAGAATACTGGAGCGGGTTGCCCTATCCTACTCCAAGGGATCTTCCAGACCCAGGAATCAAGCCCACTTGCCCTGCCTGTCCTGCATTGGCAGACAGATTCTCTACCACTAAGCCAACAATTCCCTAATTCTTAAGACAGAGCGGGCCTGGTTCTTTTGGATGTAGCACCACCTGAGCCTGTCCCAGGCCATCCGGTGCTTTCCAGGCCACACCGAACAGCAGGAGGAAGGAGGGTGGCCAGGCTGCTGCTGGGGAGAAGGCTGGCACCTCCACCAGCTCCATCCTTGGCTGGCTGTGGGGCCCTGGGGCGGCCCCAGGACCAGCATCATCTCTCATCTGAGAGATTACTGGGTCTCTGAGTAGAAATCTACGTTCCAACAAGGTCCCTGGGAGATCTGTGTGCCTGTGGATGTCTGCCAAATTCAACATTTCAGAGCTTCAGCCTTTCCAGGTGAGACTCAGATCAGTTCAGTTCAGTCACTCGGTCATGTCCGACTCTTTGCAACCCCATGGACTGCAGCATGCCAGGCCTCCCTCTCCATCACCAACTGCCGGAATCTACTCAAACTCATGTCCATCGTGTCAGTAATGCCATCCAACCATCTCATCCTCTGTCATCCCCTTCTCTTCCTGCCCTCAATCTTCCCCAGCATCAGGGTTTTTTCCAGTGAGTCAATTCTTCGCATCAGTTGGCCAAAGTATTGGAGTTTCAGCTTCAGCATCAGTCCTTCCAAAGAATATTAGTGTTGCTCAAGTCTGGCTTCCTCAGAAAACCAAATTCTAATATCTGCCTGTGCAAGAAGAGGATGATGGCGATAATGGTGATAACGACGACCATAATTCCTTTTTTTAACAACAAATATCTGAGCTCATCTCTAAGGAAGGGAAATGAGCTCTGATATTTAACCAAGACTTCTGAATGGCATATTTATAATAATTAAGAAGATTGGAATTTGATGGAGGAAGGAGCCTGCTAAGTCACTTCAGTCGTGTCCGAGTCTGTGCGACCCCATAGAAGGCAGCCCACCAGGCTCCCCCGTCCCTGGGATTCTCCAGGCAAGAACACTGGAGTGGGTTGCCATTTCCTTCTCCAATGCATGAAAGTGAAAAGTGAAAAGTGAAAGTGAAGTCGCTCAGTCGTATCCGACTCTTAGCAACCCCATGGACTGCAGCCTACCAGGCTCCTCCGTCCATGGGATTTTCCAGGCAAGAGTACTGGAGTGGGGTGCCATTGCCTTCTCCTGGGGGGTATTAACCAGAAATTCCAGCTTTCTGGGTTGACTTGGGCGGTCTCAGGGCCACAGGGAGTTTCTCCCACAAGTCCCTCTTCTACAGAAGGAGAATGGGAAATGCAGTGGTTTGGGGTGGCGGGGGGAGGGGGGCACAAGCGGATGGGGCAAAGGCTGCCATTGCCCTGAAATCTCCTCAGCCTTGTGCTTCATCTTCACAATGTGAGCCAAATTCTCCTTCTGTTCCATAATAGATCCGTATTTGTTTCAACATGCTAAACTGTGCTGAATTCTCATCAGACGAGAAGATGCTTCCTACCCGAGTGACCCCATGGCCTTGCGCCCTCTCCCGGGTACAGCCAGGACCCAGTGGTTTGTGAAGGTGTGAAGCAGGCGTCCTAAGGTGACCTGCACACCTACCTGAGGGAGGACCCACCACAGCTGCAAGAGGGAGCAGGGAGGCTCGGATGTGTCTGCAATCACCCTGGGTGAGATATTGTTGCTCCATACAAGCCTCTCCTGGTGCCCAGTGCTTTAGTCTGCAAAGATTTCACTTCCAACCACCACCCCCGCCTCCGCTTTGGGTTTTATACAAACCCCATGGGCCATGCTGGTCAGGGCTTCTGGCCATCCCCATTCTACAGGTGGGAAAACTAAGGCCAGGAGGAGGAAAACAACAGCTTGCCCAAGTTCACACAGCACATCAGGCACAAACTCAGGACTGGAGCCCAGGGTTCCCATTCCCAGTTCAGAGCTGTCTCTCCCAAAAGACCCCAGAAGAAAGGCTGAGACTCCTCGTCCCCCGGGATGTGTCTGTTTGCCAGTAAGCGGTTAAGGTGCGCACTGTGGTCTTGAGGCTGGAGCTCACCCACTGGGCAGGTGGACACTGGCAATCTTCCCCTTCCTAGGAGGGCGGGGGCGTCTCTCGTGTCACTCAGGCCACACAATAAAGATACCCAAAGGTTCCTCGCCAGTAGAAAAGACTGGGCACCCCAGTCCCAACCCTAGCTCGTATAGTGTGTCAGAGTTCACAGAGTGACCCGGCTGACCTGGGGCAAGTCCCTGCCCCGGGCCTCAGTCTCCCCCTCTGGGAGACACACCAGAGTTCGAGTTCCATGGCTAATTACCTTTGGCTTAGAACACAAAAATAAAGGCTTGATTTCATTCTCAAACCAAACATTAAAATATTTGTCTCCGAGGCAGCTTTGTCCCGAGCCCAGCCTTCACTCCGGCACCCAGCGTCCTCCCAGCCCTGCGGGCTCCTCCGGCAGCAGTCCAGAAGCGGCCCGGGCGCATCTGCTTCCACTCAGCATCCTCAGCCAGCCGCTCTGCCAAGGACTTGGCCCATGGCCTCGCGAACTCTCGGGGGCTGCAGAGGCGGCGGGTCCCAGTTAAGGAAGAGACAGAGGCCCCCGACAGGGCAGCCATTCCAGCTCCCAGAGGGCCCTCTCACCCTGAAGCAGCAGCCAGACCCAGGGGCCAGCTGGGCAGTTGCTGAGTGACCAAGGGGTCAGCCCCTGGGGAAGAGGAGGACAAAGAGGCTCAGACACAAACACTGCAGGGTCCAAGTTGCAGGGTGGGAGGAGAAGAGCCAGAGGTGTGGTCTAGGCCCTGGGTGCCGGAGGGGAGACAGAGGGGCATCTGGGGCTGGTGATGGATGAGGCCACTGGCTTCCGCAGTAAACTGACCTGAATTCAAATCTCTGCTTTACAACCTCAGACACACCCCAGTGCCCTCTGTTTCCCCATCTGTCAAATGGGTCAGTAGCGTTACCAAGTCACACATTGTGAGACTCGAATCAGCCAAGATATGCAAAATATCTTACACATCACACAGGCCAAGGAAATTGTTCTTGTTGTTGTTCAGTCACTAAGTCGTGTCCAACTCTCTACGGCCCCATGGACTGCAGCAGGCCAGATTTCCCTGTCCTTCACCGTCTCCTGGAGCTTGCTCAAACTCAGGTCCAGTGAGTCAGTGATGCCATCCAACATCTCATTCTCTGCGGCCCCCTTCTCCTCCTCTCCTTATTCTCTCCCAGCATCAGGGTCGTTTCCAGAGAAGAGGCTCTTTGCTTCAGGTGGCCAAAGTATTGGATCTTCAGCACCAGTCCTGCTGATGAATATTCAGGGTTGATTTCCTTTAGGATTGACCAGTTTGATCTCCCTGCCATCCAAGGGGCTCTCAAGAGTCTCCTCCAGCACCACAGCTCAAAAGCATCAGTTCTGTAGTTACTATGATTATTAGCGTCGCAGCGGTCTCCACTCATCCACGCTGCGTATGTTCCAAGACCAAGGTACATAGTTGAAACCACGGATACTACCGAACTCCGTATACCCTATGCTTTCTCCTATGATAAAATTTAATTTATAAATTAGACCCAGTAAGAGATTAACAACAGTAACTGATAATAGAAGAGAACAATAATGACAACACACAATAATAAAAGTTACGTGAATGTGGTCTCTCTCATTCAAAGCATTTTACAGATTGGACGCCTTTTCCATCTTCACTAAGCACTCATCGTGTGCTGTGGCCCTAATTTAACAGTCTGCAGTCCAAAAGCAAAATGGCAAGAATTTCATTTTGCTTCTTCACAATTTCAAGGAGAGATTTGCTTCGATGTCAGCAACTTCAGCAAGTACTTATTTTTTTCTTAATTAAGTTCAGAATTTTCACCTCTTCACTTACGGGAAGCACTTTATGGCTTCTCTTTGGCAGATCCAAATCCCTGGCATCATTGCTCTGGATCTTTGGTGCCATTTTTAAGTAAAATGGGGCTTCCCAGGTGGTGTAGTGGTAAAGAATATGCCTTTCAATGCAGGAGACACAAGAGACTCGGGCTCGATCCTTGGATAGGGAAGATCCCCTGGGGAAGGAAATGGCAACCCACGCTAGTATTCTTGCCTGGAAAATTCCATGAACAGAGGAGTCTGGTGGACTACAGTTCATGGGGCTGCAAAGAGTCAGACATGACGACTGAGCACACACACCCATGTTAGTTCTCATCCTGGGCAGGACTGAGAGGGATGGTGGGAGACTATTTCACCACACTACTTAGAACAGTGTGACTTAAAACTGAAGAACTGTCTATTTCTAGAGCTTCCATCTAATATTGTGTGCTTAGTCACTCATTTCCGAGAAGGCGATAGCAACCCACTCTAGTACTCTCGCCTGGAAAACCCCATGGACGGAGGAGCCTGGTAGGCTTCAGCTATGGGGTTGCGAAGAGTCAGACACGACTGAGTGACTTCACTTTCACTTTTCACTTTCAGGCACTGGAGAAGGAAATGGCAACCCACTCCAGTGTTCTTGCCTGGAGAATCCCCAGGGATTGGGGAGCCTGGTGGGCTGCCATCTATGGGGTTGCACAGAGTCGGACACGACTGAAGCGACTTAGCAGCAGCAGCAGCAGTCACTCATTTGTGTCCAACTCTTTGCAACATTATGGACTGTAGCCCGCCAGGCTCCTCTGTCCATGGGATTCTCCAGGCAAGAGTACTGGAATGGGTTGCCATGTCCTCCTCCAGGGGATCTTCCCAATCCAGGGATCTAACCCAGATCTCCCTCATTGCAAATGTATTCTTTACCATCTGAGCCACCCCATTTAATATTGAGGTGGCCAAAAAGTTTGTTTGGGTTTTCCTGTAACATCTTACAGAATAATGTTATGGAAAAATCCTAACAACCTTTCAGCCAGCCCAGTGTTTTTGGACTGCAGTTGGCCGCAGGTAACTGAAATTGTGGAAAGTGTAACGGTGGGTAGGGAGGCTAGGGTGGGGGATGGGATCGACTATACTATTATTAAAATTAATGCTGGAGAAAATGAAGAAGGTCCAGTTCACTATCTCACTTCCAATATATTGTCCCAAATGATATCAGCTTCTGGGTGTCCCTAGGCCACAACAAGGAAGACGGGATCTGGAAGCCCCAGGGGGATGTGATGGGTCAAGCCAGGGTCTTCTGATGTCCCACCAAGTAGTCCCTGTGGTCTGGACCCCCGCAGGGAAGTGGGACCCACTGGCTCTGACCTCCCGGTTCTGAAACTCCAGATGTCCTCACTCTGCAGGGCAGGCTTTAAAATCTATTTTAAGGATGAAGGACAGTAGAACAAGGCTTATGAGTCCCCCGAGACAGAGTGACCTGACCTTGGAAGCGAAGAGAGTGACTTTCTAGCCGGAGAGAGGCCACCAGGTCAACCTGACTCATGAGCTTCATTCCAGACACAGCAAGCACAGCTCGGGCATCCAGGCCGAGTGTGGGGGCTGCTTTATGTGAGACCCCACTCCTGGGACCCGGCCACTCAGGGAAGGGGACTCACTGCCCCAAGTCACAGCTTCAATTTCCCCTGAGAACGTGGCCCTGCTGGTTCATTGGTGGGTGCGTGAATATTTGCAGGGGGCTTACTTTGTGCTGGGCCCTGGGCTGAGTCTGGGGACACAAAGGGTGCACAGACGTGGCCCCCCTGCTCCCCCGTCAGGACACAGGAAATACACACACCCACGTGAGGGAATTACAGCTGAGGACTGTGAAGAAAGCAACCCAGGAATGTGACTGAGAAAACCTGGGGGGTGACTGTTGCCCCCAGGATGGTCAGAGAAGAATTCTTCAAGGAGGAGACAGAGGATGAGAAGGTACTAGGTAGAAAGAAGGGGCAGGGGTGAAGATGCTCCCGCTTTTCTCCTTCGCAAGGTCCTGTGACCTTGCAGCTCTTCTCACTAAAGTCGCACAGTCTATTTCCCCATCTTGAAGCTGGGCTTGGCCATGGACTTGCTGTGGCAATAGCTTTCAGGAGACCTGACCTACACTGAGGCTTGAAAACATGCTTTCAGGAGTTTACCTTCCCCCGGACTCCTGCCTTCACCCCCAGCAAGCCTGCTGGAGAGGTGCAAGAGACACATGGATGAGAGTCAAGTTGTTTCAGCCTTTGTAGCCAAGGCCAGGCTAGACCAGTCAACAGCCCTCGAATCACCTTCATGTAAGGGAACCCAGCCAAGGTCAGCAGGGCCACTACCCAACCCACCACTGACCGAAGATGCATGAGAGGCCCCAAGCAAGGTCAACCAATCCCTAACCAGACCAGCAGGGCAATTTGGCTGTCTCACTGCCTCCTAAGAAAACATGGATTTTTTTTTTTAAACAAGAACTCCGTTTTTTATTTCATCATTTCTTGCATTTGAAGTACTCCTCGATGACGTCCTTGGCCCGAGATTCTTTGCCATAGTCCTTAACCACCACACAACTTGACGGGGTTTTCCCTGTCAGTTTTACAGAGGCCTACCCATTCCCTGAGTTTCTTGTTGTTATCAACCTCGATAAGGCTGATTTGATGCTCATCACAAAGGGCCTCCACCAACTTGACATACGTAGGCTCATCACAGTTGGACACAAGCACACGTGGATGGGCTTGGTGCTCGTCTAAAGCCTTGGCAGCTTCGTGACTTCCACACGCTGGAATTCCATCGTGGATGAGGGCGGCCTTCAGCACCTGTTGCAAAGCAGTATTAACTCCACTACACCTTCAGCAGCAATGCCCTCCTCCGCCATGGAGGTGGGTTACCGGTGGAGCCGAATCTTGAACGCACCTGAGCCTCAGCCTCTGCGCGAGCCCGTGGCGGCAGAGAAAGAGGGATGATTATTTTTTTAAGTCACTAGGTTTGGGGATGGTTTGTTACCTGGCAACAGTTAACTGATACAGGGGGACAGCATTCCAGGCCACAGGAATCGTATTTACAGAGGCTCAGAGGCAAGGAAAGGGCTTCATGAGTTGAGAGAAACAAAAAAAGCCAGAGCACCTGAAATGTGATAAAAGGACCAGGTGGGAGAGAGAAAATGAGATCCAGGAGGTGGGTGGGAGCCAGATCGTGCACAGCCTTGACAGGGGCTTGGGTATTTTTCTAAGTAGAAAGGGGAGCTAGTGGAAAGTTGTAAGAACGTGGTGGAGCAGGGTCAGAGCAAGCATGTAATGGATTTACTCTCAAAACTTCCCTCTGGCTGTTCTGGAGGAAATGAATTAGAAGGAGCAACAGTGGAAGTTAAGAGCCCACTTGTAGGGTTCTTCCCTTTGCAAAGTAGGGACTGGTTACAAAATCTCAGAAAGTAGGCATACGGGGAAACTGAAGCTTAGGCGAAGGGACTGAAATGAATGGGATGCAGCTTAAGAACTGCTTAAGGGGAAATTTATAGCTTCAGATGTTTGTATTAGACACAAGATAGGTTTCAAATCAATTATCTAAGCTTCTACTTGATGAAGCTCAGAAAAGAAGAGCAAATTTGAAGGACTTAGACAACCTGATTTCACACCTACGATGACACTGTAGTGATTGAGGCAGGGTGCTACTTGCGAAATTACTGATATAAAGATCAATGGAAGAGAATAGAGAGTTCCCAAACAGACCCAAACACACAGGGCCAGTTGATTTCAACAAAAGTGCCAAAATAATTCCAGAAGGAATCAATATAAAAAAATAAAAGAACTTGACATTTACCTTGCGCCATATACAAAAAACTGACGTGAAGTAGATCATAGACTGAGGCATAAAAGCTAAAATTATAAAATTTCTAGAAGAAAATATAGAAGAAATTCTTTCAACCTTGGATTAGGCAAGAATTTCCTATAAAGGACACAAAATGCAGTAAATGTAAACAAAAAAGTCTTAATTGAACTTCATCAAAATTTAAACTTCTGCTCTTTAAAGACATTGTTAAATAGTAAAAGTTAACCACCAACTGGGGGAAAATATTCATGATACAATGTTCTGACAAAGAACTTGTATCCAAAATATACAAAGAACTCTTTCAAATTAATACCAAAAAGATAAACCATTTTTAAAAATATATTTGAACAGACACTTCACAAAAGAAGATACACAAATAACCAATAAGCACATAAGATGCTTGACGTCATTTGTCATTAGAGAAATGTAAGGACAAATGACAGTGAGATGCTAGTCACCAGAATGGTTAAAACGAAAATTACTGACAATATACCGGGTGCTGGTGCTGACAAAGATATAGAGCCACCGGAATTCTCGTATATTGCTGGTGAGGATAGAAAATGATTCTTTGAAAACAGGTTGACAGCTGCTTATCCAGTTAAGCATGCATTTACCACATCACCCAGCAAATCCACTCTGCAGTATTTATCTTGGAGAAATAAAAACAAATGTCCTCATAAAGACTTGTTCATGGCTATTCATAGTAACTTCATCTGTAATACCCCCAATTGGAAATTATCCAAGTGTCAATCAACTGATGACTGTGTAAACAACCGGCATATCCACACAATAGAACACTGATCCACAGTGACCTGCTCGTACGCACATGTGGATGAATCTCAGAAATGTTACACTGACTGGCAGAGGCCAGATACAAAATACTACACACTATAGTTATACTAAGTCACTTCAGTCGTGTCCGACTCTTTGCAACCCTATGGACTGTAGCCCTCCAGGCTCCCCTGTCCATGGGATTCTCCAGGCAAGAATACTGGAGTGGGTTGCCATGCCTTCCTCCAGGGGATCTTCCCCACCCAGGGATCAAACATCTCTTAGGTCTCCTGCATTGGCAGGTGGGTTCTTTACCACTAGCACCACCTAAACAAAAATTGCTTTTCCCCCCTGTATTTCTTAACTCACGTTTAGAATCACTCATTATATTAGTTGAACAGCATGATCCCCATATATACATCAGTGTCAGGAAAAGGCAGATCTAATCTATAGTGACAGTAAGCAGACCAGTGTGGACTGAGGCCAGAGGTGGCAGACATTGTCAGGAAAGGGTCATGAAGGAACTTTTGGAGGTGACAGTCATGTTCTGTATCTTGATGGTGGTGGTGGTTACAAAGATGTATAAGGAAAGAAGGAAAACTTTCGTCTCTCAGTCATGTCTGACTCTTTGTGGTCCCATGGACTGTAGCCCGCCAGGTTTCTCTATCCATGGAATTCTCCATGTAAGAATACAGGAGTGGATAGTCATTCTCTTCTCCAGGGGATCTTTCCAACCCAGGGATCGAACTAGGGTTTCCCGCCTGCATTGCAGACAGATTCTTTACTGTCTGAGCCACCAGAGAAACCTGTCAAAACACATCAAAATATACATTAAAATGGGTGTATTTTATTGCATGTAAAGTGATATCTCAAAGTTACTTTTTAAAAGAGTTCTTTAAACCTTTGGGGACGTATTTGTTAGAAAAAGTGTTTGTTGGCATTATTTCATAAAATTGCATATCCTACGACCCAGAAGTCCCAGTCCTGGGTATAGACCCTAAAATCTGAGTGCACGTGTGCTCCAGGAGACAAAACAGAAAGTTTATAGCGGCATAGTGAAAATGTCTATTGGCAGTAGAATGAATAAATAAATGATGTCATATGATTAAAAAAAAACTACACTCAAAGAAAGTTAATGAACTGCAAGTATACACCCCAATGTGGCTGAGCCTCACAAACATAATATTGAGCCGAAGAGGCCAAGCTCGCACAAGAATATGTGCAGGTGATTCTATACACATCAAGGTCAAAAAAGTGGGCAAATGAAACTCCATGGTTTGGGAAGTCCTCTGTAGAAACAACACTATAAAATAAAGCAAGAAATGACCAGAAGATCAGCACTGACTCCAGTGGGATGAGAAAGACACACGGGGGGATCTAGTTTCTGACTATGCTCTAAATCTTAACCTGGGTGGTACTTAAGTTGGTGTTTGCTTTATAATTATTTGTTAAACTATACATATATTTTAGGCACTTTCTTCTGTGTATAAATATTCTAGAATTTAAAAATTCATAAACAAAGTAAGACAAGAAAGAAAGTGATGAGAAATATGCAGACGGGAGAGAAACTGTCTGGGGAAATCAGGGAAGACTTCCTGGAGGAGGGGTCTGTTTAGCAGATGTATATTGAGAGTCCTCCACATACCAGACTCATGAAGACAGACGTGAACAAAGACACACTCTTCTTGTCCCCGTGGAATGTACATTCCAGAGAGGGAGATGGCCAGGAATCAAATAGCATACCGTAAAAACATAACCAACAGGGCACCTTGGGGATCTTGAGCATCGTAATGGCCTTGAGGGTAAAGTCCAAGGGTCCTGAGTTCTGAAGAGTGATTATGGTTTGCTTGGGAATGAGAGGTAGGAGGAATTGGAGGTGGCAGCATCAGCCCCAGTGAAGCTTCTCAAGCAAAAGAGAGCTTGGCCCCAGAGAACTGCCAAAAAGCTCACACAATCATGCAGAGAATACTTGAGGAAGTGGCATGAGATGAATAGCATGGAGAAATGGAAGAAGATATTCGAACTGGACTTTGAAGAGTGGATAGGAGTTCATCAGGCAGAAATGATCCTTCAAGAAATCCTTGAAGACTGGGATTTTGTGTCTTGCTCACCTATGCCTAGTACGTAGATGTGCTCAGTAAATAACATGCTAATTTCTCTTGGAAAGTAAAAAGTCAGAGAACAGAAGAATTGAGAGATTATAAAATTAGGGCCACTGGCCTTGGCCTCAGATAATGGGGATGCAGCCGTTTCAGGGCTGGGGGAGGGAGTTTGCTTAGCATCCTGGGCTCTATCTCATCTGTCAG
>NW_011494611.1:3383112-3395244 GCF_000754665.1 Bison bison bison
AGCCTGCCCGCCCCCGCCACCACGAAACTGGCTTCCAACGCCTCTTCCACACCCCCACCTCAAACCTCAGGGTCTCATGAGGGTGACGGCAGCAGGGCCTGGGGACACTGGAGCCAGACGCAATCAGAGTGAGCAGCCGCGGCTGCGGTGGTTCAGGAATCTGGTTGTTAGTGGGCAGCGGAGGGAGCCTTGCTGTCTCCCCTGTGTTTACTTGGCTCCACAAAGGGGCTGGAAATTTGATCTCCGTGGGGACTGGGCCCTGGTCAGCCCCGGCCCAGAGTCTCTGACGGAGCCATGGCCTCTCAGAGCTGCTCGGAAGATATTCTCTTATCTGTGAAACGGAGACCAGAAAGCAGACAGAGGCAGTTATGCCCAGTCATAACTGAATGAGAACAGCCCCCATAGATGGAGGGCTTATAACATGTCAAGCACAGGGCCAACCGTTTCAAGGAAAGTATTCTTGTTTATCGGTTGGAGAAACTGAGCCTCAGAGAGGGCAAGGAATTTGTCCAAGGTCACACAGAACTAGAGTCGGGTTGAGTCCCGATCTGCCCAGTTCCAAAGTCTGTGCGCCTAATCACCTCCGCATCCTGTCTCCGAGGGCGCTGTTCATCGCATGTCTGGGATGCTGGACACCCAGGCGCTCCAGCCAGATGCTCCTCGGAGATCTCCATCCATGGTGCCCTCCCCGCTACGACTGATCCTGGGTTCAGGGACTCCATCCTCACCTAGCCTGACCACCTTTCCACAGAAGGTCTCCATCTCCTGCTGTCTTCTTGGATCTCAACTTCCTTGAGTCCCTGCACCCCTGCCCAGGCTTCTCACTGCCTTGGATGCTTCTGGAATAGTCTGCAGACACCAAATTTCCAACAGCAAGAATTCCTCCTCTGAACCAGCCATCGAGGGTAAATTCATGAGGATTGGGGCTGGCCGGTTGCCCCTAGAACCCCCACCATACGGCACAGCGCCTGGCACAGAAGAGGAATGCGGAAGGTGCCAAGCTTGGACATCCAGCCTGGGAACACGTGGCACCTTGAGGAAAGACGGTTTTGCCGCTTGACTGCCGTGTGGTCCCGGGCATGGGACACAGCCTCTCTGAGCCCACTTCTTTCTCCCCAAAACAGTGAATGTAGTATTTCATTCATGAATTCCATGATCTCATGCATGCAAAGGGCTTAGCACTCAGCAAGTGCTCAATAAATACTACATCCTGGATTTGAATTTTGAAAAAAATTTTTGGAGGGGGGGCTTTGATTGGTTTTCAGACTCTCTTCCAGCTTTGTGCTACAAGTTTCTGGGAAATGGGTACCTGGGACTGATCCTGGAGTTAGGGACATCTGTTCTGTACCTAAGAACCAGGTACCCATTGCCAAGATGCCCAGCACGGTACTAGGAATATGGCCGATATGACTAATTCCCTTGTTGATTTGAAAGCTTATCTTCCCCATATTTCTGCCTTTGAGTAAAGCTTCTGTGGATTTCTCTAAGCCTTGTTAAACCTGTTTACAACTTCAGGCTGAATCCCTCTCAGAGTAAGTGATCCGAGTGCTTTATCTGGTTAAACTAGGTGTCTAACCTTAAGCCTTCTTGCTATAATTCCAGCCTATTTTCTCACACTCCATCCTGGCTGAGGTGGTAGCAGCTATTCTTTGTCCCCGGAGAGATCACATGTTTCACACACTAAACAGGAAGAAAGCGCCCCCCATTCCCATTCCCAACCCAGGAAACTTTCCTACCGGAAATTTCTGCACCGTATTGCTTTCCTATTCTTTGATGCAATAATGCTTCCTTGAGCTAGTCATTCCCCCACCGGGCCTTTTAGGGGAATACTCCTGAGCCTTCCCGGCTTGGGGAATTCCAAGGATGTCGAGCCAGACATCCAGGGCCCTCCCCACTACCCAGGAGCCTAGCCCCCGTCCTTTCTTGTCTGGACGGCGGAAGCGAAGGTCCCCCCTGTGGGTTGGTGGCACAACTGGTCCTAACTCACTATCTCCTGCTCCCAGGCCCCTGGGCCCCCACCATGGAGCTCCCAAGATCACTGTCTCCCAAGCAGGGATCCCCCTGGCCAGCCCTGGAGAGTAGGAGGGTCAAGTTTTCTGCATAAAGAATGCCAGGGGTACAGTGGTCACCAAGCCTCCAGCCCTCCCCTGTTATTCTTCCTGGAATTTTGTGCCCATTTCCTGTGTCACCACCTGTGACCCTGAGTGCAGACTATTCCTTGTGAGGCGACCACAGCAGCAGGGCCGGGGCCCTTGATGAAGAAAATAAAACAGTGTTGATTCAGCACATGCGCGTGCGCACCCACACACACACACACACGCACACACACACACACACAGACGCCACACACCCCACCTCCATATGTGTTAAGGCCAGCACAGTGGCCTTCTGGGTCTGCAGGCCTTCTTAGCACCCCCTGGCTCTTAAACCTCATGACCCAGGCCTGGAAGCTCATCAACAATTCCCACAACCCTTCCCCAAAACTAAAATTGAGTCACAGCATTGAGTCCTGGAGCCAAAAGTCATCTGTGCTCCTTCCCAGAGTAGGAAAATCCTCTTCCAGTGCCTGTTGATGGGAGTCTCTTGACTTATCAAGGCATCTCACCCCACTGCTAGACAATCCGGAGACTGCCTGGAGGAGGACGAGGAGCAGGACCACCAGGTCAGAGAGGCCTGAGCTCAAACCCAGAACTGCTAGCTGTGTGACCTTGGGGGAAGTCTCTGAGCCTCTCTAAGCCTCCATATTTTCATCTGTACAATAAAACATTGGCCTCATGGAACTGCAAATAAAACACTTCCATCTGTATATAAAACATTTGCCTCATGGAATTGATGTGAGAATTAAATGAGAGGATATATGGAAACCTGAGTGTCAGCTGCAGTCTCCCCCTCCGCCACCTGTGATAATGCAGCAGTGACCATCATTGCAACAACCTCTGATTCTACCGAGAAATCAGTGTCCCAGACAGTGCGCTGAGCCTTATGTGAGTTACGTTATTTAATCGGCCTCTAAGGTAAGCACTGAGACTGCCACCATTCCAGATGGGGAAGCCAGCACTTGGAGAAGTGTGTGTAACCTGCCAGGGCCCCACAGGCAGACAAGGTAGGGCTGGAATTTAGACCCAGGAAACCTAAACTGGGAATCTGCTTACTTAACCACTGTCATACCCGCCTCTTCAAACCTGCTGATGGTAAGCGCTCAGTAAATGCTAGTCATCATTAGGACTATAATTACTGGACTACCAGGAATCTTTCTCTCCAGCTGAAGGTCCTCTCCAAGATTTCAGCACGAGGGTTCTGCCTTCCTGTGGTCTCCCTGCTTTCAAACTCCTCAGAGTTGATTCAGTGTGGATCATTCACGAGCCCCAGGAGAGCTGTCTCAGTTCCTTGGTGCAATTACTGGGATGCACCACTGGGCCCCTTCCTCCCTCGTTGGCCAGGAAAAACTCACTCCCCCAGGCACCTGGGAATGTGCCCTGGATTTAACGGGAAGATGGAATGTGGGAAAATGTACACACTTCTGAACACAACTTTATATTGAACAT
This sequence comes from Bison bison bison, assembly GCF_000754665.1. Classification (NCBI taxonomy): domain Eukaryota; kingdom Metazoa; phylum Chordata; class Mammalia; order Artiodactyla; family Bovidae; genus Bison; species Bison bison. The sequence goes on from NW_011494611.1 coordinate 3,386,658, forward strand.
TTGACATCACTGTTTTTGAACATCCTTTTCTCCCCTACCCCACACCTCCAAGAATTTTCCCTGCTCAATTTGCTTCATAGAGCCTCGGCCACCCAAGGGCCCAGCTCTGGACACACAAGGGTCTCCTCTCTCCTCCTCCCATCCCACACCCCTCCTCCTACCCCCAACTCTAGTTGGCCAGGGATAGGAATTCTGCTTCCACCAGCCTTTCATCCCAAACTTTCCCATCTTCACACAGATGGAGGGGCTTTCTATTTAACTAGACCCACCCTTTTCCAGCTTCCCAGGTGACCCAGTGATAAAGAATCCACCTGCCAAGCAGGAGACACAGGTTCAGTTCCTTGGTTAGGGAGATCCCTGGGAGAAGGAAATGGCAATCTACTCCAGTATTCTTGCCTAGAAATCCCATGGAAGGAGGAGCCTGAAGGGCTACAGTCTGTGGGGTCCCAAAGTGTCAGACACAACTTAGCGACTAAACCAGCAACCACCACCCTTTTCCAGGGCAGTGGGGCCTTTGATGGGTCTTCATTCCTTGGCACCATAACCATAACAGCACAAGGAAATTCTTCCTTGGATTAAGTAGGAATAAGCCTATTTTCCAGTAATGATCTTAAAATATTAAAAGTCTCAGTTAGTTCAGTTCAGTCACTCAGTCGTGTCTGACTCTGTGACCCCATGAATTGCAGCACACCAGGCCTCAAAACCTGTCATTCAAAGTGCCGCTAAGTGGTTCCCATGGTTATCTATCAGATCAGTCGCTCAGTGGTGTCCGACTCTTTGCAGCCCCATGAATTGCAGCACGCCAGGCCTCCCTGTCCATCACCAACTCCCGGAGTTCACTCAGACTCACGTCCATCGAATCAGTGATGCCATCCAGCCATCTCATCCTCTGGCGTCCCCTTCTCCTCCTGCCCCCAATCCCTCCCAGCATCAGAGTCTTTTCCAATGAGTCAACTCTTTGCATGAAGTGGCCAAAGTACTGGAGTTTCAGCCTCAGCATCAGTCCTTGCAATGAACACCCAGGACTGATCTCCTTTAGGATGGACTGGTTGGATCTCCTTGCAGTCCAAGGGACTCTCAAGAGTCTTCTCCAACACCACAGTTCAAAAGCATCAATTCTTCGGCGCTCAGCTTTCTCAGACCTTGGTAATTATCTTGCGTAGATTTTCTGTGAGAGACAACCAGCCCTCACTGCTTGGACCATCCCATGCAGAGCGGGACATTTAGTGCTTTGTGCCCTCTATACCCCAACAGCATCCTGCCTCCATCATTGTGACAACCGAAAATGCTCCCCCACATCACCAGAGCCCCCTAGCTCTTACTCATGCACAAGCACACAAGTGTGTACACACATGTATACACACATTTACACGCACACACGGTGCAGAATCACTCCTCCCTTTCTTCATGAAGAGTAGAATGTGCCATCCCAATATATATCTCTGGTATGTCAATTATTTTGAGTTGTAGGCACTTACTGCTACTACTACTAAGTCGCTTCAGTCGTGTCTGACTCTGTGCGACCCCACGGACTGCAGCCCACCAGGCTTCCCCATCCATGGGATTCTCCAGGCAAGAACACTGGAGTGGGTGGGCACTTAAAAGGCAGCAAATGCGGGGACAGACTTCCTCTGAACTCTCCTTATCTGCCTCCAGACAGATCCTGCAAAAGGAACTAAAATATCATCAATCTCCTCCCCTGGAGTGTCCTCAACAGGGCGAGGGAGGCAGATTGAATCTAGACACGAAGAGACTAGAAGTCAATTCCACAGCCACGCAAGCTCCATCAGACTGTCACACGTCCAGTCTATTCTTCTAGGAGTCCATTCATCTTCCCTAAAACTCATTTCCTCTCCTCTAAGGGAGCTGCATCCTTCCGCCTCTTTCCCTATTAAGTTGGTGTTTCAGTCTGAGCTCTAGGCCACCTCAGGGAGTGACTCTTTCTGGCTTTGGCTGCTGTGTGCCCGAGGGATACATGTTCATAAACTTCTGTTTGTTTTCCTCTTCTCAATGTCTTTTACGACAGGGGTCTCCGCTAAGAACTCAGAAGGGTAGAGGGAACATTATTTTTCCTCCCCTACCTACATACACCTGGGCTCAGGAGGCAGAGAGAGGCAGACGGCTCTGCCTGCGGTCACAGTCACGCAGCTAGTGAGGCTGGAAAGCTGGACTCTACCTCCAGAGGGAGGGCCTGGCCCAGGAGAATGGCCCCTCGCTGCCCCACTGTAGAGGCTGAGGCCGTTCTGCTCCCAGGCCAGGAGCGGGGAATAGGGCCCCCCTCATTTCCTTCTGCTCCAGACCTCTGCAAACCCAAGTCCTTGGCTCCTCTGGAAGGGCCAGCAGGGCGCCAGGCAGACAGTAGCAGAGAAAACCTCAGCCTCTCACATGCTGAGGACTCACGGGTTCTGCTTGGTTCCCAGTAAACCAGAAATATCGACGTCAAATGAGGTTAGCAGGAGTGCTGGCCCCGAGGTGGAGAGGGGAGCCAGCCAGACCTCATCCCAGCAGCTCTCTGGAGAGGCAGTCTTCCACCTCGCAGCCCGGACCCCCAGCTTCCTGCAAGCCTGGCCATGGAATTCCAGCTGTCGGCTGCCCAGACATAGAGGGTGGGGGGCAGCGGGGGCGATTTCCATAATCCAGAAGCTGAAGTGCGCCAGTAAGCAGGGCTTTCCAGACGTGGGGACACACCAGGCCAAAACACACAGCTCTGGGCCCACTTAGAGACACAGCACCTGGAGGATGGGGCAGAGGGCAGGCCCCCTAAATGCGGGCAGGGACCTCCGTTCACCTCTGGTTCACCTCTGAACCAGTTCTGGTTGTGACCCTGCAGGGTAGCCCACTGCATCCCCATTTCACAGATGAGTTTGTCCCAAGTGTTCTTGGGGTGTGGGAGAGGGGTCTGTGGCTTTAAACACTGAGATTAGGGAGGCAGAGGACGAGCAGAGCAGGAGGGAGAGAGGAGAGGGAGGGGCTTCCCAACTGGGAAAGAGGAGGGTCTAGGGAGGCTGAACCCCAGACCCCCCAACTTTCCCAACCCCCATCCCCAAGGAAGGAGGGGTAGGGGCTCCTCTGGCTAAGTGGACAGAGGCAGAGGGAAGGAACCCCAAATGATACCAAATTTCCCACTTGCCCACTTTAAAAATCAAGACAAATTGGACAAACATATCTAAGTTTGTGGTTGTATATATCTATCTGCTACTCTAAAAGTTTTTAGAAACTGTGGTATATGTTGACTGTAGTAGATATCGTAGCTAGGTTATGTAGCCTGTGTTCTCCCTGTAACACATCATGAGTCTCTCCTATTATGGAATACACTTTTAATTAATTTTCTGAGATACGATTCACATAGCATAAAATCATCCTTTTAAAATCTGCCGTTCAGTGGTTTTGCTATTTTCACTATGTTGCACACTCATCACCATTATCTCATCCCAGAACGTTTCAATCAGCCCCAAAAGAAACTGGTACCTGTTAGTGGTTAGTCCCAAGTCTCCCCTTCCCTGATCTTCTGACAACCACTAATCTACTTTCTATCTATGGACTTGCCATTCTGTATAAGTCATATAAATGGAATCATAATGAATGGGATTATGTCTGACTTCTTTCACTTAGCATCATGTTCGCAAGTTTCATCCCTGTTGCAGCGGGTAACAGTACTTCCTTTCTATGACTGAATAATGGCTTATTGTATGGATATGCCATATTTTCCTGGTCTACTCATTCATTGATCAACATTTGGATGGTTTCCATTTTGGAGATATTATGAGTAATGCTGTTTTGAGCATCTGTGTACGACAAGGTTTTGTGTGGACAAATGTTTTCATTTCTCTTGGATATATATGTAGCAGTAGAATTGCTGGGTTATGGTAATTCTATATTTAGCTTTTTGAGGAGCTGCCAGACTGTTTTCCACAGTGGCAACACCATTTTACATTCCCATCAACAATGTAAGAGGATTCCAGTTTCTCCACATCCTCACCAACACTGGCTATTTTTCTCTTGTTTCTTAAATTATAACCATTGTGGTTTTGATTCTCATTTCCCCAGTGACTAATGATGTTGGACATAAATATGCTTTTAAATTGTGATTTTAGTGGCTGTATAAATTCCATGGTAGATGACTATAATGTATTTTTTAATTGGCTACTATTGAGTATATTTTAATTGGCTACTATTAAGTGTTCCTATTTTTCTAATTCATGTATATACATATAAGCCACCTTTTTTTATCATAATTATCTCTGATTCAATTTTGTTCATTCACTGAATAGCTATCTAGTAATCCAAGCCTGTTCTAGATGCTTTTATATGGTGCTGATCAAAACAGGTCCAATACCTCCTTCCTGGAACATGTTGTCTGGTGATTTGGTAAGCAATCATGCAAAGAAGTTTATCATTACAAAGGCTGATGGGTATTATTAAGGAAAAGTACAATAGGCACATGTAAGAGGACCCTGTCATTCGGAGCAGGAGGCAGGCGAGGCCTAGGGAGGGGGAGTTAGCCAGGGTCAGGTAAAGAATCTACCTGTAACGTGGGAGACCTGGGTTCCATCCCTGGGTCGGGGGAGAGCCTCTGGAGAAGGGAGTGGCAATCCACTCCAGTATTCTTGCTGGGAAAACCCCATGGACAGAGGAGCCTGGTGGGCTACAGTCCATGGGGTCACAAAGACTCGGACATGACTGAGCAACTAACACAAGATGGAGGTGGGGGAAGGCACACCAGGCAGAGGGAAGAGCGTGCGTGAAGCCCCCTCGCTGGGAAACGGCTCTGCCTATTTCAGCAACTAACAGCAGATGTGAGTGTCTGGCAGACATGAGGAGGAAGAGCGAAGTGGGTGGGGTGGAAGGAATCCACGTGGAGAGGGGATGGACCATATTGACTGATAACCAGTTTCGGGACGGCTAAATACACAGACAATTGTTTTCTTTCCAATTGTGTCCATTCAAATAGCAAAGGAGAGATGGTGAGAAGAAAGGAGTAGGGGAGAGAGGATTTCTGAAGACAGCATACTTAATGATTCTTGCCCTATTTGTCCCTGTGCCAGCCAGGCTGGTACAGGAGATCCAACCAGTCCATCCTAAAGAAGACCCATCCTGAATATTCTTTGGAAGGACTGATGCTGAAGCTGAAACTCCAATCCTTTGGCCACCTGATGCAAAGAACTGACTCATTTGAAAAGACACTGATGCTGGGAAAGATTGAAGGCGGGAAGAGAAGGGGACAACAGAGGATGAGATGGTTGGATGGCATCACCGATTCAATGGACATGAGTTTGGGTGAACTCCAGGAGTTGGCGATGGACAGGGAGGCCTGGTGTGCTGCAGTCCATGGGGTCGCAAAGAGTCGGACATGACTGAGCAACTGAACTGAACTGATCAGCCAAGCTGAGTAATCCTCAGTGGCCCAGACACTTCTGTCCCTGCCAGGTCCATGCCCAGGCCATGTGCTTAAGCAGCATACTCCTGGGCCACCACACACTACACTGAGCCATCCTTTTTATCCCAGCCAGGGCTGCCTGGACAAAAGTGGGTGTTTGACCGATGAGTAGCCAATCTTGAAGTTTGCTAGTGACCAGAGATGTGGCCAGTAGGTATAATAAAAAAAAAATTAATATTTGGTTTTTGTCCCTGATTCCTGCCCAGAGGTCCTAAATCCCTTGGTATTTCTTTAGTATGCTAATAAGAAGACCCATGGGGAGACCCTAGACAGGTTCAGAATGGGAGCTGGCTGTTCTTACCCCTAAACTCTGGGAGAGGAGAGAGGTTGGAGATTGAGTTCAATCACCAATGATCAAGGATTAAATCTATCATGTCTAGATAATGAAACTTCAATTTTTTAAGAAAAACCCTAAATAACAGAATTTAGAGTCTGACAGTCCATGGAATTCTCCAGGCCAGAATACTGGAGTGGGTAGCCTTTCCCTTCTTCAGGGGATCTTTCCAACCCAGGGATCGAACCCAGGTCTCCCACATTGCAGGTGGATTCTTTACCAGCTGAGCCACAAGAGAAGCCCAGGAATACTGGAGTGGGTATCCTATCCCTTCTCCAGCAGATCTTCCCGACCCAGGAATCAAACTGGGGTCTCCCACATTGCAGGCAGATTCTTTACCAACTGAACTACAAGGGAAGACCAACTTTAATTTTTTAAGAAAAACCCTAAACAACAGAGTTGAGAGAGCTTCTTGGTTAGTGACTATATCAACTTGCTGGGAGGGTGGCGTGCCTGAAGAGGGCTGGATACTGCTACTCATCCTCCACCATATTCTGTCCTCCACCATATTTCTTCCTCTTCCATTTGGCTGCTGTGAGTTGTGTCCTTTATGACAAACCCATAACAGTAAAGCACGTTCCTGAGTTTTGTGAGTTGTTCTAGCAAATTATGGAACCTGAGGAGAAGGGGTTGTGGGAACTCGAGAATTAAGAGCCGGTTGGGAATATAGTGGGTCCCTGGGACTTGTGAAGAGTCTCTGAAGTGGAGACAGTCTTGTGGGACTGAGCCCTAAACCCCTGGGGTCTGCACGAACTCTGCAAGTTAGTATGAAATTGAATGGAATTGCTGGACACAAAATTCATGTCAAAGAATCAGAGACCTCGTATGAGAGTTCATTTACTCCATCACCTGTCTGGGACTTCCAAGCCAAGCAAGTCCTCTCCTAAGGGGATAACGAGTATAAATTGAGAAGCTGGGGGTGGGAGTCAAAGCCGAGAGATACACGAAGAAAGAGAAAGTCTGGGGCTACCGAAGGCGTACGCTCACAGGAGCCGTAGACATGAGGAGGCAGGGGCCATGAAGAAACAGAAGCCCTGAGATGGAGAAGAGAGGACACAGCAGGGGACAGTGGCCAGCGAAGGAAGAAGCAGAGAGGACTCGAGAAGCCTCCACGGGCGGGCACTAGGGCAGGCTACTCCAAAGGACCACCCTCCAGTCCTCCAAAGAGCTTTCCAGACTCCAGAGCCCTGGCCGAGCTGCAGTGGAGATGCTGTTTTCCTCATTTCCTCGTGTAACCTGCTGGCTGGAAGTGACCTGGCAGGATCTCTGCTCCTCACATGCATCTCTCGTTCCAGGCACATGGGTCCTGGACTGGCTTAGGAATCCCCAGCCCCATTGTTGCAGAGGGAAAACTTGGAAATGAGAGAAAGCTGTGAAAGGCATTGAATATCCGCAGCCCGGGTCGATGGGCCAGCTACTGAGAACACGGGAGCTGAGTGCGCACAGAGGGAGGCAGTGGGTACAGCTCAGATGCAGGAGCCACGAAGCCCAGATCTGACTCTGAATCTCCAGGAAGAAATCACCCTGAATAAATTTAATCACCCTGAATAAACCCTGCAGTCTCTCTTGGCCTCAGTTACCCCTACCTGAAAACATAGGTGATTTCTATCCCAATGTGAATGTTTGGTGAATCACTGACAAAATGACCAAATAACCCAGCTGCTACTTCTGAAGAGCCAAGGGCAAAGACAGGGAATGCACATGCCCCCTGCACACAGCACCACAGAGGGGTGGGCAAACCACCTAGGTCACCCCTCCAGACCGACCCCTGAACCCATCCCTACCCTCACCCCCGTAAGGCACCAGCTTGCCTCCCTCTACCTTGGGGAGTGAGCAAGGAAAACTTGTTAGTTGCTGGTGCTGTAGCTGCTGCTGCTAAGGCGCTTCAGTCGTGTCCGACTCTGTGCAACCCCATAGATGGCAGCCCACCAGGCTCCCCTGTCCCTGGGACTCTCCAGGCAAGAACACTGGAGTGGGTTGCCATTTCCTTCTCCAATGCATGAAAGTGAAAAGTGAAAGTGAAGTCACTTAGTCATGTCCGACTCTTCGTGACCCCCTGGACGGCAGCCTATCAGGCTCCTCCGCCCATGGGATTTTCCAGGCAAGAGTACTGGAGTGGGGTGCCAGGAGCCCCCAGTAAAGCTTTGCCTGAATTTCTTATCTGGCCTCTTATCAATTTCTATTGATTAAGGAAGGCTAAGAACCCTGGTCTGTAACAGGCTCACTTTGGGCCAATGTGGAACCTAACTTGAGGAACTTGGAAGGAGCAGGGTCACCATCCTTAATCTTTTGCTTTTTCTTTGGTCAGGGGCTGTCCACCCCTCTTTGGGCACGGCTCTCTCTGAGGGTCAGGGAAGGGGGTAGTGTGTTCTGAATTCAGGGTCAAGGAGACCATGCTGTCCCTGAGCTAAGTTGGACCTTTGCCCTCCATCCCCCCCCTCCCCACCCGCGTGTGAAAGTCGCTCAGTTGTGTCCAACTCTTTGTGACCCCATGGACTATACAGTCCATGAAATTCTCCAGGCCAGAATACTGGAGTGGGTGGCCTCTCCCCTCTCCAAGGGATCTTCCCAACCCAGGGATGGAACCCAGGTCTCCCACATTGCAGGCGGATTTCTTTACCAGTTGAGCCACAAGGGAAGCCCTTAGGGGCCCCCAATCCTTCTCGAGGAAAAAACAGGATTATCTGGGATCCTGAGCCAAAGTCCCATTTCTTCATTTATTCCAAAGCGCTGTGCCCTCAGAAAGCTCGCAGTCTAGTAGGGGACAGATGACCCAGCAGTAAGGGCCCGGAAGGGACTTTAGCAGGGCCATGGCT
>NW_011494611.1:3395388-3395914 GCF_000754665.1 Bison bison bison
GTACCGCCTCTCCACCTGCCAGCTGCTCTCTGGTCTGCTGACGCCTGCCGGCTTCCCTCTGCGACCCGCTGCTCAGCTAGTCCATCCCAGGCCCTCCCCTCCCCTTCGCGCCCCAGCTGGTGGTCTCCAGCTCAACTTGAGCTCCATTTCTGCTGCTGCCTGAGCTGGACCCTCCCGTCTGACCCTGATCCTCAGGAGACAGCCCCACCTGCAGGCCTCAGAGACAGAAGAAAGCCTGCTCAGGCCAGCCCCCACCCCAGGGAGCATCCGTGCCCCCGCGGACCGAGCCATGGCAGCACAGGGTGGAGGGGAAGAGACTTCGGGCCGAGACTCGGATCCAGAGCCCACATCTGACTACACAACCCCGGCTGTGAACTCTGAAAACTTCCAGTTCCTTCTTATCGAATGAGATTTTCCTTCCTACCTCTCAAAGTCACAGAGAAACTGAGCCCCTTTATCGTTAAAGGACCCATCATTTCACTCCCCGCCTCCCCTCAGCCCCTCCCCCACCACGCAGACCACCCCC
>NW_011494611.1:3396014-3404463 GCF_000754665.1 Bison bison bison
GGTTTTAACACAAACCTAATTGTGGGTCTGCAGTTCGGCCCTGCCTGGCTCCATTCATGAAAGCACTATTTTTAGCCTAAGACTGGCCGCCTGCGGTCCCAGCGGGGGTGGCCGGGCTATGTGTCAGGTCTGAGTGATCATGGACTCACTCTGGCCAGGAAACAGGCCCACGGGGACCAACTGCTGCATCCCAGAGCTGCCACCGCCTCTGGGAGGAGGTGGATGTTCAGCAGGAACTAGGAGTTTAAACCTGCTCACCCCGGCAAGTGTGAATGTGGAGCGGGGCAACAATAAAGAACACACACTGGACGCTTACTAGTGCCGGGGCACTGCTCTGATTGTACATGTATTAACCTCTTTAATCCTTAATATGGGGTAGATACTATGATTATCCCCATTTTATAGATGAGGAAACTGAGGCTGGAGCCATTAATTTAACCTCCTTGAGCCCACATGGTAGTAGCAAGTGGAGCAGGGGGATTTGAAGCCAAGCCCTTGAGCTACAGCATCCCTTCCCTCACTGTCCATTTCCTTGGCATGTGGACCATGTGCAGACTGTCAGCTACTGCCTCTAGGTCTTCCCAACTCAGGCTCCTGAGCCTAGGCCCACTCTTAGCCCACAGAGTTCTCTAGGATCCCAGGGAACATCCAGTCCCACCCTCCTTTGGAAGTGAGGGAACTGAGGCACAAGAAAGGAGTCCAAGGTTATGGAACCAGTTGGCTCTGATTCCGAGGCCCAGACGATTTCTGCTGAATGATTCTGTGAGACCAGCTCACTTAGTAACCTGCCCGTCACCTCAGCCTATCCCTGGCTCCAGAACTCAGTACCCGTTCTCTTTAGAGCAAGGAACCTGGGCTCTGGAAGCAGATTTGAGAGCTGCTCCTGACATGCTTTGTGACCCCAGGCAACTCACCTCATGTCCCTGAGCCTCAGCTTCCTCACCTGTAAAATGGGAGCGATTGGGCTATCTTCCTAAGGCCATGTGCTGGCTGTAGATTGCCTGAGGACTCGGTGACTGTGGGTTTCCTTATCTTGGATTTTTCAAATCATTCATTAAGCTTTCCTGTGAACAAGATGCACGGTGTGCCCCTGCCCAGAGCTGCTTCTGGAAATGGAAGATGACGGAGTTGTAGACACCATGACCAGCTGTTGGAGAGGCGTTTGGAACAAATTATGCCATGCCAGCATCTGCCTCGTCCTCAGATTCCCAGCAGAAGAGACAGGGGAGACATGGCCTGTCCGTCCTCTGAGCCAGTTGCCCAGATAGCAAAGCAGAACAAGCATGACAGAGATCGAGTTCAGCTTAGCCTCATCCCTTCTGGATGGCCTTGGGTCAGTCTCTGGCCCTCCCAGGGTCTCATCTCCCAGATGCAGAGATCGGCCAGACCTCCACCAGGACTCTCCCTGCCCTGGTTTTCTGTGACTTGACCAGAGCAAGCCCCTCTTTCAGAGTCTTGGGACCCTTATGTTTTACCACCACCACCACCAGCAGCACACACACACACGTGCACAAACATACAGACGCGGCACTCCCTGCATCTCTGCTCAGGGTAGGGGGTGGGGACAGTCCCCATCCTCCCTTCTGGATTCACTCTAGACTTGCCCATGACCCAAGCGAGCAGCTCCCCACAGCGGTCTCTTGCTGAGTCCCATGGTCTACAGGGTCAGCTCCCCATAGGTGATTTTTTCCAGTTTTGGATTCTAGTTGCAAATCTCCTGGCTAGAGGATCTCAGTGCCCAAGCGGATCAAGGGAACTGGGTCATGTGTCCTAGGCTAGGGGTGGAGCAGCTGCTCCAAGAACAGGGTGAGCAGAAGCAAGAAATCAAAGCATCTCTAATTCAGAAGCAAAACAGGTCCACCTGGAATGTCAGTTTGTTACATGGAAAAATGTATCTACACTAACTTCTCGTTTATCCAGAAAGCCATCAGAGGGAGCTGGGCTTTAAATTACAAAGATAAAACTACCCCATTCTCCCAGCTGCCAAAATAAAAGAAAAGGTTCAAGCCCTTAACTCATCAGAGAATCTTCTCATTTGTTGTTTAATTAACTCTTAAAATGCAATTTTAACACTCATGGATTATTGGTTTCCCACTAGAGGGCATCATCATGATCATGCCATGAAGAAGAAATGTTTTAAAATATAAAAACAAAAGCAAAACAAAACTTTTAACAGTAAACACAGAGATTTAGTGTCTTGGAGGACTTTTTGTGACAGATCACATAATTTAGGAGTCCCCGCAAGGATCGTGCACATGAAGAAAGAGTACAATTATGTTACTTGATCTCCATTTAAGATGGTGTAAATAGGTAACACATTGGGAAAGCCTTCCATTTAATATAAAAAGAAAGAAAGAATTTTTTTTTTTAGTTTTTCACAGAAGGAATAAATCTCATCTGGAAAATGCATTCTTGTGGAATAATACAGTTATAAATGATGTATGACTATACAAGGGTTTACAAGCCAATCCAACAAAAATAATAAACGGCACAATTTTGAAACCAAACTCTGTAACTAGCAGCTAGAATTTCATCATTGTAGGAATAAAGTGCTTTAACAGTGACTTCAGTTGGATGGAGGACCCCAGAGATCTTGCCAAGAGCTTGAGAGCAGATAATTTTCAGGAACGATGCCCAGTGCCGAACCACCACATAAGTTTACCCTCTCGCCTCAAACAAGACCCTTATACTTGGTTATAAGGGGGGAAAGGAGACCCTGAAAAATGTAATATGTTCAAACTGAAGGCCAGGAAGGAAGATGAGTCTTTTGGGCATTGGATCCCCAAAAGTCTTCACGGCTAGGGCTTCCTGGCTGGTGCAGTGGAAAAGAATCTGCCTACCAATGCAGGAGACGCAAGAGATGCAGGTTTGATCCCCGGGTCAGGAAGATCCCCTGGAGTAGAAAATGGAAACCCACTCAAGTACTCTTGCCTGGAAAATTCCATGGACAGAGGAGCCTGGTGGTCCATGAGGTTGCAGAGAGACCCAAATGAGTGACTGAGTGTATGCACACGTGCGTGCACACACACACACATACATCCCCAAAAGAAAGCACACTGAAATCAACTGGAAACTCATCAAACTTTAGGACATGTAGGGGAGGAATCAGGAATGCACATTTTAAACACATTCCCTATGTGATTCTGAGGAATGTGGTCCATGAACCACACGTTAAGAAACACTCCTTGTCCCATTTCACAGATGGGGAAATCAAGGCCTGTAGAGGAAAAGAGCAAAGACTCAAAATCACACGAGTCAGAAGCTGAGCTGGCCTTTTAGCCTATCCAGGGCTTCTTTCCACCAAATTCCGCCTGCCCACGGACTGCCTCCCGGGGCTGCTAACATTCCAAGGAAACTTGTAACAGGAAAGGATATGTCAGCTGTGCCTGTTCCGATGTTCAAGCATCCATCGTGATTCCAGGTTCTGCCAGACACAGCACTCAGAGCTCAGGCCGCCAAGCTCTGAAAGCCTGATCTTTCCAGATAGGATCGGGGATGTGATTACAAAAGCTAGCATTTATTTTTATTTCCCCAAGAAAATAAATCAGCAGTTTTGTGCCAAGAAAAGTGATCAGAGAAAGCAGTGTTTCTAGACAGGAGGAGGCCCTGGACCCTGGCCAGCCCCTCAACCCCTCCCACCCCCTCCCCGTCTCCAGCACTGCCTTAACATCCTGAAGGTGTCTCCAGCAGAGTCGGGTCCTTAGACAAAGACCCTTTGGGCTTCAAATTCGGGAACCCTCTCCTTTAGCAGTGGCTAAAGGGCTCGGGAGGTGGAGAGTTACTTTCCTCTTGGGGACAAAAGGAATTTTCCCCAGCCTCTCCTATTACACCAACTCCCCCCAAAATATCTAAAAATGGAGGGTGGTGGAATATGAGATCGCTGCCAGGTACCACAGTTATGACAGTGGTTCTCAAAAGAGGACAATTTTGCTCTCTCCTGAGGGTGGGAAGGGACATTTGGCAATGGCCGGACACATTTTTGGTTGTCACGACTTGGTTGAGGGGTGCTACCAGCATCTAGTGGGTAGAGGTCAGGGAGGCTGCTAAGCATTCTGCAATGCACAGACAGCCCCCACCCTTTGCCCAAAATGTCAACAGTGCTGAGGCTAGGAGACCTTGAATTACATGCGAGTGACCCAGGATGTTCTGGGGGTAAGTCCAGGTTTGCCTTGAAAGGCTGTGTGAGCCTGGGCAAGGCCTGCCCTCTCTGGGCCTCAGATGCCCATCTGTACCAAGAAGAAGATAAGAAGCTCCTCTCTGGGACTTTTGCAGTTTTGGTCATTTAGGGGTTGGGACATCAGGAGGCCTGAGACCATGGGTCTGCCTTCTGCAACGCAGACATGGCTGTGGGATGATGGGGGGGGGATCTACTCAACACCCCCATGCCTGAGGGGTGGACAATCTGCTTTCCTGAGCCCCTCCTCCAAGGCACAATATCTGGAACTCCTGCTCCACCAGGAACGGAAAAACCATTATCTGAAGATGACATCACTTTGCAAAAATGCAAGTAGCGAGTGGTTGCCGAGCAGAGCTCCAGGGAAGGGGTGGGAAGAAAGGGCTGAGAGCATGCCAACCCCCAGCAGCGCCGGCATCCGGCACCTTGAAGCATCTCAGGACCACCTCGGACAAGCTCCTCAATGCCTCCGGACTTCAGTCTTCCCATCTCCAGAGTGAGAGCCGGATCTGGGTATGGTCAGGAGCCCTTGCTGTTGGGAGACTCCAGAACCTGGGACTCTTCCAGATCAAGTGTCAGAGGGCCTCTGGGCTGTCGGCACAAGGGAGGCCCCCCCAGGCACAGGGAACCCAGGGCTGGTGGATGGAAAGAGAGGAAAGTGATCACCCTGCCCAACTGGGCCACACAGAGGACAGTGATGCCACCAAAGCGCTTGAAAACACTCTTCCTGCCGGGCTGGGTACCTGTGTCACCCACCAGCCCAGTTTCTTTCTTGGTCTGGCGTTTGGTGGAGCATCGCGAACCAGCAACAGGCTGGAAACAGCAGCCCAGGGGGCTTGCTTTCACGGATGGATGAGACTGACCCACAATCCAGTATCTTTCTACTTGGGGGTCTCCAGGAGGCGAGGGCACCACGAGGAGCAGCTCTGATGAGCAGAGTGGGCTCAGCTACACTGAAGGAGCCCTGGGACGGCAGTCAGGACAAACCGGTCTCTAGAACAGCCGTGAGGACAGGGCCTCAGCTCCTCCTTCTAGACACGCTTCATCCAGAGAGCCTGCGGTTCACTTTCAGGTCTAGGCTTTGGTGTCTTTCTCAAAGAGCTCGGCAGGGCTGGGTGTCTTTATCCCGTGACGGTTCCCTCCCTGCTCCCACCCTCACCCAGAACAGAATCACCATTCAACCCCTGTTGCCTTCTCAGTGGAAAAGGAAGGAGGGAGAAAGAGCTGGATCAGCCTTAGCCAAGCTCAAGGGTGGGTCTGGTACCCTGGCCAAGGGAGCGCCCCTCCCACACTTCACTGAGCGCTGTCTGGAGGCAGTGCGGTCTAATGGCTGGAATATTCGGTCTGGCATCACCAAGACCAGGGCCCACATCTTGGTCTGGCAACCTCCAAGCTGTGCGGAACTTGACTCAGGGTCCTCAGCTAGGAAATGGAGCTAGCACCGTAACATCTCTGTGTGGGTAGGGGAGTAATTTGGTTTGCCCCGCCCTTTGCCCCCTAGATTCATTCTCACCTCTCCCTGCCTGGTCCTCAGGAGGCTGACTCCACCCAGACTGAAGATCCAAGTGTGGGAGGAGGGGAGAGAGGTCAGGGGGTGTCCACGCTCCCTCTGCTGGGCCACAGTCCCGGCTGTGGCCGTGTCCCCCTCCCAGGGTCCCCGCTCCCATCAGAATGCCTTCATCCCACACCTCCTGCTCTGGGGGCTTCTGGCAACACAATGCCAGCCTCTTGTCCCTTCAGGCCTAATGAGCTCCCAGCTTCCTGCTGTGGCTGGTCTCTTGAGTCATCACCACCTGCAACTGGGTCCTTTAACCCCCTCACCATACTTCAGTAGAATACCCTTTCATTATTCTCCCAAGATGATAAACAAATGCCCAACAAACACACAAAAAGATGCTCTCCATCATGAATTGTTAGAGAAATGCAAATCAAAACCACAATAAGATAGCACTCACATCTGTTGTGAGGATGGTCGCTATCATAAAAACAGAAGATAACTGCTGGTGAGGATGCGGAGAAATTGGGACGTGTGTGAAGTTAATGGGAATGTAAAATGGCACAGCTTCTATGGAAAACAGTATTGCAGATCCTCAAAAAATTCAAAATAGAATTACCATTCGTGTGTGCATGTGTGCTAAGTCGTTTCAGTCGTGTCCAATTATTTTCGACCCTATGAACTGTAGCCCGCCAGGCTCCTCTGTCCATGGGATTCTCCAGGCAAGAATACTGGAGTGGGTTGCCATGCTCTCCTCCAGGGGATCTTCCCGACCCAGGGATCAAACCTGCCTCTCATGTCTCCTGCGTTGGCAGATGGGTTCTTTACTAGTGCCACCTGGGAAGCCCCCAAGAATTACCATGTGATCCAGCAATCCCACTTCTGGGTATATATCCCAAAGAATTGAAAACACAGTCTCAGCAAGATATTTGTACAGCTATGTTCATAGCAGCATTATTCACAATAGCCAAAATGTGGAAATATCCCAAGTATCCACTCATGGATGAATGGATAAGCAAAATGTGGTGTACACATAGAATGGAATAGTAGTCTTAAAAGGAAGGAAATGGATGGACCTTGAGCACATCCTGATGCTGGGAAAGATTGAGGGCAGGAGGACGACAGAGGATGAGATGGTTGGATGGCATCACTGACTCAGTGGACATGAGTTTGGGTGGACTCCAGGAGTTGGTGATGGACAGGGAGGCCTGGCGTGCTGCAGTTCACGGGGTCACAAAGAGTCGGACACGACTGAGTGACTGAACTGAACTGAGGACATCATGGTGAGTGAAATAAACCAGTCACAAAAAGACAAATCCTGTATGATTCCACTTACACAGGGTACCTAGAGATAAGTGGGGTGCCTGAAGTCACAGAGACAGAAAGTAGTGAGGTGGCTTCCAGGGATGAGGAGGTGGGAAATGGGGAGAAGTTGATTAATGGGCACAGAATTTCATTTTCACAAGATGAAAAAGTTCTGGAGACCCACTGCCCGACAGTGTGAATATACTTAGCCTTACTGAACTGTATACTTAGAAATGGTTAAGATGCTAAGAAAAAAACTTATCAAAGTATACATTTTAAATATATGGCCCTTAGTATATATGTTAACTATACCTCCAAAAAAGTGTTTGAAAAAAAAAAAAGGCCCTTCATCAAACTCCCATCAAGATAACTGTTGGTTCCTGTGCTGGTCAGCACATTAGAATCTTCCGGGATCTTTTAAAAATTTCAAAGCCTAGGCCAACACCCCAGACCAACTGAATCACACCCCTTGTAGGTAGAACACAAGCACCAGCTTTTTTTGATGCCTCCCTGGTAATTCCAATGAGCCCACAAGTTGGAGACGCACTGAATAAATCCTTGTGCTTCTTGTCAGGAATCTGTATGATTAGCTAGTTCTTAGGCTTATTGTGAGGATTAAGAGGAGTAGTGAATGCAAGGTATTTAGAAGGTTCCTGGTACTTAGTTAATGCTCCATAAAATGTACGGAAAATATCATTGACTTTATCATCATTACTTCTCTGCGCCTCCAGGTTGCCGTGGGTCTTTGAGAAGCTGCAGAGGAGGTGAGGGGCTGGCTATCAGGACAAACTCAAGTCCCGGAAGGTAGGAGGCATCTGGCCTAAGGCAGCAGAAAGTGGGGATTCCATTCTGGCTGGGGAGCTTCGGGGACAAGATTGTGAGGAGCCCAGGGCCCAGAGGATGGCAGACCTGCCTTGAAGCCAGAGGCACCTGCCTCCAGGGGCTGCTGCCCCCTCATAGCTCTGGCACAGCTCAGAGGCTCCAGAAAATGTTGGCGGAGGGGTGGGGGCACCCAGGGCTGGTGGATTAGTTGATCCAGGAAGCAGCCTGGCAGGTAACCAACAGACTTTGAGCTGATCTGCCACTCTAGGGCACCTTCTAATTTTTCACGGGTCCTTAACCGCTCTTGGTAACCCCAGCAGCCTTGAGGTAACTACTGACCACCACCAAGGGTCTGCCTTGGTGTCCACTCACCTTGCTGAGCTGGGCATGGTGGGGGCGGGGGAGCAGGCCTCCCTGGGTCACTGCATGGGAACTGCTGCTGCTGCTGCTGCTGCTGCTGCTGCTGCTGCTAAGTCGCTTCAGTCGTGTCCAACTCTGTGTGACCCCATGGCGGCAACCCACCAGGCTCCACCGTCCCTGGGATTTTCCAGGCAAGAACACTGGAGCAGGTCAAAGGGCCAGTGCATTGGGGTTGCCTAAAGAGGGGCATCTCTGCTGGTCAGGAAAGAGCTTTGGATGAGGAGGTGCTGGCC
>NW_011494611.1:3404563-3415763 GCF_000754665.1 Bison bison bison
AGGTGCTGGCCCAGCCTGTATTTTCTCCCTAGGCCATCTATCCATCCATTCATCCATCTGTCCGTCCATCCATCCCATAAGCATTTCCTGAGCACCCACTGTTTGCCCAGTTGAGACCCTGAGATCTGATGGTGAGCAAGAGCTTAAGTCTGGCTGGGAGAGCAGGAGTGGCAGGAAGGAGAAGGACCAGGGGCAGAAGAGCCAGCAGTATTCAGACCAGGGCTCACAACCCAGCTCTGCTCTGTATCTGCTGTGCGTCCTGGGCAAAGTCACTCCTCCTCTGCTGCTGCTGCTGCTAAGTCGCTTCAGTCACGTCCGACTCTGTTCGACCCCAGAGACTGCAGCCCACCAGGCTCCCCCGTCCCTGGGATTCTCCAGGCAAGAAAACTGGAGTGGGTTGCCATTTCCTTCTCCAATGCATGAGAGTGAAAGGTGAAAGTGAAGTCGCTCAGTCGTGTCTGACTCTTCATGACCCCATGGACTGCAGCCTACCAGGCTCCTCTGTCCATGGGATTTTCCAGGCTGGAGCCCCGGTTTTATCTTTTTCCAAAGGGTAACAGACCCATCCTCAAGGAGATGCTGATGTCGGAAAGGAGACATGATGACATAATGGTCCCAGCTTGAGGCTATCTGAAGCTATTTCCCCAGGAAGGGAGGGCAGGCCCCTGAGCCCCGACCCCAGCCCAGGCCTCTTACCAGTGGCAAGGCTTATGGGGGAGGTAGCTTTCTTGGGACCGAGCTGTGGTCAGGAGCCAGGCCCAGTGGGCCCCCAAAACCACAAATCCACACGAGAAGCAGTCCTCTGGAGACTGGAACCTAGGAGCCTGGCTCCCCACCCAGCTGGCATGCTTTTCCCCATCTGTCATCAGGGCAGCCTCAGCCTGCCCAGAGCTGATATTCCAAGGAAAGGTCAAGACTTCATGGTCCCATTGTGGACGTGGGAAAGTCAGGGCCTAGGAAGGGTGAGGATCTATTCAAGAACACATGAGTCCATGTCAGAGTCAGAACTAGAAGCCAGACCTCCTGGGTCCTCCCCACACTCTCCTCCAGAAGGGTCTGTGTCCTGAAACGAGCAGGATACCAGGAAGTTGACTTGGAAGCTTTGACTCCCTCTTTAAGAGACGCCTCAAAAAAACCTCAGCTCCTACTAGGCAACCAGCCTTCCCCTCCAAATATCCTGCAAGCAGCCCTCCCTCTAGACAAGTCCCTCCTCTGCTCAAGCACCTTCCATGGCTCCCTATTAGCCAATATAACTCCTAGCATCCAGGTCCCAATCTACCTCCCCAAGTTGATCTCGCCTTGTGCTCCCACATTTGCCTTACATTCTGGTCCACTGGCCCCATCCCCAGGCCTTCGTTGATTCTGGTCCTTCCTCCTAGAACACCCTTCTTTGCCTCTTTTCTTTGTTTTCCTTTAGTCACTCAGTCGTGTTCAACTCTTTGTGACCCCATGGTATGCAGCACACTAGGCCTCCCTGTCCTTCACCATCACCCAGAGTTTGCTCAAAGCCATGTCCATCGAGTCGGTGATGCCATCCAACCGTCTCATCCTCTGTCGTCCCCTTCTCCTCCTGCCTTCAGTCTTTCCCAACATCAGGGTCTTTTCCAATGTCTGCTCTTCGCATCAGGTGACCGAAGTACCGGAGCTTCAGCTTCATCATCAATCCTTTCATGCCTCCTTCTTTTGAGTTCATCCAAACATCACCTGCGATAGGAAGTCTCCCTTCTCCCCAAATCAGACAGAGTCTCTCCTCCTCTAGGCTACCAGAGGACTCCCTTAGGTTAGCTCTTCTTGAGTGCCCACCTGTCTCCTCCAGGAGATGGGGAGGTCCCTGGGAGCAGAGTCTAAGTCACACTCACCTCTTGTCATCTTCCCAACCTCAGCACCAAGCATTAAAAGAGAAAAGGCTAAATGACCCTGGTGCCCTGAGCCCACAGCCGGACGAATGGACAGGGACTGCTCCATGCCCTTTCGGGGCCCAATTCCAGGCGGGAGGTGGCCAGAGCCCGGGCCCAGCGCCTGGACACAGCTGTCGTCCCCGCCTCCAGTCGCTGTATTTGTTTTCCTTCTCCCTAGGCAAAGGCTGCAGAGGCCATTCTGAGCCACAGCTGGTTTTTATTGCATCAAGACTCAAAAAAAGGCCTGAGCATATTTTTAGAGAGAAGGGGAAAAAAGAATATTTTCTTCCCTGACCCAAGATGAGGGCTTGCTCCAAGTTTCCATCTGCTCTGCCTTCTGGGTGGAGCTGGCGGGGAAGTTTCTCTGCAGGAGGATCCTTCAGGACACAGGTTTATGAGCTCATAGATGTGGCAGCTCGAAGGCTGCCTGCCTCCCTCCCCTGACACACACACATGCTCACTCACATACATGCTCACAACCTCAGGCCTGTGATGTGGAGAGGGGAGGCCATGCCTCAGGCAGGGCGGTAATGGAGCAAGAGGGACCCAAAACCCCACTGGAAGAAGGTGACCAAGCGGTGGCTGAACCCGGGTCTCCATGCTTGCGCCCCAGAGCCCTGGGTCATACAGCATGCCTGCTGGGCGGCCTGGACCCACAGGACCCGGGACCAGGATGAAGAATGTGTTTGACGTGCATTTCAATGGCTCGTTTCCAAGTGTCTGAAGACACTGTCAGGATGAACAATATACAGATGACTTCAAGTATCACAGAGCTTTTGTCGAAGTGCATTTTCTCAATCAAAGGATGTGAAATACACAATGGAGTATTACTCAGCCATTAAAAAGAATACATTTGAATCAGTTCTAATGAGGTGGATGAAACTGGAGCCTATTATACAGAGTGAAGTAAGCCGGAAGGAAAAACATAAATACAGTATACTAACGCATATATATGGAATTTAGAAAGATGGTAACAATAACCCGGTGTACGAGACAGCAAAAGAGACACTGATGTATAGAACAGTCTTATGGACTCTGTGGGAGAGGGAGAGGGTGGGAAGATTTGGGAGAATGGCAATGAAACATGTAAAATATCATGTAGGAAACGAGTTGCCAGTCCAGGTTCGATGCATGATGCTGGATGCTTGGGGCTGGTGCACTGGGACGGCCCAGAGGGATGGTATGGGGAGGGAGGAGGGAGGAGGGTTCGGGATGGGGAACACATGTATACCTGTGGCGGATTCATTTTGATATTTGGCAAAACTAATACAATTATGTAAAGTTTAAAAATAAAATAAAATTGGAAGAATTTAAAAAAAAATAAAAATAAAAATAAAATTTCCCCTAATTTCTTGATTCCTCAAAAAAAAAAAACAAAAAACAAAGGATGTGAAATGCACCGGAGTTCTGCTGGTGTGTGTGTGTGTGTGTGTGAATATGGTCTCTGTGTGTGACACATGTGGTGGAGTATGTGTACGTGTTGTGTTTGTATGTTCATGTGTAGAATATTTGTGGTATGGTTTTGTGTGTGTGTGTGATGTTTGATGTGTGCTCTGTGTAGGGTGAGGGGTGTGTATGTGTGTGCTTGGTTCATTTCGTGTATATTGTGTGTGTTTGATGCTGTGATCAGTGTGTGTGTGTGTTGTGTTTGTATGTTCATGTGTAGAATATTTGTGGTATGGTTTGTGTGTGTGTATGTGATGTTTGATGTGTGCTCTGTGTAGGGTGAGGGGTGTGTATTGTGTGTGTTTGATGCTGTGATCAGGCCAGAAGCACGTCTGGAAGGAGGTCTGTGTTGGGGTCCTCACCTCCTCTGGCACACTTCCGAGTGGCTCCTTTTTGAGATTTTTTCCAGGGTAATTAGTTAGGGAAAGCACAACACTCAGAGGAAGAAGTTGAAAGGAAGGGGCCGTGTTACACACTCACTCCCCACCAGACCCTGCCCCAAATATCAGAACTAAACTTTTTTGCCCCTGGTGACACCCAGTCCTAAAATCTCCCATCCAAAGAGATGCAGACAATGAAGCTCAAGTTGAGAGAAGCCTGAGGCCCAGTGCTACCCACAGAGCAGGAGCTAGAGTCCAGCCCACCTCCTCCCCACAGCAGGCTGACCTTCAGTACCAGAGCCAGCAAGCAGAGCCCATAGCATTCCCAGCAAAAGTGAAAGTTCTTCACAGGTGAGCCACAGGGAAGCCCGAGAATACTGGAGTGGGTAGCCTATCCCTTCTCTAGCAGACCTTCCCGGCCCAGGAATTGAACCGGGGTCTCCTGCATTGCAGGCAGATTCTTTACCAACTGAGCTATCAGGGAAGGCCAGGCTCTCCACAAACTTGGCCTCATTTCCCTTTCATACCCACCCATCCAGGGGGCACGATTATTGCATTTTATCAGAGGAGGAAACAGGCTCAGGGGGAGACGGAGGTGAAGGAGGCCCCTGGCAGCCACGAGGAGAGAGGAAGTCCCTGGAGACAGGCAGGCACACTCTTGGCTGTGGGGATCAGACAGAGGAATCAGGGGGGCTTGTGGGCTTTTAGCTCCATGAAGCCTCTGCCTCTTTCATGTCGGTAGAGACACAGGCCCAGAATTGGTGCCAGGAGTGCGTGGGCAATGTGTGGGGCTTTTCCCTGTCTCCCTCTCCATCCTTCCTGGCAGCTCAGCCAGGCCAGGCACCCTCCTACCCACAGATCCCTTCTATCCTCAGGCAGCTAGAGCTGCTAGAGGCTCGCCTCCTACTTCTTAGAAACTGAGGCAACCCAGCAGGGGCCAAAGGGAGCTCCATGGGAGATAGGCTTTTCCAGCAGAAAGACTCAGGCTTCAGACCTTCCCAGCCTGGAGACCTTGGGCAAGTCCCCCTCCCTCCCTGAGCCTCAGTTTCCTCCTCTGTGAAGTGGGGAATAACAACAGCTGCCTCCTGGGATGGTTGAGGGACCACAGGCGGGTGTGTGAAGCACTTGGCACAGGCCTGGCACCGGGAGGCACTTGATTGATGTATGTCCCGTTCCCATCCCCTGCTGCCCTGGTACGCACGAGTTACAGCAGGCTTGACCAGTCCAAAGGTCCCTCCCCTCCTGGCCCCAAGAGAAGCTGCAGAAGAAAGAGAAACAGCAGTTCTTGGAAAGTCACCATGAAGTCCTCCCTGGAACAGGCGGGACAGTCATCAAGTTGCCAATGGGTGGCCACACCAACCACCAGTCCTGGAGAGGCCCTCCGTGACCTCCCAGCTGCCTTGCTCTGAGTTCTGTGGTACTATTCTCCACTCCGTGTCTACCCCTGCACAGGCCACCACCATCAGATACTTCCCTGTGGGACTCACCTCACTCCACCCTCCCCTGCTCAAAGCCTCCCCTTCCCCCATTCCCACACTGGCATAAAGTCCTTTATGCTGGAGCATTCCAGAGCATTCTCGGTCTGGCCGGTACCCACTGTGCTCTCTCCTTGAACCTCCTCACCCTGCACATCAGTTACAGCCAGTCCCACGTGGGCACCTGGTTTCATTACCTGTGGGAAGAGCTTAGTCCAGGCCTGGCACACAGGGGACCCTTTAGCAAGGTGGATCCACAGTTGGCAGAGACATCAGGCTTATGTCCCACAGGATTTTGGGCTTGGGATGTCATTGGTCTCCTCTGGCAATTTCTGACTCACACCTGAAGACCCACTTTAGTCTTCACCTCCTCCAGGAAGCCTGCCTTGATGCCCACCCCTCTAGGCCAGTGTAGGTGTCTTCTTCCCAGGTGGAGCTGCCTGGTGGCCCCCAGCCCTCCTGTCACTGCTGTCTTATCTGGATAAATTTAGTCCCCACTCACCAGCCTGGCATGTCTTCCCCACAGTCCTTGTGGATTTCAGTAGGGCTTATGTCCACCCATAAGGCTTCTCTGGTAGCTCAGTGGTAAAGAACCCACCTGCCAAGCAGATGTAAATTCAATCCCTGGGTTGGGAAAATCCCCAGGTTGGGAAGATCCCCTAGAGGAGGAAATAGCAATCAATTCTAGTATTCTTGCCTGAGAAATCCTGTGGACAGAGGAGCCTGGTGGGCTACAGTTCATGGGGTCGCAAGAGTCAGACAGGACTGAGCATGCACGCACAGCTTTATGTCCACGCATAGGTCCTCCTTGCTCTCAGCCCCTGCGGCTCCCATCTGTCCCCTACCTCATCCCAAAGGGCCTTACAATGCAGAGTTAATTTGGAAAACAGAGTTTGCTGCCCTTCTGCAAACAGCAGAGAGCAATTCCTGAGCTGAGTACAAAACAAGCTGACATTCAGAGGCAGGCAGCACAATTCTTAGGAATTTTTCAATTATCCCTCCCCCGAGAGAATCTCTGCCAGCTGGGAGTAGGGGAAACCTGACCTCTGGGAATGTTCTGGAAATTCCTCCCTTCCCCCACCCTCCCAGGCTCAGAGACCGTCCCCTCTTCCTGTTACGTTGAAGAAGTTTGGCTGGCTGGTTGTTTGGAGACCCCGGGTGTGGGTGTGGGGACCCACCTGAGACAGAGTAGTCACTGCAAAGGCAGCTGCTGACTGTTATCTCACAGAGCCGTTGCTCTGGCCTGAACTGTGTCCCCTCCCAAGTTCCTACGTTGAAGTCCCAACCCCCAGGAACGCAGAATGTGCCTGTGTTTGCAGACAGGGCCTTTGAAGGGGTGATTAAGTTAGAATGAGGTCCTGAGGGTGGGTGTGAATCCAGTAATACTGCCCTTATCAGAAGGGGAAATTCAGTCCCAGACTCACACAAAGGGAAGACCATGTGCAAACACGGGGAGCAGGCTGGTGCTTTCTGCAAGCCCCGGAGAAGCAACCCTGCAGACACCTTGACCTTGGACTTCTGGCCTCCAGAACTGTGAGACGACGCACTGTGGTTGGTCAACCACCCCGCCTTCCCGCTCTCGCAGGGCAGCCAGGGAAGCGATACAGAGGTTTTGATGTCCCTCATTGCGCTCTTATCATGTTCGTGGGCTTGTCTCCCTTTACAGACTGAATTCCCCCAAGGCACTGCACAGAGCTGGCCTGTTTATCCCTCAAAGCCTTGTACTGCATCCTGAGAGGTGCGGAGGGTATTTCCTGGGTGAACACTTCCAAGATAAACAGAACTATGGTTCATAGGCTCCTGAAGTCAGCAAATGCTGGCAAGCAGAGAGACCCAACCGTGCATGTCCCTTCCTCCTTGGTGGCCCCCTCTGGAGCACCTACGTGGCCTCTGGTTCGACCCTCCATAGCCCTGAAAGGAAGGCTCCCCTCCATTTCACAGATGAGTAACTGAGGCCCAGGGAAGGCAAGTGATGGTGCCCAAGGTCATTCATGTAGTCAGAGCCATTAGGCAGGCAAGCCCCCAGGTCCCAGGATGGGTCTAAGACAGGGAGGGCGAGGGGTGGCCGGCTCTGCAGTATGGCAGGCGCTGCAGTGTCCCACCCTCGGAAAGAGACAGACAGGACCTGGGATTGCATCCTGACTGCCTCTCTTGGTGAGCAAGATATTCACCTCTCTGAGCTGAGCCTCAGGTTCCTGCGATTGTAGGACAAGGCTGAGAAAGATGATCCAGCAGCTGCCATGCTTAGCACGGTGTCCGGTCCACAGAAAGGCCTCAAGAAACGATGCTGGTGCTGCTGCTCATGACGACAGCCTTCTGGAATACGCAGCTGGCCCCGCACCTGGCTTTGCAGGAAGTCTGACAAAGAGCTCCCCCTGGAAGCTTTTCCTGCCGATCAGCGTGGGGGGTGGACAACCTCTGTACCCCTGCTTCTGACTGCTGTCGTTAACCCTCCGCCCGGCCTCAGTGGCCCATTGTCCTCCCTGCAGGCTCAAACCAGGCCAGGCTTGCCAGGAACCAGCGGCTAAAAATAGCCCCCCACCCCCACCCCGGAGTGCTGGGGTCCAGCTGCTCACCTCCTTCCAGGGATCAGGACCTGCCCCCCTCTTCCCGGCCACTACTCTGGGCGAAGTCCAGCTTGGCCAGCTCCCAGCTCCCTCTCAGGGAGGTCCAAACTCAACACCCACAAAATATTTTGTGGAAAATTCGAGGCTGGCTATAATTCCCTAGGGCAGAGGCTTGGTGCAGACTTGTAGACACAGCCAGCAGTGAGTTTGGGAGGAAGGGCCTGGAAGAACAGGCAAAGCAAAGAGAAAGAGGGAAAGGCAGTCCAGGTGAGAGGAACAGCTGAAGCAAAGGGAGGAGGGAGGAGGGAGGAGGCTGAACAGAGCAGTGGAAGGCTGTGGGACGTCTGTTGGGAGAGCAGGAAGGGAGTCTCCAAGGGCAGCTCAGACTTAGCTGAGCAGGTCCTTGAATGTCAGGCAAGGCTTTCCTGACCTTCAAAGCCACAGCTTGCCTGCAGTCGGTGCCCGAGATGCCTTCACTCCTCGGGCCTCCTTTGAATCTCCTCTCTAAGGGGTAGTCACAGCCCTGAGAGGAGAGCCAAGGGCTGGTGAGGATGGAGAGAGGTACCTTCAGAACACCCCACCCCACCCCAGGAAGGGGGCTTCTCAGCAGTGACATCATTAGTGACTCCAGAGGCTCTGCCTGAGGGCTGTAAAGACACTGAGCCTGCAGCCATTCAGGTCAGCTTTCAAGAGCCTGCTTTCAAGGCCCTGGGGTGGATTTTGGGGACCCAGACAGCCATTCAATTCTAGCCCTACAGGGGCTCACGGTCTAGGATGAACAGAGACAAGTGAAGAGGCAACTCCAGGGCTGGGTCACCTGAGCACAGAACTGAGAGGGCCCAGAGAAGAGCCCTCCTCCAGATTTGGGAAGTCAGCAACGGGCTCTTGGAGGACGCACCCCTTGACCTGAGTATCAAATGTTAAGGAGGAGATGGCCAAGGACAGAGGCCCAGGAACTGTGTTTCAGGCAGAGAAGAGTGTATGCAGAGGCCCTGGGGTGGAAGTTTCCTGCCTGGTATGCGTGGCAGAGACAGGGAGGAGATATGAGGATAATGAGGCTGGAGAGGTCTCTGGAGACCAGGTTCTAAAGTTTTCTGAGTGCCCTCATGAACACAAGCATGGTTGTCACCCACAGAAAGGCTGGTGAATTAAATTCTTGGGAAAAATAATGGCAATGTACCAAATTGAGTACATTAAATCCTATTTTTAAAACTCAGAGTCTGGGAATTTGATGACTGATTATTCAGTAAGGAAGGCCTTACTTATCATTTGTATATTAGGAGTTTGAATTTTGTTAAATTTTTTATCAATTCATATGATCATATGACTCTCTTCTTTACCCTGTGAATGTGGTGGCTTACACTGATCGATTTTTGAGTATTGAATCAGCTTCACGTCACTGGGATAAACTTCACTTGGCAATGATGTATAATTTTTAAAATATATTGATGAGTTATATTTGCTAATATTTTGTTAGGCATTTTTGCATCATATACGTAAGGAATATTGGTCTGTAATTTTCTTTCTTTCTACCATCTTTTTTGGTTTGGGTATCAAGGTAATACTGGCTTCCTTAAAAAAATTGAGAAGAGCTCCCTTCTCTTCTACTTTCTGGAAGGGATTGTGTAGAATTGGCACTAATTTTTCTTTCAGGCGCAAGTGTATTTTAAGCCTCTGAAACTTGTCTGCTACCACCCCATTGGCCAAAACAAGTCACATGGCTGCTCCTAATGTCAAGGGTGCAGAAGGATGATCTGCCTCTGTGTATTTCACCAGAACTAAGCTCTTCTCTCCAGGCTGCAGGCACCCACAGCCCATTGGTCTTCCTAGAACCCATATCTGATTGACTGGGCGCTCCCAGGAAGGACTTTTGAAGACTGTATCTGTGTAACATCAGTTCAGTTCAGTTCAGTTCAGTTGTTCAGTCATGTCCAACTCTTTATGACCCCATGGATTGCAGCACACCAGGCCTCCCTGTCCATCAGCAACTCCCAGAGTTTACTCAAACTCATGTCTATCGAGTCAGTGATGCCATCTAACCATCTCATCGTCTGTCGTCCCCTTCTCCTCCTGCCCTCAATCTTTCCCACCATCAGGGTCTTTTCAAATGAGTCAGTTCTTTGCATCAGGTGGCCAAAGTATTGGAGTTTCAGCTTCAACACCAGTCCTTCCAATGAACACTCAGGACTGATCTCCTTTAGGATGGACTAGTGGGATCTTGCAGTCCAAGGGACTCTCAGGAGTCTTCTCCAACACCACAGTTCAAAAGCATCAATTCTTCTGTGTTCAGCTTTCTTTATATTCCAACTCTCACATCCATACATGACCACTGGAAAAATCATAGCCTTGACTGGACGGACCTTTGTTGGCAAAGTAATGTCTCTGCTTTTTAATATGCTGTCTAGGTTGGTCATAACTTTCCTTCCAAGGAGTAAGCGTCTTTTAATTTCATGGGTGCAGTCACCATCTGCAGTGATTTTGGAGCCCTCCAAAATAAAGTCAGCTACTGTTTCCACTGTTTCCCTATCTATTTGGTATGAAGTGATGGGACCAGATGCCATGATATTAGTTTTCTGAATGTTGAGTTACAAGCCAACTTTTTCACTCTCCTCTTTCACTTTCATCAAGAGGCTCTTTAGTTCTTCACTTTCTGCCATAAGGGTAGTGCCATCTGCATATCTGAGGTTACTGATATTTCTCCTGGCAATCTTGATTCCAGCCTGTGCTTCCTCCAGCCCAGCGTTTCTCATGATGTACTCTGCATATAAGTTAAGTAAGCAGGTGACAATATACAGCCTTGATGTGCTCCTTTTCCTGTGTGTAAGTAACATAGGTATGCTCGATTTTAAGACTTATATAGCTACACAGTGGGGTTCCCTGGTGGCTCAACAGTAAAGAATCTGCTTCAACGCGGGAGACTGCCTGCAATGCAGGGGACACAGGTTCAATCCCTCGGTCAGGAAGATCCCCCTGGAGAAGGAAATGGTAACCTACTCCAGCATTCTTGCCTGGAGGATCTCATGGACAGAGAAGCCCGGTGGGCTAGAGTCCATGGGATCCCAAAGAGTCACACACAATTTAGTGACTAAACCATCACCACCACCATAGCTACAGTACTCAAGATTGTGTGGCATGGATGGAAGGATAGAAATGTAAATCAATGAAACAGAACAGAGAATCTAGAAATAGACCCATACAAGTATGGCCAATTGATTTTTGACAAAGATGTAAAAGAAATTCAATGATAGGATGGCTATAAAAAAAAATTACAACAAATCTTGGTAAAGATGTGGAGAGATTGGAATGCTTATGCACTGCTGGTGGGAATGTAATCTGGTAGTTTGGCAAGTCCTCAAACGTTTAAGCTTGAGTTTATGACTCAGTAGCTCCACATCTAGGTATATACCGAAGAGGACAGAAAATGTATTTCCACA
>NW_011494611.1:3415863-3420467 GCF_000754665.1 Bison bison bison
CATGAGGGTTCATAGCAACATTGTCCATAATAAACAAAACATGAAAACAACCCCAACATCCCTCAGTTGATGAATGGATAAATAAAATGTGGTATAGTTTGTCATATTTGAAATGTGATATGTGCATTGGAATACTATCAGGCATTAAAAAGAGATGAAGTACTGATCCATGCTATAAAACAATGAATTTGAAAACATTATGCTAAGTGAAAGAAGTCAGACAGAAAAGACTACGTGCTGTAGGATTTCCACTTATGTGAAATGTCTAGCAAAGGCAAACCTGTAGAGATCGAAAGTAGATTCCTGGTTGCCCAAGGCTGGGTGGGAAGGGATATGGGGAAGGGATATGGGGAAGGGAGTGACACCTAATAGGTGTGGAGGTTTTTTAGAGGCTGATGACAATGTTCTAAAATTTATTGTGGTGATGGCTGTACAACTCTGTGAATATACTAAAAACCATTAAGTTGTATCATTTAAATAGGTGAATTGTATATGTGATTACATCCTGATTGAGTTGTTATTTAAAAAAAATAAATAAATCAATGGATGAAGGATATTCTTTCCAATAAATGGTGCTGGAGCAATTGTATGTCTTTACGCAAAAAATAAACCTCAACTTAAATCTCACATTGTGTACAAGAATTAACTCAAAAGGGATCATAGATGTTACATGTGAAACTATACAACTTTTAGAAGAAAACATAGGAGAAAATCTTCAGGACCTAGGGCTTGGTGAAAAGTTCCTAGATATAACACCAAAAGCATGATCCATAAAAGAAAAAAGAAAAAAAGGTAAATTGGCCTTGAACAAAATCCAAAGCTTTTCTTTGAAAAAGATGCTATTAGGAGGATGAAAGGACAAGCTACAGATGGAGAGAAATTATTTGCAAATCCGATATTTTGCTAAGTATTCATACATAGAAAACATACATGGTTTTTCCAGTGGTCATGTATGGATGTGAGAGTTGGACTATAATGAAAGCTGAGCACCGAAGAATTGATGCTTTTGAACTGTGGTGTTGAAGAAGACTCTTGAGAGGCCCTTGTACTGCAAAGAGATCCAACCAGTCCATTTCAAAGGACATCAGTCCTGAATATTCATTGGAAGGACTGATGCTGAAGCTGAACTCCAATACTTTGGCCACCTGATGTGAAGAGCTGACTTATTGGAAAAGACCCTGATGCTGGAAAAGATTGAGGGCAGGAGGAGAAGGGGACGACAGAAGATGAGATGGTTGGATGGCATCATCGACTTGATGGACATGATTTTGAGTAAACTCCGGGAGTTGGTGATGGACAGGGAGGCCTGGCGTGCTGCGGTTCATGGGGTCGCAAAGAGTCAGACACGACTGAGCGACTGAACTGAACTGAACTGAACATACACTGAATATATAGAGGGGCTCTCAAACTAAACAGTGAAAAAGCAAACATTCTGATTAGAAAATGGGCAAAAGACATGAAGAGATATTTCACCAGAGGACATACAGGTGACAATAAGTACGTGAAAAGATGCCCAATATCACTAGCTGTTAGGGAAAAGCAAATAAGACCTGGGTGAGACAGCACTACATACCTGGTGGAACAGTTAATATAAAACGTAGGGCAACATTACTTGCTGGCTAGGATGCAGAGACCCCTCACAGTCAGCTAGTAAGAGACAGTTTGGCAGCTTCTTAAACATTAAATCTGTATTGGGACTTCCCTGGTGGTCCAGTGGCTGAGACTCTGTACTCGCGATGCAGGGGCCCGAGTGCAATCCCTGGCCAGGGAATTAGATCCCACATGCTGCAACTAAGCCTTCTCATGCCACAACTAAAGATCCCACGCGCCACGACTAAGACCTGGTGCAACCAAATAAATAAACTGTTTTTTTTTAATTACCTCTATACATTCTTATGATCTACCAACGGCACTCCTGGACATTGATCCTAGAGAGATGAAAACTTGTGTCCACACAGAACTCCCTCCACGATGGTTCATAGCAGCTTCCTTTGTAATAGCCCCAAACTGGAAATAACCAAAATGTCTTTCCGTACGTAAATGGTGAGACAAACTACTATTCATGCATACCAAAGAACGCTACTCACTCAGCAATAAAAAGAATTGAACTATTCACACAGGCAACAGCTCAGGCGGATCTCAAAGGTTTTACAGTGAGTGGAGAAGACAGTCTCAAAAGGTCACATGCTGTGTGATTCTATTTATATAACATCCTTAAAATGACAAAATTATAGAGATGGAGAGCAGACTAGTGGCTTCCAGGAGTTAGGGATGGTGGAAGTGGGGCAACGAGTGTGACTATAAAGGGAGACCTTTGCGGTGAAAAAGCTCTGTATCTTGATTGTGGTCGTGGTTACACAGTCCACACGTGGGATAAAGTGACACGGAACTGGACACACACAGAGCAGCAATGTCAGATTCTGGTTTTGACCTTGTACTATAATTAAGTAAGATGTAATTGTTGGGGGAAACGAGGTGATGGACGCATGGGACCTCTCTGTACTATCTTTGCACAATTTCCTGTGGATATATAATTATTTCAAAATGGAAAACAAAAACCTCTTTCATGTCGATGAGAACTTGCCCCAGGTAGCTTGGTGACCTTTCTGCTGAGGGGCAGGGGCACTTGGAGCAGAGCCGAACTCAGCCCACGGTGAAGAGCCAAGTCCAGCCCAGCTCCTCCTGGATCAGCCGACTCTAGCTGACCTGTCAAAGGATGAGGGCGCATAAGTAACTGGTGTTTTAAAGCTGCTGAGTGTTGGAATGATTTATTTTGCAGCATAAGCTCGATAATAGCTGACTAACACACACCCACTTGCCACATCTCCTCTCCACTGCCCTAAGAGGATGGATGTCTGTGGCAGAAACACCTTGTGGTTCCCCAACATCTGCTCTACACATCTGTTACCCCAAAGTAATAGGACCTCTGTTTTTTATCTGGTCATATGGCTGTCTGGATTCAGACTACATTTTCCAGCCTCTCTTGTAATGAAGGGTGGCCCTGTGACCAAGTCCTAGCCAATGTGATATTAGAGAAAGTTCTATATGACAGTTTCTGGGAGCCTTTTCTCAGAAATCATTGACATCTACCTTTTGCCCTCTCTTTCCTACCCCTTCACCCTCCCCAGATGCAGATGTGATGGCTGGAGCTCAAGCAGCCGTCTTGGACATCAAGCAGAAGTTACAATTTGAAGATGGCAATAGTAACAAAATAGATGGAACTAGGGTTCCCAATGATCATGGAGATGCCATGCCAACCCGAGGCTGCATACATATCAATTTCCTTTTCATAAGAGAGGTTACAAAGTTCTACCTTATATTTCTTGTCATGCACAACAGAACTCAATCTTCACTTATTCAGTAGCTTCTTACCTTTTTTCATGAGCTCATCCTGTGCACCTACTAACCATGGTAAGGACTACTATATGTTTCCCACCCTTTGAGTAAGTATTTATTAAGCACTTACTATGTGTCAGGCAATGTAATGGTGCTGGGAAAATAGTAAGGAGCAACACAGACATGGTCTCTACCCTCAAGGGCTTTGTAGTTGAGAGGAAAAGACAGAGAGCAATGAAATGAATGCACGTGTATAAGTAATTACCATCTATGATAAGTGCCTTAAAAGAAAGGCACAGGCACTTTGTGAGCAGACAAAGGCCCTCTTCTTTGGGGCCCTCTTCTACTTACAGCTATCAAGGAAGGCTTCCCTGAGGAAGTGACATCTAATCTGAGTTCTAGGGGAAGTGCGGTTAGGAATATAGCTTAGTGCTTTTTGCTTAGGCTATCACATCATTCAATCAACTGTGACCTGACTGATATTAGTAGATATTCTGTTTGGAAATATCCACTGTTATTTCATGGAAAACTTTGGTCCCTGATACGCATTGAATTATCTTAATAAAATGATTAAAACTGTTACTTGTATATAATCTAGTGACAAAAGTGGTTGCAATGTTTTCTGGAATAAATGTTATGATTTAAGCCAAAAAAGGAAAAAAAGAAAAGGTCTGCCCTCAAGCCAAGGAGAATCTGAGTCAAGAACCCCCAATCGAAGCCACTAAACTTCTCAGACTGGCA
Source organism: Bison bison bison (assembly GCF_000754665.1). Taxonomy (NCBI): domain Eukaryota; kingdom Metazoa; phylum Chordata; class Mammalia; order Artiodactyla; family Bovidae; genus Bison; species Bison bison. The sequence continues at coordinate 3,419,941 of NW_011494611.1, forward strand.
CAGGTGAGGCTGCCTGGGAGTTAGGGTTGGGGTCCCAGTTCCTACTCAGCCAGCACACCCTTGTCTACTTTCTCTAAGCCCTAAGTTTCTCACTTGTGAAATGGAAACAATACTCAGACCTTCTGGAGGCCGGGTGAGGGTGAGGCATGGAGCGCCCTGGGGGTGAGGCCTGAGCTGCCATTTCTTATCTCCAGCCTGAGCCTGCCCTCCCCCAGCCCCAGCCGTGCCTTCACTCCCATCGTGCTGAGCAGACCCCTTCATCTTCAACTTGTCTCCTCCAACCCAAGGGAGGGGCCCCCCGGGGGCAGGGGGCCCAGGATACCCCCTCCCCTCTTTCCTGGCTGACCAGGGAGAAGACAGGAAAAGCCAGATGTTTCACAGATGTTGCAGACTGTAAGCAAAACAACAGCACAGAAGCACCTTCCCTGAGGCCCCAGGGTCTATCGCTTGAGGGACTGGGAGCCATGAGGGAGAGGCAGGGGTGAGGGCAGTCTTCGCAGGAAGAGAGGTGAATCAGAGAGCTTCCA
>NW_011494611.1:3420697-3422589 GCF_000754665.1 Bison bison bison
CTGGAGGTATTGAGCTCCCCATCACAGGAGGGATGCAAGTAGAAACCCAAGAAGGGACCCAGGCACCAGCCCACAGTGGGATCCGGATGGTCTCTTCCAGGTTGGAGAGTCTAGGAGGCCGTATCTGCGCCCAGCCAGGCCAAGAGGCCAGTAGCACGAAGGACTTGACTGGTTCACAACGGAGCTGGGTGACGTTGCCACAGGCAGGCCAGGGCTGAATCCCCTCCTGCTGGTATCCACCGCGAGGCACTACTGTGCTGCCCTCTCCCCTTTTCACCCTCCACATCCAGTTTGCCAGCTGACCCCAGCTGCCTGCAGCCAGGCCAAGACTGGGCAGCAGTACAGGGACAGACTGTTTGTGACCTACTCCCTAGAACAGGCTGGCTTCATTCTCCAGCAAAACCATTCCTGGAAGGACGGGGATCTGGGGTCTTCAGGCTCCCCGTCCACTCTAATGAAGGTAGAGAGTGAGCTTGGCCACTTCCCCATGACCCTGAAAGTGACATGGTTGATGGCAGCTTGTGCTGGAGGAGCAGGTCCCTGTGCCAGGCCCTGGGTTCAGCTTGCTGCAAACAGCCTCACTGAGTCACTGCCACTCTGAGGTAGGTGCCAATCTGCACAATTTATAGATGAGAAAACTGAGGCAGAGAGGCTACAGGATTTTTTTTTTTTCTCCAAAGATTTGCAGCTTGTAGTAAGTGGCAGAACCAGGGGCTAAGTGAATCCTAGAGCCTGACTCCAAGCCTGGGCCTTGCACCTCTACACGTTTGCTGCTTCCCTCCCTCTGCCTCAGTCTTCCCATCTGTGAGATGGGAAGGGAGCTGGACAGGACGTGGTGACCTCACAGCTCTCAGATCCCACACCTTGACCGGCCTGGGGTTGCTAGATGGAGACCACATGTGAAAGAAGAAATGGGGAACAGTCCAGACACCATACGGGTAAGGGGACTGCGGCCTAAGGCGGTGAGGGCTGTGCCCAAGTCCCTCGGGAGTCCAAGTGGGGGTAGGGCAGGCAGATCCAGGCGCTTTTCCAGGCTGCTCTCCAGCTGTTCTGTGTAGCCAAAGCAGCTTGGAGGCCAAGGGCGCCGGGTGTGAGTAATGGAAACCAGGCAGTGGGGCCTTCCGAAATGGGAATTCCATCTGCCTGACTTGGTTCTCCTGGCCTGAGGTTTCCACGGCAACTTGGGAATGGGAAAGATGGAGGGCCCAGCCCAAGGCTGACTCCCTGGAACCTAGGGAAAGGGGAAGGTGAGTCTCCTCCCAGACCCAGGGTCCCCTCCTCACCACAGCAAGGCCAGGTGAGCCCAGACCCTGAAGCCCTGAGTGCCGATGTCAGCTCTGCGGCTACCATTCTGGGGTTGCAGTCCTCTCTGGGCCTTAGTTTTCCCAGGTGTCAGGTCCCCAAATCTCCAGGCCTGGATGACACCTGAGAGTGTCATCCCTCACTCTGATCCAGGTGCACATCTCTGTCCCCCATCCCTCTGGGTCATCAAGGCACTGGCAGCTCAGCCCTGAGAAAGCCCTTCACCATTTACGAAGCCAGACAGGGTTCCCTGGCCAGGCCCCCGGCACAGGGGAGAAGACCCAGCCCCACTCCCAGAGGAGCTCACACACCGGTGCTGGGGGAACAGGCTGCAACACTTATTAAACACCTATTGTTTGCCTAGCCCGACATTAGGACCCCCGAGACCACCGTTTCTGATGTTCTCCATGTGCAGGGGGATCCTGGGGTGTCCTTGCCCTGGGCGACCAGCAAGGGAAGGCAGGGAGGAGAGTGGCTGCATAGCCCCCTATCCTTTGCATCTCCAAGTCCCCAGTGGGCAGCCCTGAACCTGAAACTCCACACAGGAAACAAGCTCCAAAGAGATGGGGTCCTCCTGCAGTGACTCTGTC
>NW_011494611.1:3422689-3426831 GCF_000754665.1 Bison bison bison
AGCCCAGGCAGCCAGTCCCCACCTCAGGCCACACCCTAGTCCCTGCCTCCAGACCCTCGCAGGTGGTACCTGTGGGCATCAGGGGCAGCTTTTGCATCAGCTTGACCAGGCTCTCTTCCACCTCTCTAAGCAAGCGGTCCAGGGCCTCCTCTCAACCTGGCCTTTCCTAAATGTGTATCTCCTGTTAGGTACAGAGGGCAAGTCTCCCTCAGGGCCACAGAAGGACCCGTCCTGTCACCTCCTGAGTTCTTTCTCCATTGTAAAGGCCTCCGTGAGCCTACCTGCCTGCAGCTGCCACCCTGCCTGAGATCCTGACCTCACCCACCTCCACCAACCATCCCTGTGCTCCGGTAAGTTCCCCTAGACTCTCAGAGTGTGGCAGGGCAGAAAAAAGCGGAGGAACTTGCTGAAGGTCACATAGCCAGTTAGCAGCCCAGCTAGGACTCCATCCAGTAGCCAGCAGAGGATGGCAATCCAGAGAGCAGGTTGCGCAGTCAGATAAGCTTAGGCTGAGCCCCTTGCTGGCTGCCACCTGCCAGCTGTGTGACCTTGGACAAGTCGCCTTACTTGCCTGGGTTTCACATGCCTCATCTGTAAAATGGGGATAACCACCACCTCCCAGGCTTGTGGGGAAGATGCAATGGTAAGTGGAACAAGCTTGGCAGAGCTCACGCACAGAGGTGGCGACTGATTGTCAGGGAGCAGCACTGGCACCGGATGGGAGGCAGGTGATGGCAAGAGAGGAGAAGCGTGATTGGCAGCCCCCATCCCAACCCTCCCAGCCCCAGTGACCCTGGGAAGCCTCGGAATCAGGAACGCACAGAAAGGGTCAAGAACAAAAAATAACACAGGCCTTTTATTTGCTCCAGAACTCGGCCGCTGTGTGGTCTGAGGGTGCCATGCTTTCCCGGGGCCCCCCGGGGGACCCCCCTCACTCAGGTGGGGCTGGATTTCGGTGTGAGGTCAGACTGCAGCCCCCACCCGTCTGGGCCTTATCGGTCCAGCAGGCCCAGCTGCCCGCCACGGGGCTCGGGACCACTGAATCCCCTGAAACTGGAATATGGTGTCCACCTTCTCAGCAAGGCGGCTTTTTCACAAGGCGTTGGTTAAAATATTGCACTTGTAAAGTAGGAAAACTGATGAGGCAAAGGTTTCCTATTACAGGACGACGTGCCAAGCATCCAACTACTGTTTAAATAAATAAAACTCAAGGCAGGGGTCTGAGCTGTGAGCCCCAGCAGCTCCCCCGAAGAGCCCCGGAGCTCAGGCCTCAGCCCCTGCCCCGCCAGCCAGTTCTTTAAGGAACTTGGTCGTTGCGAAGTCTCTGCAGCAGGGAGCAGCAGCTCCGGATCTGTCTTAGCCCAGGCCCCTGACCTGCCCAGGCCCTCGGGCCCCCTCGTACCAGGGCAGCGGGGACCCAGTGGGGCCAGTCCCTCTACTCCTCCAGTGGCCTGGGCCTCTCTTGGTCCAGGCCTCTCATCCAAATGTCCGTCTGTCTGTCTGGACGCAGCCTCCGGGGGCTTTCTTGCCCCCTCTGTCGCAGGGGGGAGGGAGGCAGGTGGGAAGGGGCCCAGCCTGCCTGGTGTGAACACTGAGCTCTACCCACGTGGCCCCTAAAGCGGGGGACTCATCTTCTTCTGGTTAATGAGGTCCAGGTAGAGGTCCGAGCGGAGGAAGCGTGGGTACGAGTCCTTCTCCATGAGCCCAAAGATGCGCTTCTGTGCCAGGTCGAAGCAGCCCCGAGTGACACTCTGCAGGTTGTCCTTGGTATGCTCCCGTGTGTACGAGTCCAGGTTTACCTGCGGGGCGGAGGGCGATGAGGTCAGGGCTGCCTGCAAGAAGCCGCTCCTAGGAGCCGGGGGCCGGGTCAGGACCTGCCCAGCCTCTCATCTCCAAGCCCTTCTACTCCACATCGTAAGGTTCAGAGGGGAACCCCATAGGTTTGCAGAGTCAAGTCCTGGTTCGGTCACTGACTGGACGGGTGGTAGAGTTTTTAGGGCCTGAAAATATCACCTCTAGGGTCAGGCTACCTGGGTTCAAATCCCAGCATTGCCACATGTTAGGTGTGTGACCTTAAGCGAATCGCTTAAGTGCTCTGAGCCCTGGCTGTCTTAATTACAGGCTGGAATAACAGTACAGTCCTCAAAGAGCTGTGAACATTAAGCATCACCATCCATTTATTTAAAAAAGATAACGCCTGGCACACAGGAAGCACTCAGTAGACATTAGGCTCTCTGAGACTTTGTCTCCTCATTTTAAAAATGAAAATAATATTAAAACCTATATTAGAGGTTGTTGTGAGGGGTAAATATGAGCGCTCATCTGTGAAGGGCTTTGCATGGGCCTGGCACCTAGCAGCCCCTGACAGTCGCCATTTGTGTTATCAGTCAGGATTCTGTTCTTCCCGGGAACCCCAGCCTGCTTCCTCTTCACCCTGAGCACTTGGCCTCTAAGAGTCACTCTGGCCTCTCCCCTTGCTGAGCCCCTCCTTGAGGCTTCCAGCCAGCCCCCTCACCGAGAGGCCGCTGGGCATGGGGACGGGGGCCTGAGGGCCCAGCCCAAAGCCCTACCTCCTTGCACGCCTGAATGGCGATGTACTCAGCAAAGATCTTCTTGGCCTTGGCCGCCATCTTGGACTGTGACTTGACCTTCTTGAAGTCCTCGCATGCCAGCCAGAATTCCAGGTTCTCCTCACTAAACTCAGTGCGGAGGAAGGCCTGGAACACCGCTAGACCGTCTGTGAGGAGAAGCCCAGACCCTGAGGTCAGAGGCCAAACCAGCCCCTTCTGCCCTCAGGCCCCCCCAGTGGACCCTGTTGGCTCATTCTGGGTGCAGATGCTGAGGGCTTAGTAAGGTCACCCGCTCCTGAGACCCAGGAACCCAGGATATGGTCCCCACCCCTACACTGCCTCTTCATGGGCCTTGGCCAGGTCCCTCCCCATCGGTGCCTCAGTTTCCTCATCTGTCAAATGGGAACCACCTCCTGGATCCTAGTGAGGATCAGAAGGGGTTCCCGTCCGCGAGATGACAGGCACATTTGGCCCCGCGTACGCCCTCAGCACATGGAAGTGTTTATTGTTATTCTGGGAATATGGGTCTGAGAACACAGGTCCCAAAGGCCTCCAGCAGGCAGTGCCAGCTCTCATGGACAGAGAGGGGCTGGCAGCAGCAGGCTCCAAGGCCAGACCAAGGGCCTCAGCCTTTCCCAACAGTGGGGACACAGGACTGGACCCAGGAAACAGGGAAAGGCAACCTCTCTGGGGCCAGATGCACTCTGAGCCTGGAAGAGGAGGAGAGGAGGACGGGGGACAGGACACGGAGAGGGAACAGGCCGGGTGGCCCCACTTACACTTGTGGACCAGTAGCTTCTCCAAGGACTCGCCCCACTTGAGCGCTTCCTCTGAAGTGGGCCTGAGGGGGAGGCAAGGGGCACCGTGAGGGGCCAGGAGGCTCAAGGAAGTGAGCTGACCCCTGTCAGCTGTCCTTGGCCCAGAAAGTAGCTGAGCCCCACGAGGAGCACAGGAGGGAACCACCCCCTTTCTTTGGGCCAGCGGCATCACTTCTGCCCCCCACCTCTGGCCCTCCCGGCCGTCCTTCCCGGGACAGCGGCTCCCCATCCACGCTGCTCATGCAGGGCATGAGGCTCCGTCCACAGGAGCCTCCATCACCGCTGAGCCGGATCAAGCCGACTGCATTCTCCCTTACACGCCCACCAGCCACCCTGCTCCCACGGGACCCGGGAGTGTCTGAGGGGGCTCAGGGGTGCCGGAGAGGACCTACTTGAATGACTTCATCACTTTGTCTGTCTTGCCCGTTGGCTGGGCCCCAGGGGATTCGTTCCGCCGCCTAAAGATGCCCAGCTTGTTCTTCATGTCCTTGGCTCTGGGGACAGAAGCAGAGAGGGGGTCGGTGAGCCCGGTCCACTCGCCCGCTGCCAGTTCAGGGTCGGGAGGGTGAGGGCTGGGGCGAGAGGCACCTACTCCTTCATGGTGTGCCGCCTCTGGAGGTTCCCATTCCGAGTGAGGTACATGCCTCGGAGCATCGCTGTAGGGCCCCCCACCTTGCTGCCCCGGACGGCCTGCTGCAAGCACCCCTAGACTCCTGTTCCCAACCCGGTACCAGGCGGCAACGGTGCGGGCTGC
>NW_011494611.1:3427019-3443662 GCF_000754665.1 Bison bison bison
CCCTCCTGGCCAACCCTGAGAGGGAGCCCGTGAAAGGGGCATGTGTCTGGAAGGGGCGGCCTCTGGGGCCCGCCCAGGCAGGAAGCCAAACCGTTTATTTGTGACTGGCCTCCCCGTTACCATGGCAGCGCCCTGGGAAGGAGGAGAAAACAAGTCAGCAAATTGCTGGGAGGGAAGGCGGGAGGGAAGGGAGGCTCTGCCCACCAGGGTGGCAGGACAGGCTATTTTTAGCCACGAGCCATTTTTAGCCCTGACACTCCCCGGGGGCAGATTTCAGCCTGTGGGCAAGCTGCTGGCGAGAAAGGGGTTAAGCATCTCCTGCTCATGATTGCTTCCCTGGTCCCTAGACCCCTATCTGGGCACCTCCCTGTGAATAGTTTCTGCCAGCACACCGCGCAGTCTCCGTCATCGTCATCGGCTTTGGATATACCCACCCATGAATATGCAGGATGTCCCACGAAGTTTCAAGTTTTAAGCTCCAGTCACTTCAAAAGTACAAAGCCCATAAACTCTCAAAAACATCATTTGAAACAAATTAACTTTTTTACGCCTACTTAGTCTTATGACTTTTGAATAATACATTTTTTTGTTTTAGTTTTTGATCTCTGTCCTTCTGATTAAAGACGACAAATGCTGACTGAACCGAAAAATTAAATGCGTGAAATTTAAAATGCGTTATCAAAATCGTAAAGCTAAGTAAGTGTAAAAGAAATTTAAATAATGGACTTTCAAATGTGTTTTATACGTTGGGCAGCATACTTCTGAAGTTATCCGAGCTTCAAAGGTTACTAAGACCAACAGGATGCCCTGTTTAATGAAGGCAAGTGGTGAGGGTGGAAGTTCAGAGCAGAAGTGGTGCAGCAAGACCGTCTCAGGTTCAGCTCCCAGCCCCAGCAGTTACCAGCTGTGTGCCCTTTATCAAGTTACCTAACCTCTCTGAATGTCATGCTTTCTTATCTGTTGAACACAGATGATGACAGTACCTACCATCTGCTGGGATTCTTTCGAGGCAAGGAAAAAATGCACAAAAAGCTTTAGCACAGTGGCTGGGGCAAAAGCGATCAGGCTTACCTACATGGACCCTGAGGTCCTAGGGCAGCTGATTGGAGGTGAGGACTCTGCTCTAGCAGATTCCAAGCCAATGAGATAACGCCAAGGAGTCCAGGGACAAGCAGCCCTCTGGTGAGGATCAAGGCCCTCTGAGAGCCTTGGTGGGTCTAGGAGTGAGAGAGCCCAGCTTCTTGGGGCACCGTGCTCTGCTTCGGACCCCTGCTCCTGGCCCACTATCGAGGTGAGGCCATAGAAGCTGGGGGGAGGGGGGTGGCGGGAGGAGAGCTTGCCTGAGGTCCAACCTGCAGGCTGCTGCCATCCACTTGGGCTCCTTGCTGGCTCAGAGACCACTGTGTTTCCCTGTGGCTGGAGGAGTCTGAAGCGCCTGCCCAGCCAAGCCTTTCGTCCCTAGATGCACAGCTAGGCAGATCCACAGCCACACGGCACAGCTGCAAAGAGCCTCGAGAGTCCCTGATTGCCACCCGGGTAACTCGAGAAAGGGTGGTAGAGGCCAGAGATGCCCCACATGGGCCCAGAGAGCAGAGCTGGGGCCCCCAGAGGAAGCTAAAGGGACACTTTCCTCCAATCAGAGCCACGGAAAGACGGAGCAAGTGGCCTCTGAAGAATGGGCTCCCATCACTAGGAGCTCAAGGCTACTTCGCAGGGACTGCTGCAGACCTCCTTCAGGGTGCTCGGCTTAGAAATAACAGGCTCTGTGGGAATTCCCTGGTGGTCTAGTGGTGAGGATTCTGTGCTTCTACTGCAGGGTGCCTGGGTTAGATCAGATCCCTGGTCAGGGACCTAAGATCCTACAAGCTGCGTCATGAGGCCAAAAAAATAAGTAAATAAATAACAGGCACAGAAGGAAAAACATAAATTAAAAAAATTTAAATATATGTTTATGCACATTTACTTTTTTAGAGCCATCACGCCAGGTTTCAGATCTCAACTCTTGGAAAAGCAACTTAACCTTGGAAAACCAACTTAACCTCTTTCTGCCTCAGTTTACTCATTTGTAAAACAGGTTAAATAAGAAAAAAGGAAAGTAAAATAAAAATTATGGTAAGAACCCAGGTCTCCCGCATTGTAGGCAGATACTTTACCATCTGCACCACCAGGGAAGTCAGAAAAATAGTACAGATAAACTTATTGGCAAAGTAGAAACAGAGTCACAGATGCAGAGAACAAACCTAAGGTTACCAAGGAGGGGTTACACATTAGGAGATTGGGTTTGACATATATACACTGCTATGTATAAAACAGATGACTAATGAGAACCTACTGTTCAGCACAGGGAACTCTACTCAATGCTCTGTGGTGACCTAAACGGGAAGAAAATCTAATAAAGAGTGGATATTTGTATAAGTGATTCACTTTGCTATACAGCAGAAACTGACACAATATTATAAAGCAACTATACTCCAATAATTTCTCTTTTCTTTAAAGTATTGTAAAGGCAGGCGGCACAGTGGTACAGAATCTGCCTACCACTGCAAAAGACGCAGGTTTGATCCCTGAGTCAGGAAGATCCTTTGGAGTAGGAAATGGCAACCCACTCCAGTATTCATGCCTGGAAACTTCCATGGACAGACGATCCTGGCAGGCTGCAGTCCATGGGGTCGCAGAGTCAGACATAACTGAGCACGCAGGCGTGCATGCAAAGGTCAAATTAGATAATATATGTAAATGCACACAGAACAGTGCCTAGCACAATAAATATGAGCTATTTATCACTGCAGATTCGAAGAGTCCTCGCCTAAGCATTTAAGAATGTGAGCCATGGGCCATCAAGTGGCAGTGCCCCACTTGGAAAGAAGGCCAGAGTGGGCGAGGCAGGAGAGCTCCAGCACCCTGGATGCCTGCCCTCTGCTGCCCTCCACTGCCGCACTCCTGGGAGTGCCACCCTCAGCCATTCTGGTGCCGCCTGCACCAGATGGTTGGTACAAAGAGTCATCTCTGTGCATTTCACCTTCCCTAGAAAGTGCAACGGTTCTGGCTGCAGAGTGAGAGAAGCCCAATGTTGCTGCAGGAACCTGGAGAGGGCAGGGGAGCTGGGGAGAAAGAGTTTCTGGGAGTGGACCTGAGCCGAGGTCGAGGTCAGGGAAGAACGTGGCAGAAGGCACCTGGGAAGGACTCGTCCCCCGACCCTGAGGCCGGCCTAATTGGTGTGCTGCGATGGGCTCTACAGGACCTGGAGGGGAGGGGGTTCCCTCTGAGGGCCACCATGTCCCTTACCGCCTTCTCCTCTGTCCCTGCCCGCAGTCTCCACGGCCTGGGGTACAAGGAGACCGTGGAGAAAACCCCTCACTCTCTGTTAATAAGTGAGCACCTCTAACAAACCTCCGAATCGAAAGTATAAATTGTGTGGAGGGGGTGGGGGCAGAAAGGCATGGGGGCGTATGGGATCCGCTCTCTGAGCCTGCAGCACCCCCTCCTGGCAATGCCCAGGACTGCCAGCATTCAAGAGCTCAGTGGAGAAAGGGGACCCTCGTGACCAGGCCAGTCAGCCCTTTCTCAGAGGGAGCAAAGAACTCGTCGCGGTCACTTGGCCACCGCTTGGCTTGGCAGGTGGACAGAGCCAGGGCAACCCGGCTGCTTGCTTTTGCTTGGTTCCCTGTGGCTTCCAGACACTAAATCTGCACCTTGCCTCACTCTGTGTGGATGGACGCTGAGGGCGGCGCTGGGTGCTCAGGACCCTGGCTGGCCTCACCCTGGGGCCATGGCTAGGTCCCAAGATCCCATTTTTCATGAGTGTCTGTCTAGGGTAGGACTGGATGCAGCCCCTTCTCCCTGCCTCTGCCCCTGGCCCACTGGGCAGGGAGAATAAGCCAGAGGACAGGGCAAGGAGAGGGGTGCAGGGACCGCTCCCCCGCCCCCATCACTAGGGTGAGGACCATAGATCTTTCCAACGTACAGGTTTTTGCTCTTTCTCTTCCGGGAGGTGTCATCATCGTCCCCTACTGTGTCAGGCCCGCTCATCTGCAGAGAAAACATAGACACGTTGCAGCCTGGGCTGTTGTCTGAGCAAAGAAAGGCTCAGGGATCTAGCAGGTCCCACCAACCAGCCCACCCCCACCTCCATGCTCCCACCCCTTGAAGAACAGTGGAGGGAGGAAGACCCCGCTACTAGGAGCAGCCTGTTCTTGGAGTGTCCTCCTTGAGCACCTAGGAATGCAGCTTGAACAGGAACAGCCAGAAACACAGCGCTCATAGCAGTAGGGCAGGACAGAGACAAAGCTTCAGTCAAGGTTCTACTGTGTGACTTAGCCAACTGCTGTCCCTCTCTGAGCCTCTAGTGCTTAATTTCAACATGGAGATCATAATGACTAACCAACTCAGGATTCTGAGGTTTTTAAAGAGACCGGGGATGGGTCAGCAGCGTGTTAAGTGATTTATTACATAGAAGAGCACCTCTCTTGCCTTGAGAGCTTCCCTGGTGGCTCAGATGGTAAAAACATCTGCTTGCAATGCAGGAGACCCAGGTTTGATCTCTGGGTGGGGAAGATCCCCTGGAGAAGGAAATAGCAACCCACTCCAGTACTCTTGCCTGGAAAATTCCATGGATGGAAGAGCCTCGTAGGCTACAGTCCATGGGGTCGCAAAGAGTGGGACACGACTGAGCGACTTCACTTTCACTTTCTCTTGCCTGTCTCTTAAAACTTTCCATGGCTCCCAAGTACCCTTGAGATAATGTCCAAACTCCAGGACATGATGTACAGAGTTTACCATCTTCGGGTCTGGGCAGAAAGCTCCGTATCACCATCAGTTACAACTCTGTCGGTTATCTCTCTGGCCTGACCCCTGCTCCAGCAACCTCTTCAAACTGCCCTCCAACCAAAAACCATTCCAACCAAAAACCTTCCCAGCCAGGCTCTGCACACGCTCTTCCTTCCATGGGAGATGTTTTGGTGACTCTCTCACCTCCCATTCCTTCCAAGACCCAGCCTCAGCAAAGACCTAGACCTCAGGTAAGCTGCTTAAATGCCTCCTGACCCAGGAAGCCCTCCTTGACCCCTAGACCAAGCGTGTGCCCTCTTCACCCCTTTGAGGTCCCCGCCGTATCCAACATGGCTTCTCTCCGATCTGTCTCCTCTAATGAAGTGTGAGTTCCCAAGAGCAGGGCCCCTGTCTGCCTTCACCTCTGTCTAGGTCACCTTGATTGGGCCTGGTGTACGTTAGGAGCTCCAGAAATACTTGAATGAATGAATGAATCAAGGGAGAGGGAAAGCAGGTTGGGAAGGATGTATCTTGAAGGCTTCACACTGCTTGATTAATGGCCTGCAATTTTATTTCCTGCTGTTCCACTGAGCCCCCAGATTCTGCCCTGCCCTACCTCCACCCCCCTTCCCTTTGCCTATGCTGTGCCCCCTTCCTGGAAGGCCTTCTCCTCTTCTGCCCAATCTTGACACCCTCCCAGCCTGTCACCCCTCCTCTCCTCCACACCACTGCAGACTCCCACCGTCTCTCCTGGGGCCGCCCTCTGTTGCCCTGCCTCTGTGTGTCCATCCTCCTCCTGAAGAAATCAGACCCCTACAGTGCCACCCCAGGGCAGAAGCACAGGAAATGCATCGAGATGTTGGAATAGCTGTGGCTGAGACGTCCTAAGACAAGACGGACGGCCACCAGGTGTGACTCTCAGCTCTGACTCCTCGTGAGTCACACCTTGGATCTCAATTTCATTTGTAAAAGAAAGAAAATGGGCTGAACTTTAAAATACTATGTTATCAATCCTGGGAGGAAAAGTGGGCTTAATCCAGATATAGCCGGAGCTACCAGCCTCAGTGGGGCAACGACCCAGAAATGGAAGGATGGATGGATGGATGAGTTATAGCTTCATTCATGGAGTTCATGCTATAGGCCAGACCTCAGAATGGACATTATCCAGACACTGTCTCATTAATCTCAGAGGAACCTCAGAGAAGTTAAGTCATCTGCCCAAGGACACCCAGCGTTTATGTGACAGCTGGAATCTAGGTCTCTCTGAATTTAAGGTGATTTCTTAATTTCTCCTGTGTTTCTCCGCCAGAGGATGCTGGTACTCAGATGCAAGGACGGGACACATCTTGAAGGTTTTCAATGAACGACTCGGGAAATGCCGCCTCTTTCCTGAGAAAGCTGCCCCACCAAGGTTGTAAACACGTGTGTACGTGCGCACACAGGCACACGCCCAGCTATGGTACGGGACTCCGGATCTACAGTTTGCAGGCTGGGTATGGGTGCTGCCTCCACTAACTCTGGAGACGTTCCCAGACTTTCTCAGTTTCAGCTTCTTAACTCCGGCAGAGGCATGCACCCTGCTTTTGGGAGATTCACCAGGATGAAGTCTGGGCCCCAAGGCCCGACTGGCACACAGGGCACCCTCAGGGACTGGGGGCTGCCAGCATTCACCGCCCAGTGATTTTGGTGTCACTGTCGCCCTTGCACACAGGGCACAGTCGTCTGGCCTGGCCCGGCAAGGCCTGAAGCCCCCACCCGTGGGAAAGGGCCCAGAGCACTGGGCTTCCTCCCATTTAACCTCAGCTTCCGCACTTTATCGGCCCCACACAATGGGCCTGGGGACCACTCCCGCCCCGCCCGCCACCCCCAGGCTCTGCTCTGCTGGGAACCAGGCTCTTCCTTCCACTGCTGGGAGGGGGTCATCTTCTCCAGGGTCGGCTCTCATCAATCAGCCTGAGAGAAGGGCCAGGGAGCTCAGGCCCTGGGAGTCCACCCCCAAAGTAGCCAGCGAAACCCACACACCAAGGGGGTGCTGTGTGCCAGAAAGAGACTGAGACAGAAAGTCGGGGCTGTGATTTCCAGTCTCAGCTTGGCTGCCAAGCCTCCTGTCTCTGGGAGCTGCAGTGAGTCCTGCCTGAGGCTCAGCACACAAAGGGTCTCTCCTTCCCATCTACTCCCCCGCTCTGCTCCTTGGCTCCTCCGTGCTGAAAGGTGACTGGAGATGAACCCAGAACCACTCAGCCCGCCCTTCACTCCAGACAGGTCCCTGAGGCCCGCCCAGCTCCCACCCGGCCACCTCCAGGGACTGGAGGAATAATTACCGTTTATATTGTAACTATGACTATTACAATAGTCATGGAATAAGAGTTAAATGCTAAACTGCCTGGATTTGAATCCTAGCTCAGCCACTTATTAGCTAATCGACTTCAGCCAAATTATATCCCCTCTCTGTGCCTCGGTTTTTTTTATTTGTAAAATGAGGATAATAATTGGACCTCTCAAGGGGTGTTATGTGGATTAATGAACACCTGCGGAAGTGCTTGATAACCAGTAGCTATGGTGATATGAACTGAGACTGCCTCCTGCCATATCAATAAACAAGAAATGTCACAGCCATCAGTGATCTCTGGCCTCCAAATGTGAACGAGGGCTCCCCAAACTGCAGTCTAGCAGATGCCGCCCGCCCCCCCCCATCCCCCCAACAGTGACTGCTGAGGTGCTGGGGAATGCAAGAAGTAGCCATCTGCCAACTCCTAATGAAACAGGATCGGCCCCAGACAGCTGGGGTGCACGCGCGAGGAATGAATTCAGTGAGCCCAGAGGTTTGTATCTTCCCATACACAGAATGCTAAATTCCTTAACTTGATACCTGATCTTTGATGTTCAGACTGTCTGCAAACTTGTATATAGCTTGACTTCCCCTCCTGTCTCCTTGGAGCAGTTTTCTCAGATACACTGAGATGCTATCTCCCAGGCTCCCAGTCATTCCCACCAAACAAAATAACTCTCTACTTTCAGGTTGTAACTCTGTTTTTTTAGTGGTTCGAGCTGTTACTCACTGCGTGCCAGGCAATGTGCTAAAGCGCTGTGTCATACTTTCATTTAACCTTCTCAACAATTCTAAGAGCTTTTTGCTGTTATTTCCCCCCAGTTTACAAAGCTGAGGAAACTGAGGCCCAGAGCTGTGTGCTAAGTCACTTCAGTCGTGTCCGACTCTTTGTGACCCCATGGACTGCAGACTTCCAGGTTCCTCTGTCCATGGGATTTTCCAGGCAAGAGTACTGAAGTGGGTTGCCATTTCTATTTGCCCGGGCTCTCTGAGCTGGCCAGTAGCAAAAAAAATTTCAGGTCTGGCTGCAGACCCCACCCATGACCGAGGGGTCTCCTATAAGCAGGGCCTCACCTGATTCCCCCTGTTGGTCCTGACCTGACTTCTGGGGCCATGTGGCCATGCCTGGCTCCTCTCTCTGACCCAGACCATCCTGGCAGACCACATGGAACTTTGCAGAAACACTGGGGCTAAACTCTACACTTATTTGTTTAGACAGAGGAACGAATCCTCTAGGCTTTTTCAGGTAGGAGGCTGGAAGTTGCTATCATGCCTTGGAGCTAGAAGGTGTCTCAGGGGCTCCCTTGTCTGAACCACAGCCTAGATGGGAAACTTAGTGCAGCAGGGTGGGCACCCTCCCCTGGCAGCCTCTGCGCAGGCTGGCTTCCTGCAGGAGGGGAGAAGGAAGCAGCGCCAGGGAGGGGCCACAGCCTCTTCTTCCCACTGTCAAGGAATGACCCATGATTCTGGGCTGAGCCAGGCCAGGCTGGGGTGAAATTCACAGATGCTCTTGCAGTGTCCCTAACTCCCAGAAAAAGGACAGACACGGGCCCAGAAAATCTGTCCTGCCGGACCCTTTTGGGAGCAGCCGGCAAGATGCAGGCCTGGCAGCAGAGGGCGCTGTGGGACAACTCAAGCCAGCACAAGAGCCAGCCTGCCTCAGGATATCCCACGGGATAACCCCAGGGGATCTTCTCTTCTCTAGGCCTCAGGCAACCCACCCGTAAGATGATCGCGGCCGAGTGTTCCATCTCTCAGGTCTGTCTGGGTCAGATACTCCTAAACACAGCAGAGGGGAGGGGTAACCTGGGACTGTCACCTCTGTGACAGATTGCACTATGGCCCGCCTCGGTGTAGCCACACGGCAACACAGTGACTGGCCGAAGGCCACAGGAGCTCTGTCTGGCCCTCCTGGGTCTCATTGTATCACAGGATGACTACCGTGGGCACAGAGCTGTCAATATACTGCAGCCGTCTTGAATCCCTGGGACAACTCCCTGAAGACTTAGCCACTCCTGTTTTATAAGAGAAAATCGAAGCTCAGGAAAAAAAAAAAAAGCTCAGAAACTTGGCCAAGGCCTCAAGACCAGGAGGGAGGAGGCAGAGCTGGGACTGAACCCAGTCTGTCTGACTCCACAGCCCGAAGACCTCACCCCTCTCCTCTTCACCTCTTGCCTGGCTCTGCCTGGAAACTGTGGTCGGTTGGCATCCGTGGACCCTCCCTGAAAAGCCACGCCCAAACTGGGAAAACGGAAGTCACAGGAAAACCTGCCGCCTCCCCCAGCGGCCAGTCCCCAACCCGCTGCCCCTCACCTGCTAGAGGTGTGCAGGGTTTAGGACAGGCTCAGAGAGGACTGGACAGGGTGAGGCCACTGTCCAGCTCCATCGTCATGTGGCCTGGGACAAACCCTTCTCCCTAGGCTTCAGACTCCCCACTGTAAGATGAGTACAACTGGTCCCAGCTTGCGGCAGTGCTGTGAAGGCTACAAAGGGGGCGTGGGGGGCGGGAGATGCCCGGTGAATGCTGGGAGGACTGCTACTGCTCTTGCTGTCCTCCTTTTTCTCATCACAACCATTGTCGTCAGCATGATCCCCTTTATGGAGGACCTAGCAGGAGCTGAGTGCCAGGTACTCTTCTGAATGCTTAACCCAAGTCAGGCTCTTTAATCTTCCCAGTAACCCTATGATAGAGGTACTAGTTACTCATAATACCCATTTTACTGATGAGGAAACAGGCTCAGAGAAGGGCAGGGATTTGCCCAAGTCCCACCGCCAGTGAGGGATGGAGGGGGACCAGGGTTTCTGTCTAG
Organism: Bison bison bison; assembly: GCF_000754665.1. Lineage (NCBI taxonomy): Eukaryota > Metazoa > Chordata > Mammalia > Artiodactyla > Bovidae > Bison > Bison bison. Next base: position 3,436,926 of record NW_011494611.1, read on the forward strand.
CCTAGACTGCACTTCCACTTGACAAGGGTTAGCTTCTTACTGAAGCCGGCTGTCTGGAAGGAGAAGAATATGAACAATGCTGAAGGACTCGAGGCCTGGCAAGCAGAAGCCAAGTGGTAGGGTGGCAGCCTCTGAGGTCCCTGCCAGCTAGTCACTCAAGCCCAAGAAAGGAGACAACAGGCCAACAGAGGGTGGGGGATGGGAGGATGCCAGTGGGAACCTTCAGCTCCCAAAGGAGGAAGCTGGGACGGGAGAGAGAGCTGTCCTAGGCATGCTGGACTACCAGGAGGAAATAATTTCCCCCAAATTGGAGCTGAGATCAACTGGTTTGGGGAACTAGAAACGTATGTGAGAATGTGTGTGAATGTATCTGTATAGAAATATCTGTACTGGAACAAGAGCAGATGGGACAGAACTTGGAAGGGTCTGGTGGGGACAGTGAGATTGGGAGGCCCAAGATGGGTGTGGGTCCTTGGACCTCAACCGTCATCCAGAGGAGAGTGTCCAGGCCTGGCCTGAGTCGGCCTGAAGCCTCACTTCAGTAGGACAGAGGTCTGGACTCCTCTCTATAGAAACTGACTCCAAAAAAATGGCCTTAGATGGTGATACTCAAACTATGGGAAATGTCCCAATCCCTGAAGACTGGTTTAAAACGCAGGGTCTGGGCACTGCCCCCTGGAAATTCTGATTCCAGCTTCTAGGGAGGGGAATTAGAAATCTATATATTAATGACCTCTTCCCCTGATGATTTCAGAGCACATCAAAAGTGCTTACAGATGAGGAAATAGATCCAGTCCCCTTGCCTTTGGAATTTAGTTCTAATTCCTGGACACGAAGTTTCAGGCCCTTTCCTGGAGGGCCCCAACCCACCCTTCCAGCATAGGCACTTTTCAGCAGAAGGTGTTATCCCTCGTGCCCAGCGGCCTTATTGCTAGTGGCTGAGAAGCTACAGAGGTTTCTGAGGCCATGTCTCAATTTGGTGGGGAAGTGTGCTGGAATCCATTAGTCATGTCTGCCACAGGTTTAGAGGCAGGAATGGCAGCATGCATGCCATGCATCAGCCATCCATGCACTGTAGATATCTCTTGTTCTAGCTAAATTAACTTCTGCAGAGTCTAGTCTAGGTCATGTTCTTTCACAGTATGCCTACCTCATCCTCTCTGTTTATTCTAAACCTGCTCAACTTTCAAAGCCAAGGTGAGGAGCATCTTTTGCTAGAAGCCTTCCCTGGTGGCCCTGTGCCCTGGGGTCTCTCCTCCCCGAACCTGCATGACCACCCACCCCCAAGCCTCACAACAGTTGTCATAACAACTCCTTGCACCACACTGACTGTTAGCACCTCCACAGCATTTGCCTGGCGCCTAGACTAATGACATCAGGCACCAAGTTCTTTAGAAGGTGAAGTGAAAGTGTTAGTAGCTCAGCCGTGTCTGACTCTTCGTGACTCCATGAACTGTATCCTCTGTCCACAGAATTCTCTAGGCGAGAATACTGGAGTGGGTTGCTATTCCCTTCTCCAGGGGATCTTCCCAACCCAGGGATGGAACCCAGGTCTCCTGCATTTCGAGCAGATTCTTTTCACTGTCTGAGCCACCAAGGAATCCGCAGGCTCTTTGGGCTCACCCTCAATTGCCATGGGTTGTAAGTGCTATTAATCTCTGCTTTTCAGAGAAGACACTAAGGCTCAGGAGGGCTGAGTGGCTCACCCAAGACCACATAGTAAGTGAGGGACAGAGACCAGATTCAAACTGGCTAGTGGGCCTCAAGGGTTTCCCAGGTGGCTCAATGGTAAAGAATCCACCTGCCAAAGCAAGGGATGCAGGCTCGATCCTTGAGTCAGGAAGATTCCCTGGAGGAAGAAATGGCAACACACTCCAGTATTCTTACCTGAAAAATGCCATGGACAGAGGAGCCTGGCGGGCTACAGTCCATGGGGTCACAGAGTTGGACTTGACTGAGCCAGTGAGCATGAACACAGATGGGCTTCAAAGCCATGATGCAGTCTTTCCACTGTTAGGCCACCCCACTGGCCCACACAGAGAACACATTCCTCACAGGCTGAGATCAGCCTCATGCATCTTTGTGGCCCCTGCTGTGGCATGGAGCACAGGGCCTGGCACACAGCAGGAAATCAATAAACACTTATTCATCTATTTATAAATATTTGCAAGAGACAAAGAGCATGGTGGTTAAGAGCTCCAGCCCTGGAGCCTCATTCTAATTCTGGTTCAGACATTTATAAACTGTGCAACCCAAGGCGAGTGACATGACCTCCCGGTACCTCAGTTTCCCCATCCGTAGCAGGCAACAACAGTGTCTACCTCCTAGGGTGGCTGTGAGAGTTAATGAGTTCATATAAATTGCTTAGAATAATACCAGCATGGAGGAAACATGTGTTGTCACGCTTGTGGGCTGACAGGTTTCTAGTCTGGCTAGGCTTGGACCAAGTGTAAGTTATAACTATTTCTCCAGCTAGCATGTTGGATCTTATAGATCCACATATACCTGCTCTATTTTTGGTGGATTCCCCTGGTACAATGGAGCTGTAAGAATATCTGGAGTCAGAAAGTCTTGCATTTAAATCCAAGTTCTGCCTTCTTGGTCCCTCTGGGCCTCAGTTTTATCATCTGTTAAATGGGTAGAAGGCTTATTGGAAGGTTGAGACAAAAGCAGAGGTGGGACAAAGCCAAGATTCATTCCCTGCAGCTCTTGGACCCATCCAGCCCTGTCATGTACCCTGTTCCCCTCCACCATTGGGCTCCTTACCTTCCTGTGTCCTGTGAAGAAGAGGGAAAGGTGGTGCATTGAGCCTCCATTGCGGCCCAGTTCCTTCTTGAGGGTGCGGGGGGAAGGCATGGCCCAGGTGGATGTGGTGCCCTCGCCATCCGAGCAGTGCAGGGTGGTGTCGGAGGAGAAGCAGGGCCCACGGTTCTCCTGCAGCAGGCTGCCCTCGCTGTGCGTCCGGCGCCGCAGCGAGTTCTGCACGCGCAGCGAGAGGCCGCCCTCGGCACCCGGGCCCGTCTCGATCATGCTGCTGCGCTTGGCCTCCCCGCGTTCTCCGTAGTTGTCATCACTTGTGTCCTCGTCCTCGTCCTCCTCCCCCTCCTCGGCCTCCTCTGCATCCTCCTCGTCGCCCGAGCTGCCCCCCTCTGCCCCTGCCTTCTGGCTGTAGGTGCTATCCAGCCGGACCTCGGGGATCACGAAGTTTGGCTTGGAGGCCAAGGGCGGGTTCCCTGTGGCTGCTGGTGGGTCCCCAGAGCTCGTGGTCTCCTCAGCAAGGGGCTCAGATGCCAGGGGGCCCTGGCCGGGGGGCAGGTCTTGATGGGGCAGAAGGTCCTGGGCAGGGGCTTCCTGGAGGGCAGGGAGGTCTTTACTGATCAGAGGGCCTTGGCCGGGAGAGGATTCTCGCCCAGCAGAAAGGTCCTGGCATGGAGAGAAGACTGCGGCTGCAGGGTGTTCCTGGCCTGGTGGGGAGTCCTTGCTGGGCGAGCATTCCTGGCGCACAGGAGGTTCTTTGCAAGAAGATGAGTCTTTGCTGGGTGTTGATTCTGGGTCAGCAGAAGGTTTCTGGCCAGAAGAGGAGTCCTCTTTGGGTGGAAGCTCTTGTCCGGGAAGAGGCTCCTGGCCAGGAGACGGGTCCTTGCTGGGTGAGGGGTCCTTGGCACCCGGCCCCTTCCCTTTCTCCCCGGGCATTTCCTTCTCATCCGCCTCTGATCCCTCAAACATCTGTGAAATAAAGAGAAAACGAGAAAGGCTTACAAGAGGAGGCTACCACGCACGAGTCAGTGTCACAGAGACTGAAAATGAGGCAGTGATCCACAGCCCACAGCCTGTACCCCACGGTGTGAAAGCCGAAGCGCCCCGTGGAGACCCGACAGCCCCTTTGGCTTAGCTGAATATGGGCTTTCCACCCTCACTGCTTGCTGGAAACTTGCGCTCCATCAAAACATGGTTGGTCATTTAAGGGAGACAAGGGAGAGGTTAGTTACCATTATACGGCTTCTCTCATATGCCAGGAGCCGTGGCAGATTAAACCCCCTTATGTAATGTTCCCCGGGGGCTTTCTTGGTGGTTCAGAAGGTTAAAAAAAAAATCCATCTGCCATGTAGGAGACCCAGATTTGAGCCCTGGGTCAGGAAGATCCCTTGGAGAAAGGAATGGCAACCCACTCCAGTATCCTTGTCTGGAGAACCCCATGGACAGAGGAGCATAGTGGGCTACAGTCCCTGGGGTCACAAAGAGTCAGACACGACTGAGTCACTAACGCTAACATGTAATGTTCCCAATGGCCCTCGAAGGGGAGTGTCGCGGTCCTTCTGCGAGTAAGTCGCTCTGTGAATAAATGAGGAGCAGACATCCTTGGCCTTCATGGACCAGAGTCAAAACAAGCCCCAAGCCAGAGCAGCTACCAAGTGAGAGAATCCCAGACCCAGCCAAAGGATACCTTCCACCTGAACCAAAGCCTTTCAAAAGCCTTAGTGAGTCATTTGAAGAAGAACTTGCTTTGAATGTTCAGCTTTTTTTGAAACTAGTAAACTGGAAAAAAACCCAGAACTTCAAAATACTGTGCATACCAGTACTCAACAAATGTCATAGACATGTGGAACCTCACTGAGAGGGATCACCCACCCCGTGCTTTTTAAACTATGACTGGAGGAACCTCAGGAGTCGCACGTACAAACAAAAGAGGAAGCATTCCTGCCTTACACACCACCCTCAGAATCCTTGGAGTTTTCGCTGGGTTCCTGCAGATTTCATTTGCAAAGAAGAAAATACTGCCCTTACTCCGAGTCTGAAAAGCAGCTATCTCACAGGAAGACTGGGGCTCAGAGAAAGTCAGGGGTGCCCCACAGGAAAGTGGGTCAGGCTCGGGCTAGGCTGGGCTCCCCCCATCACAGTCGAGGACCTGGAGTGCTGGATCGGGAACTGCTCAGAGCCCAGGTTCCGTCCGTGAAGAGGCCACAAGGACACAGAACTAATGAAAGAGGAAGATGCCACACATTTATGAGAACTGTACAGATAAGCGTATGCACACACACCCACACCAACACACACACAGGTGCAGAATTTCAGGGTAAATGCCTCAGAACATAGGTTAAGAGCTCTTACTGTAAAGACCACTAATGTTCATTTGACGGATGAAGAAGCTGGGCCCAAAGAGCAAGTACTTACCCACTATGGCACAGCTGCCAGAGACTGAAAGGCCATGCCTGCAGCTGGGAACTCTTTTAAGCCCTGGGCCGGCCAGGCCTCACATCTGGGAATAAGGGGCCCAGCTGCAGCCCAGGGCAGCTGCTGCACCCACGTGTCAGGGGTCAGAGTGGCATCTGGGAGCACCAGAGTGGATGTGAAAGGCCAGTGGGGTAAAAAGCACTGCCTGGGAGGATGAAAGTGAAAGCCCCTCCCACCTCCACCTCCTGGGTTGTGGGAGGGAGAAAGTTGCTGAGCCAGGAGGGGGAGCCTCAGAGGACTGCAGGATGATCTGGCCAGAGTTTGGTTCCCAGGTACAGGCAAAGACAGGGGCCCACTTACCCCGAGGACTGCCTGCCCTGCAAATCCTGCCCGCAGCTCCACGGTGAAGACTTACCCACCCAGGAAATCCTCAGACCACACAGCCTCAGACGTGGGAGCTTTGGCGAGCCCATATCCCCACTGCACGGATGGGGAGACTGAGGCCCAGAAAGGAGAAGGGGCCAACCTAGAATCACACAGTGGGGCCAGGAAGAGCCAGTCCCTAAACCCTCTGGACCTCTGGCTTGCCACCTATGAAACTGAAGAACCAAGGTACCCAAGCGACACACGAGGAGAGTACACTATAAGAGTCCCAAGCTCTGAAATGGGATGGTGGTGGTGGTGTGGTGGTTGTGGTGATGAAAACATTGTTCATGAAACTTAAACAGTGCCACATCTTTCTCATGGACCCCTAGAAGCAAACTGTCAGGCTCCCAGAATCGAAGTTGGCAATTGTGATTCCAGGCACCCCCAATCCGGGAATCTCATCTGGGAACCTTAGTTTGTTCCCAGGGGGGTCAGAGAGACTCTCCACTGAAGTAACAGAAAGACAGAGGGCCCAGCCTGGACAGTGACCTAGGGACTTGCCCAAAGGCACCCGTAAACGCAGGGCTAAGCTGGGGTTAGAGCCTGACTCCTGGCTCTCTCTTCCCAAGCCCCCTTTGGATCTCAGTTCCCAGGGCAGCCCAGCTCCTGCCTGCCCCCTCCCACCAGCGAGCATTCTCCATCAGAAAAAGCAAACTGTGGGCAACGCCAGCTCCCTGGTGTCCCACGTTCTCTCACCTCCCCCTCTGCCAGACCCCTCCATCTGGAAGCATGGACAGTCGGAAGCAGCAATTGGTGCCCTCGGGAACTGGCACTGGGCCCTGAGAGAGGAGCAGGCCACCCTTCCCCTTCCTGGGGGTGGAGTGGGGCCAGGGCCTGCACCAGTAGTGACTGCAGCCGAGCAGCCTGCCCCTCGAAAAAGTGCAGCACCAGACCCAAAACCAGAAATGCAAGTCAGCCGGCCTCTGCCAGTGGTGCTCAGCGAGGCCAAAGCAAACACAGCCCGGAGGGGAAGTGCCTCTGTCCCCAGGGGGCCCCCGCCCCGGACGCAGAGAAACCACTCAGGACCCAGGGCTCTCACAGCACCCGCGGTTCCTGCTCAGACGGCCCCAGTCAGACTTTGGTTTTGCTTCCAGCAGTGTCATTTCCTAGCTGTGCGGAGAATATGGCCAAGCCTTCCC
>NW_011494611.1:3443762-3477982 GCF_000754665.1 Bison bison bison
CTTCCCGAATTCTCTGAGCCCTGATTCCTTACCTGGAGCAGAGCCGTGATATCACACCAAACTCACAGGACTAAGTTCATGCTCTTCACGGGGCCTGGCCCACAAGAAGCATTTGATAGAGCGGGAGCTATTCTTAGTCTAGGCTTATCTTTGTCATTGTTGTTGAGTCGCTCAGTCGTGTCTGACTCTTTGTGCCCCCATGCACTATAGCCCGCCAGGCTCCTTGGTCCATGGGATTCTCCAGGAAAGAATACTGGAGTGGGTTGTCATTCCCTTAGAGATCAGGAAACTGAGGTCCCAGAGGCTAAGGGAATCACCTAAGAAATGGGAGGCTGATTCAGTACTAGAACTCCTGTCTCCCAGTTAAACGTCTCTCCCACTTCCCTGGATCTTTACACACAAGGGCAGGGGAGCCCCAGGGGTCTAGACGGAGGTGGGGCAGGCTGTGAGCAATGGCCCTTCACCCAGGCCCATCCCCCACAGGGCAGACATTGGCAAAGAAGAACCAGCTCAGAACAGACCAGGTTCTGTTTTGTGTGAGCGCCTGAGTAGGCTTGGTCAGATCTGTGTTCCTAGGAAAGCTGGAGTATGGGGTATCTGAGGGGGTAGGGAGCCTCTGGAACAGAAAACCTCAGAAGCCTTAGAGGAGAGGGTAGCAAGTGAAGAGAATTAGGACAGGAGAGGAGAGAAAGGTGAGAGCCACGTTACAGAATGGACGCCAGGCATGAGCTGGTCCTGGGAGCAAGGAAACGACACAAGCAGAGCTGAGCTGCGTGAGACTGCTCTGGACGGGGTGACAGGACGCGGGGGTGGCGGGAGGCCTGGGGAGCACGCGTCCACGCAGTCATTCATTCTCCGGGCACTGAGTTAGGTCCTGGGGTGAGGGTGGGGACAGCAGAGGCCAAGTCAGACACAGTCGCTGCCCTCCCCTGAGCAGAAAAGCAGAGGCTGGACAACTGGTCTCAAGGAATGCGGTGAGTGCTCTGAAGGGGACAGCCCGTTAGGCAGCTGTTACAACAGGTTGGGGTACCAAGAATCCAGCCAAGGCGGCCCAGAGACCAGCTGACTCGCCCAGGGCCCTGGGTCCGAGCCTGCCGAGAAGCTGCCCTTGTGCTACAGAGAGCGTGTATCTCTCCCATCCATCATTTCTTTGGCTCGGCTGGACCAGGGTTAATTCTGTGCATGTCTCGCCTGCTAGAAGCACACAGGAAATGAACCAGGCCTTCTAAATGGAGCTGCTGTTTAGGATATAATCAAATCCTCTCCCCATTCCAATCCAGGGCTCGGAACAGGCTGGGGAAGGGTGGCAGGTGTGACACCCAGAGGCCTGGCTCACACCACCTACGTCCCCCGGGCCCTGTGGTGGCTGGAAGTGACTTGCCCAATGTCACATAGCTACTAAATGTGGAGCCAGGTTGGCTGACCCCAAAGTCAACCTGCAGCTCTAATATGACTCATCACCTCCACCACAGATGCTGGGCTCGCATCTGCCCTTGAAAACCACTTCCTGCATTGGGCAGGGCAGGGCTCGGCTGGGGTGGTGGAGGCTGGGGTTTGGGGTGGGGGGCGGTGTGCCAGGGTTTGCCTCTATCTCAGGGTGGCCCTTCTGCAGGATTTTCAGAAAGAGCCTGGACAGAAGGCCGGAAGACCCCGGCTGGAACCCCCACCCCATCATTTGCTAGCTGTGAGATCCCAGGCGATCACTGTTGGGGACCAAGTCTGAGAAAGGACAGGAAATAGCTCTGTGAAAGGGAAAGCAGCTGGACAAAGGGAGAGGCCACGAGATTCCCACCCGGCCATTTGAGCTCCAGGCTCGCCTTTTGAGATGGGGGTGCTCCTCTGAGTTTGGCAAGCTGGCTCAATGCTGGCTTCCGGGAACCCCCGCTCAGCCTCAGTCCAGCTCCTCAGGCTTGGCTTCTTGACCCCCGGAGGCTGGAACCACCGCCCTGCCTCTGCCACTAGCTCAGGGGCCTCCAGGCCGTTTCCCTCCCCGGCCCTCACTGTGATGGGTTCGGCAAAGTCCAGGAGGAGGGAGGCAGCAGGTACCTTAAAATGGGGAGAGCTCCAGAGACAGATCCCCCCTTCACACTTACTGGCTGGGTGACCTCGAGGCTAACTTCTCTGGCCCCAGTTTCCTCAGAGGTAACAGCATGCCGGGGAGGAATGACTGAGCAGACATCCACCCAGAGCTCAGCCCTGGGCTGGTACACGAAGCACTCCGTCAGCGGCAGCCAGGACCACCGCAGCATGGCCTGGTTCTGACATTTCCTCCTCTGGATCTCCTCCAACTGAGCCGACGACCCCCTCCTCCGCTCCAGCAGGGGCCTCTCGGCCTGTGTCCTGCTCATCACACCCTGCTCCGGCCCCCTCCCCCATGCACCCCTCCATTCCCTAGGCAACAACCATCGGACGACACCCGGTACCCGCTGCCAGCCCAGACCTGTCCTCTCTCAGAATGTTCTAGGCTCTGTGGACATCAGAACAAGAAAGACATGATCCTTGTTCTGGTGGAGCTCACACGCTGGAGAGGAAGCACTGGCGTGAACCAGGTCATCACCCACAGAAACAATCTGAAGAACACTATGATCCATAACGTGAAGGAAAACTGCAGAAAACAGAGGGGCGTGTGGCAGAGGCCACCCCGTGAAAGGGCCCTGAGGCGGAGATCTGCTCAGGGGGCAGGGGTGGGCTCACAGAGGAGCAAACAGCACAAAGGCCCCAGAGCCTGGAAGGCAAGCACCCGCGAGGGCAGAGAGGACACCTGGGTGGTTGGAGCCCAGGCACAAGAGGGGGACCTTCTTCCGAATGGCCCATCAGTGTCTCCAACTCGACACGTCCCATTCTGAACTCATGACCTTCCCCCGAGTCCATTCCTCCTCGCGGAGTCTCTGAGTCAATCACACCCCCACCAGGTGCCCGAACCAGAGGCCTGGGTATCATTCTCTCTTCTCCACTACCCCCATGGCCAATCAACAAATCATCCTGATTATCTCTCGTAAAATCTTAAGAATCTTTCCACTGGGGGAGGTTATGTGTGTGCAGGGACAGGAAGCATTGGGAATGCTCTGTACTTTCCTCTCAATTCCTAAAACCACTCTGAAAAATAAAGTTGATTAAAAAAAAAAGAAGAAGAAGCCACTCTCTCTACCTCCACTGACTACCACTTGCCTCAATACCACATCATCTGGCCTTGGGATTGACACTGACCTCCCAGCAGTGGTCCACACCCCTCTGCTCACTCTCTGCATCCTGCCAAAGGAGTCTTCTAAATGCGAATCTGACCCTGTCACTCCTTGGCTTAAAAACCCTGGTTCCCCAGGTCCCTCCAGACAAAGCCCAAATTCTGTAGCCCTAGAAGAGTCTGGGCTTTGTGGGCTTTGTCTCTCCCTCTAGGCTTACCTCTCCCCACTCCCCATCTTAAGTATTGATGATAAATGAATGAATGGGCAACCCAAGAAACTTCACAAACCATCTAAATTGTTATTACTCAAAGTAATAACTCATGAGCCAGCAGCAGCAGTACCTGGGAGCTATTACAAAATACAGAATCTCAGGCCTTAACGAGATTAGAATCCACATTTAAAGATCCCAGGTGATTCATTTGCATATTAAAGTCTGCAAAGTACAGATCCAGCCTATCAGTTCTCAATAAAGAGACATAATTTAGAATCATCTGGGGTGCATTTTAAGAATATCTGTAACTGGGTCCAATCCCAGACCTGCTGGATAGCAGACCCCGACAGGAGGGCCGGGGCATCTTGCCTTTTTTCGACTTTCAACTTCCCCCCCAAGAATTCTGGGGAGTTGCCTCCATTAACAGACAAGGTGACTGAGGCTCAGGGAAGGGAGGCAATACGCCCTCAGAACACACAACACAGAACCCACAACAGAATCAGGACTGGAATCCAGATCAGAACCCGGTATGGTACCAATTCAAATACACGGTGTTCCCTCTGTAAGGAAGCCCATAAAGAAGCAGCAGCCCCTAGCCCACAATGGGTAGCCATCAAGCCCACTGGAGTCAGCTAGCCCGTTCACGCTCCCTATGAACAGAGGACCAAATGCAGGAGGAGAGAGGGGAAGGAGGAATTTGACCACACACTGAAAATTCTCTGTCCCTGAAGAATCACACCACAACCCATGGAACCGTCAGGGGCTCAGGAAGGCAGGCAGTACACAGTAGTGGGGAACATACTCATTGTACTGAAAGCAATACTGAGGCACAGAGGGGAAGTAGCTCACTCCCTTCAGAACCTCTCCAGACAAAGCCAACACACAGGGAAGAGGAAGCCCTGAGGACTGAGAAGAGAGGGGACCCCTTTTAGAAACCGTCCCTCCTCTTGGTGCTGCCACCTGGCTGAGTCAGAAGAACATGCCCTCAGGCCTGCCCTGTGGAGCAAGAGATGCAGAGATGCTCGCTCCCCTCTGGATGCCCAGTTTCTCACTGGGCAGTCTTCCCTCCAACCCTGTAGCCCCAAAGACCCCTTCTACGCCCCAGCCCTCTTCTCAACTGAAAGCCATGCGCGTGGACAGCAGAAGTTCCCCAGCGTCTTCCTGACCCGGTGGTAACTGATGCCTCCGCCAGAAGGTGACTGCGGCCCTGTGGGCCTCTTTGGCCCCACCCTGGGTCTCTCTGCTCAGGAACCGGTTCTCCTGTGGGCTCCACCACCACTCCCTTACCCCGGGGCACCTTCCTTCTCTCCCCGATCCGGTGTGTGCACCTGTGCTTTCTCATTTCCTTATTATCCTGCCCTCCTCAAGTCCACTTCCTGCCCATCCCATGCAGCCCAGTTAAAGGCTCCCTGGGATGCCCTAGCTAGAGGGCTCTTTGCTCTCCTGCCAAGTCCCGGCCTGCGCTGCTCGTGTGGCCCTGGGCAGGCTCTGCTTTGGCTCATCAGGACTGTGTCCCAGGCTCACCCACCTCACCCCCACCCCTAGAGTTACTCAGCAAATACCTACCCAGTGCCAGCCACGTGCCAGGGCCTGTGCAGGGCACTGGAGCCCAATGGTGGCAAGACACGTGTCTCTCCCTGAAGGCGCTGGGGTCTACAGGGGAGAGCACCAGGTAAAGGGCCCATGTCAATCTCCCATCCACCTCCCATCATCTCAGGGGGTTATGGACGCATAAAGGCAGCAGGAAAGACTGGGGTGGCTCTTGGAGGAGGTGGGGAAGAGGATAGGAGAGGGCATCCATGCCAAAGCCAGAGATGACATGGAATATTTGAGGAAGCACAGGTGGATCTGTGGAGCAGAAGCATGGTTATGTTCAAGAATTTGGACTTTATTCTGAAAGCAATGTTTACTCGGTGTTGTAAAGATAGGGAAGGTGGAGCTAGAGATGGTGAAAACAGAAAGCAATGGAAAAAGAAGAGTGGAGACGGGAAGAGCGAGACCGTTCAGGGAGCCTCTACTAGACCGCCGGCGCTGTGACAGCGGCTATACACACGTCTCACGTCCAGCCACAGTATGAGGTCAGTATCACCGGCCCCATTTTGCAAATAAGGGATCCGGGACTCAGATAACTTGTAAAACTTATGCAGGTTCAAAAACGGAGTAAGAAAAGGAGTCAGAATGCTCTGCTGGCTCTAAGCTGCTCTTCCTGCAGCCCCCGACCTCCTTTCCTGCCCCCTTATACTCCCTCTTCCTCTCTCCCTTCCTCTCTGTCTTCAGAAGACCTTACCAAGCTCCCAACCTGGGCCCGGCCAGGCAGTGCTGAGCAATTCCAGATGCCTGATCCCTGTTCTTACCCCAAGTTAGTGGAGACTGAGGGGTGGGTGTCTGACTCACCCGGTGGGCAGAGGGAGGGTACAGAATCCCCAGACCACCTCCCTCCCAGGGACCCCTTGATGTGTGGGAAGAGTCAGAAGCATGTGGTTTCTCTGTGATGTTCTACACTAGGTTGAGCAAACGAGAAAGCTCTGCCAAGCCAGAGGGACCCCAGAGAAGGACACAAATGGAACTGTGCTCAGGAGGCAAGGATCTGGACTCAGGCAGGGCGGATTGAATCCCGCTTCTTAATCGTGTGGCTGAGTCAGTGGTACCTCCCTCGCAGGGATGCTAGTGGGCAGGAGGCAGGACCTGGGGCATAGCCCTGCTCGGCCCATGGCCATGACCATCCTCTTGCGGCTCAATTTTCCCTCATGGCAAGCACTGGAGACCAACCCCCAAATCTCAGGCTTAACTCCAAGCAACAGCTTGGAGAATTGGGGAGCACTTTCAGAGCCAGGGTGGAGGAGAAAAGCCTACTGCTGATGAAGAACAGGGGTCTGGAGACAGGCAAATCCAGGTTCCTATCCCGGCCCAGCCACCTCCTAGCTCAGTGCCCTGGGGTAGGCTGCTTAACCTCTTCAAGGCTCAATTTTCTCATCTGTGAAATGGACAGAGGTAGCAAGTACCTACACACGGTACTGTTGGGAGTCCACCCAGACAGAAGGGCCTGGCATATGGTAGGTGTTCAATACACATTGAGCTAAGTCACTTAAGTCGCATCTAACTCTTTGAGACCCTATGGACTGTAGTCTACCAGACTCCTCTGTCCACGGGATTCTCCAGGCAAGAATACTGGAGTGGTTTGCTCTGCCTTCCTCCAGGGGATCTTCCCAACCCAGGGATCAAACCCACATCTCTTACTTCTCCTGCACTGGCAAGCATGTCATTTACCACTAGCGCTGCCTGAGAAGCCCAGTAGTGCTCAATAAACACTTGCAATTGCAGGGAGGTAATCATATCTCCTTCTTTCATCACCATCATCACCTGTCCCCTCCCCTGCTTCCCACTCCAGGAGAAGGCACTTGACATATTCTGACTGCAGCCCCACGGAGCTATTATCTGTACATTTCAGGGAAGAAGATTGAGGCCTATCCGAAAGGCCCTGGAGGCTGGGGGTAGCCAAGCCTGTGCTCAGCTTCCCTTTGGCTAGGTCAGTCTGGCTCACTGCATGGCCCAGGTCAAGTGACTCTCCTCTCCAGGCCACCCTCTCCCAGAGGGGATCTGTCCAGCTCTGAATCTCAGCCAGCCTGGGAGGGTGTGTACTCAGGGCCCAGGGCCAGGCCAGGATCCTGGTGGGTGCATCGAGCGCCGGAAGAGTAGAAAACGCTCCCTTTCCAGAGACCCATCCCTACCCTTGTCTGTCTGTCCCAGTCCCTAAAATACTCCTCCTTCAGTGCCTGCAGTGCTGGGGGCATCCGGGTGGGGGACTGGGGTAGGGGTGGGGGAGAACACGTGAAGGTTTATCTGGCTATGGGACTCAGCTGCAAACCTGCAGTCAAAAGTCACCCTCCAAGGCCCCAGGCACCTCCGCCCGCTACCTCCGCCACTGCCTCCCCAAAGCAGACACCCTGTGTCTCTGCTGGAGCTGATTTCAAGGCTGGGTTTGTCTGGGTTGACCGTCTGCTCCAAACTCACCCTCCTTTCCTGGGGATCCTGAGTACACTCCGCATGCTGCTTAACCCTCCCCTTCCCTCTGGGACAGTCCAGCTCCCTCCCCTGCGTGTTCTGTCCCTGCCAACCCACCTCCCCTCTTCCCTCCAGCCGGGCTGAACTATTGGTAGTTCCCCAAACACAGTCTCCTCTCAGGCATCTCTAAACCTGTGCTCACTGCACTTCCTCCCCTTCTCTGTCCACCTGAGAACTCCTACTTATCTTTCAAAACAGCTTAGCCACACATGCATTGCCCTTGATTTCTGGCAAAGATGATGGTGACCGACAGTGAGAAAGGATGATCTTTTGAATAAATTGGATATCCACCCAGAGAAAATGAGTCTTGACCTCAGTCTCCACCCTAAGAATCTATTTCGAGTGGATTTTAAAGCTAAATATGAAACATAAAACATCCAGAAGATAATATTGGAAAATATATCCAAAACCTTGTAACAGGCAAAGAAACAGGATTCAATAAATATTTTCCATAGAGACAAAGATTGACAGGTTGGACCACTAAAATGAAGAACTTCTATTCTTCAGAAGACACCCTGAAAAGAGTGAAAAGGCAAGCCTCTGAGTGGGAGGAGATATTCGTAATGTGCATGTCCAACAATGAACACATATCCAGAATATTTTTTAAGCTCCTTCAAATTAATAAGAAAAAAGACAGAGGATCCAACAGAAAACTGGAGAAAAGATTTGAACAGGAACTTTCCAAAAAGATTATTCAAATGGACAATCAACATATGAAAGGGTGCTAAACCTCATTAGTCACCAAGGAAATGCAAATGAAAGCCACAGTGAGATATCACAATAGCTATTGTCAAGTCTGTTGGTAAGGACTCCTGGAGCAACAGGTGTTCTCCTACGTTTGTTTGAAGAGGGTGTACTGGTGTTACACTTTAGAAAATTATACAATGGAATCTACTAAAGCTAATTATATATAACTTTATGACTCAGCAATTGTAAACCTTAGGTATTTGGCCAACAGAAAAGTATATTATAGTGTACCAAAAGACATGCATGAGAATATCCGTAACAAGACCGTTCATGATGACCGTCAACGGGCAACAACCCAAAAGTCTGCCGATGGTAGAATGGATATAGTCACACAATGAAATACCACCCAGCAATGGGGGTGAACAAAATAAGACTGCGTCCAATAACACTGACAGATTTCACCATCAAAATGCTGCTCCAAAGAAGTCAGCATAAAAGAACACACAATCAAGGATTCCACGGATACAAAATTCAAAACAGGCAACACCACTCAACGAGAGAAGTCAGGACAGGAGCACTCTTTGAGGTGGTAGGGACGGAGGTGGGTGGCAGCTAGGGGGTGGGGGAGGTTTCCAGGGTACTAGAATATTCTGTTTCTTGACCTGGGGAGTTTGTTCACCTTGTGATAATTCATCAGCGACATACTTCCATCCTTGAAACGAAAGACGTAATTTAACGTTGCAACTTAAAGTTTATTTAGAGAGCAAATAAAAGCCCTCATCCCGGGGTCTGATGGCACCTTCCAAGTGATTCCTCCCTGTCCTCCCTCCAAAAGCTGCTGTACCACCTTCCGTTCAGCAACTGCCCGTTCTGTGCTGGGTCCCGTGCCGAGCACCTCACTCCACCCACAGCATCTCATCCAACAATAGCCACCGGTAAAGGAAGGTGCCAGGGACCCCCATGGCCCCCATGACTCAGTGCCAGCGTGCACGAGCCCTCCCTCCACACACATCATCTCATTATCCCAGCGAGGCTGAGCCCTTGCCTAACGAAACGCAGGCACCGAGAGGCTCTGCGTCTTGCCCCACTGCAAAGTGGGGAGTCCCGAGCCCAGGCACCTGCACACAACATTATACAGCCTCCTTGAGATAAGCCGGAGTAGAGACATAGAGGTGATTCCTATGGCTGGGTTAGAAATCATCTCTCCTCCCTGGAGGGGTGGGCACACTGGGATGAAGACCCGCTCCTTCGATGGACATCCAGATGTGCACCCAGATTCAGTCTCACCTCCTGCAGGAAGCATCGCTGGGGCTCCCGGGCTGGGTAGGAAGCTTCCCCAGGGTTTCCCCTCCCCAGGCCTCCCCACTGAAGCTGTCTTATTACCATCCATTACATACCCATCCCCAGCACTAGACTGAAGACTGGAACTATAGCTCCAGCCCTTGGCCAGTGCATGGTACATCGTAGGCATCTGACACGTGCGGAGGGAAGGGACGGAGGGTGGGGGCAGAGAATGTAATTACAGAGCCTCTATTTGAATCAACGAGGAACTTCATGAATTGAGGTCTGAGTACCGGAGGTTTCAGAGCTCTGCGTGGACACAGTTAAAACCATTAACCTGAGGAGTGGGATAGACACACCACCTTCCATTCCATGTTCCTCTGTGCGGTGGACTCCAGCCTTTTTTTTCAAGGTTGTGGCCAGCCACCTGGCTCCCAGAGGTTCTGCCTAGCTCTTCCTCTGCCTCTCCCCTGCCCCCTACCCTCTGCCACCCTGCCAGGAGTTATCGGAGTTCTGCTATTAGCCTGAGGCTAATCCCACCAAGAGGCAACCCACTCCCATATTATTGCCTGGAAAATCCCATGGAGGCAGGAGCCTGATGGGCTAGCTACAGTCTATAGGGTCACAAAGAGTCGGACACAACTTAGCAACATCAACCCCACCAAGAGGTAACCAATGATACCACAGAGAGCAGGGGCTACATGGGGGAGGGTGCGCCTGGTTCCAAATAACTCACCACCACCCCCTCTCACCTTTCTAAGTTGGGAGCCGCTGACAGTTTTTCAGCCCGAGCCCCAGTGCCAGGTGCGGGCAGGCCAGCCCACGGGAGAGGGGGAGGGGAGAAGCCTGGGCCCTCTGGAGCAGAGGGCACACCTGGCAGCTCTCCACACATCTGAGGCCATGACCTAGGCCCCTCGCCAGAGGAACAGTCTCCTGGGACCCCTTTCCCTCTCCTCCATGCCTGGAAGCTCCAATCTCTCAAGCGGCTCGTGGCTCCAGCCCGCCTCTCCCCCAGTCCTGCCCCCACCCAGCTGGTTGTGCAGGCAAAGGTGGTGGCTCCCTGGGGCTGAGCCTGGCTGGCCTGCTGTGAGCGGCTCCAACCTCTCCAGGCTTAGCGGGCTGAGCCATAAGCAGCCTGTTTATCCCTGGGAGGAAT
Source organism: Bison bison bison (assembly GCF_000754665.1). Classification (NCBI taxonomy): domain Eukaryota; kingdom Metazoa; phylum Chordata; class Mammalia; order Artiodactyla; family Bovidae; genus Bison; species Bison bison. Next base: position 3,454,342 of record NW_011494611.1, read on the forward strand.
GACGGTTTTCCCTGAGCAGTGACATCTTGGAAACGGCCTGGCTCCACAAACAACAACAAACCTCCCTGCCTCAGCCTAGGATCCAGCTTGAAGGAGGAGGCTTCTGATCAGAAGGGCCTGAGGAACAGGTTGGGGGCCGCTTCCCCGAGAACCCAGCCCTGGCCTTGACTGATGACTCTCAGGACCCAGGAAGAGGAGAGGGTGGGCAGGGAATGGAAGAGTCTCTGGATAGCAGGAAGGGGCCTGGCACTACCTGGTGCGGTCCCTGGTTGCTCCAAAAGGGAAACTGAGCCAGAGAAAAAAGGAGATTGGCCTGAGATGATCCAGCCAGCAGGGACCAGACTGCGCCTCGGTCTCCAGTCTGTTGGCCGGGCCAGGGCTTTCTCTACCATATACACTGCTTTTCCAAAGGGAAAAGCCAGTAATGTGGGGGTCCTGGAAAGGAATGCGTCACTAAGGGGATCCCCCAAAAGTGAGCACCAAGATGAAAGCCAGGTGCTCTGAGTCATGCAGCTGGTGTCATGGAGAGAAAGCTGGGTGGGGGACCCACAGACCTGGGTTCTTGTCCCCACTGTGCCACTGAGTTGCATGGAACCTCAGGCAAGTTCTTCTTCGTCTGCCTCAGGCCTGCATCTGGCCAGAAAGTAAACACACTCAGTTATTCTGGGGCCTTGGGAGACCAAACGGGAAGTGGCTTTCAGGGTCCCCTAGGTTCCCCAGGAACCTAGCGGAGCGTGAGCACTCCCTCCTTAGCTGTATCTCTTTTGGGGAACCAGGCAGACCACTGGTTGAGAACCACACACCACCCCTCAACCCTCCGATCCACCTCCCTGGTTGGCACTGTCCCGGTGGGGCCCAATCTGAGCTCTAAGCTGCCATAGTCTGTGGGAAAGACCAGAAGTACTGCATTCAAACCAGCTGGGGCTTGTCCCTTCCACCCTCCATGGCCCAGGCCATAGTGTAGACACCACACCACCCAGCCCAGCCCAGGCCAGCCCAGCCTGATCCCTGAGTGGGCTTTCACTGTGGGCTCAACCAGGCTGAAGCCAAGGTTTTCCCTGCCTCATCGCCTATCAAATCCCATCCCCCAACCCTTGGCCCTATGGGAGCCATCCCGACGTGAAGAAATGAGGGCCCCTCCAAAGGGACTCCCCATCGGAGCCCAAATTGGTAGCGCCCACTGTCTGCCAGGCAGAGCTAGGAGATGAAGAGGAAGAGCTGACTTGGACATCAGAGCCTGTCCTCAAGGAAACCCACCTGAGCCCTTTCCTATCACACCCGGAGCCCCAGGCTGGACCCTTGGGACCAAAGGATGAATCAGGCTCAAACCCCACGTTCATAAGACATGAAGCAATCACAGTGGGTACCACCACCACTGGACATATTCCAACTGCAGTGTTTGCTCTAGCTAGGGAAGGCTGGGTAGGATTAAGACCTGGAGAGAAGGGAAGAGAAGAGATGGGCTTTCCGGGCAGTGGGGACAGCACGTGCAAAGGCAAGAAAGCAAGGAAGTGGGGTGGTTTCACTAACACCAGACACTGATGATCAAAAGCCCCCTCGACCATCTCCGGTTCAAAGCCCCGGTGACACTCCCCACAGTGGGGCCACTCACCTCAGCTGCCTCCATCTTCACCAGCCCCCTACCCCCGGGTACAGCAGATGCCAGGCTGGGCCAGGAGCGGGCCCTGCTGTGGAACTTGGCTCCCCAAAGGGCCCGCCCTGGGCTAAGCCTTGCCACGTGCTAGGGCTGGGGAAGAGGGGAGGTGCCCCTTCGCTGGGTGTGGAGGACTCAAGGGGCCCTGGTGGAAACTTTGACTGTGGCCGCAGTGCCCTGGCTGGGATCCCATGGGCACTGGCAGGCCAGGCACTGCGGCTCCCTCCTTCCAGGAGACAGCCCCCCTCCAGCCGTGAGGACAGGGGAGTCCGATAGTCCCAGCTGTTAGGCCTGAGGGCGGCAGAACGATGTGGCGAGCTCTTGGTGAGGGATCTAGTGGCTCCAGACTTAGCTAGGCATCTCAAGCCAGGAGTGGCAGACTCCAGACTGAATGTCATCGCTGGGGTCGGGGTGATGACACCCACATACCCGGTCCTTGCTGTTCCAGGAGGCAGACATCCTCCAACCTGGTCCTGGCCAGAGACCTGCTGTGTGAACTGAGGCATAGCCCCTCCACTCTCTGCACCTGGCTCTCCTCGGCCCTGAGCTCCCAGGGCAGGAGGATTCTTCTCGGACACCTCAGGACAAGAGGAGAGATGCAGGCTCTCTCCACGTGGACAACAGAATCGGCCTCTGCTCACAGCACCTAACTCTGCGGGGTGAGCCGGACCCTAACAACAACACCCTTCCTCACAGGTCTCAGCGAGAAGCCAAAGGAGCAGGTGCAAGACCTTCCCCAAGGGGCTCAGGAGGCAGAGCATCTCTATCTCTGCCTGGACTTTCAGTGGACATTTCAGCAGACACCTCAGGGATCAGCCACCGCAGCCCTCTACCCAGACCAGCCCCCCGAGAGCACCACTTCCTTCCCCTCATGGAAGGCAAGAACAGCCATCCTTGTGCCTGGTGGGTGGTCAGCACCATGGGCTGAGAGCTCCCACCCCACTCAGCGTCCGGACTTCTGATCACCAAACATTCCTTTCTCTCGGCAAGAAAAGCCGGCTGACTAGTGTAGAAGTGGTAGCAGCACACAGTGCAAGCACGCCCCAGCTCTGCAGGGTCCCCACCCGCCGAGACAGACAGACAGACACACACACACAGAGCTATCTCAGAGCAGAACATAACATGGTTTGGTTGCAACATGCCTCTCAATGGCTGCCCTGGGGAAGAAACAATAGAAACAGGGGCACAGGGTGGCCTGGACAAGAGCCCCCAGCCCACCGCACATGCACCCTGGCACCCAGGCACCTACCCAGCACACTCCAGCAGGGACCTGGGGACTCCTGGCTGCTGTTCCTGCCAGCCCGCCCGCCCGGCTCTCCGCCTGGCTCCTCCCGCAGGCGGGCAGGCGGCCGGGCGGCCGTGACTGTGGCAGCTCCCGGCGGCCGTGTCAAGCAGCCGCCTTCCCCAGACAGAGCTCCTTTGTGTCAGCAGGGCTATTTATGGACTTACCCAAGTTCCCCAGGGGAGCGATACCTGCTGGGAAAAGCAGAACCAAATGACCAGGTTCCACCTCGCACATCTAGGTAGCCGTTTTCAAAACCCTTGCATCACTCGTCCCTCCTCCTCCTCTTCCTCCTCCTCCTCTCTGTCCTCCTCCTCTTCCTCCCCCTCCTCCTCCAGCGCCCTTCCCAAACACACACCCGGTCCAGCCCGCTGCCGCCACTCTAGAGAGAAGCTGAATTTCTTTCTTCCATCAAACAGAAAACTCTGTAATTTCCCAAGACACTTTCATCTGAGCAGGAGTCCGGGATGTCTTGAGGAAGAGTCCTCCACCACCCCGTCCTTCAGCCGGCAAGGGGCCCAGCGGCTCCCTGGGTGACAGGCTCACATGCACCAGCCTTGACTCCCCAGCCGCGCCCGTCCCCAGGACTGGGGCTGCCCCACCCCGGACCCCCGGAGTGCTGCTCTGGAGAGAGAGGTGTCCACTTTTCACGGTGGCAATCCCGTGGGCACTGAGGATCCCAAGCCGACTGCACCCCTACACACATCCTGAAGGCTCCCCAAGCTGGGGCATCCCAACCCACTGGCCGCAGCTCTGGGCTCCCCCAGCAGGGGCAGGACAGAGCCAATCACTGAGGCTTTCCAGGCACACCCCCACCCCTACCCCAACCCGCCTCTCATCCCAGTGGGCGGCTGCAGTTTAACCCAGGGTCCAGCAGCCTAAACGCACTGACTCCAAGAATGCCACAGCCCCCGCTGCGGGGGAGCGGCTGCTTCAGTCACCTCCCGACCGACCGAACCATCAGCGCAGCCAACACACATGTTTTTATTTAGCACTTTTGTGTGCCGTGTCTGGGCAATCAGAGGTGGACAGAGAGCTTGGGGCTTCCTTCCCCCGAGCACGGGGGCTGAAAGGGGCATGTTACAATAGCCCAAGAGTAAGGATCACAAGTGAAGGAGATGTCCCTATCAGAGGGACCACGTGAGTGGGAGGATGGGGGGGCAGCAGGCGAGGGTCCCCTGTTCAGGTTCCAGCTCCAGCCCTGGCTGTCCGGACATCACTGAGCAAGTCCCTACCCATCTCTGAGCCTCGGTCTCCTCATCTGTAAAATGGGACTGACAGCCTTTGACCTGCCCACTTGTGGGGTTATTAGAGGATTCAGTGATTGTGGGGCAGGCACTCTTCTGAGAGTCTGGCCTTCATTAATTCATTTAATCCTGATTGACACCTCGTGAGGCAGGTGCTAGTATTACCCTATTTACAAAGGACCCGAGGTGGGGAATGGCAGTGGAAGCTGCCCACAGCTTGTTGTTTGAAGACCAGTAGGATTTGCAGGAGCTTCCCAGGTGGCGCTAGTGGTAAAGAACCCATCTGCCAATGCAGGAGACATAAGAGACCTTGGTTCAATCCCTGGGTTGGAAAGGTCCCCTGGTGAAGGGAATGGCTACCCACACCAGTATTCTTGCCTGGAGAATTCCACAGACAGAGGAGCCTGACCGGCTATGGTCTGTGGGGTTCACAAAGAGTCGGACAGGACTGAGTGCCTAAGCACAGCACAGATCCAACTCCAGGATGCCCACTCGGAACCACTGCAGGAAGCTGCCTTGCCAGCACAAAGCTATTTGATGGTGAGGCTACGGCTGCTGCAGACGCTTGTCTGATGTCCTCAAACACAGCACGGACTGTGCCTGAGGCTCTGGTCAGGGATGTCTGTTCCATAGCTAGTTCCAACCTGAGCATGCTTACCACCCTCGTGGCCAGCTCCCTGGATGTCAGCCCAGAAAACACAGGGCAGGAGCCCCGTCCTCTTTTCCGCCACGGCCACCCTGGGCCAGAGCGCTCTCCCTCTGCCTCTTGCTCCCCCTAAATGAGTCTCAGCGCCCCTGAATGTCTGCCTCTGCCTGCCTCCCTGCCCGTCTCCCACTCTCTAGTCCTGTCTCTCTCACATATACAGCATACTCATGCATGCTGACATAAGAAAACATCCTTTATTAGGGTCAACTCAGAACAGCCCTCATCTGAGCTGGGCACTTACACTCCCCCATCAACACTTCGTCTTGTCCCTGGGGGCTGAGCCAAGGCAGTCCTTGCACAGCCCAGGAAACTTCCAGATTTGAAAACTATCATTTGCCAGGTTCCTGGGAAGCAGGGCCCACTCCTGTCCAGGAAAACCAAGGAGGTGAGTCTTAGGAGATGGCCAGTTCTAATGGGCGACGGACAGTTCCCAGGAGGGAATATCTGGCGCTTGGGGTAGGATTTCTCAGCGTGGAGAGCCTGAATATAGGGTCTTCCTTGAGATGAGAGGAGTCCCTGAGTTCAGCTGAGTCTTCACTTCTCAATCAACATAAAGTTCCAAGCGCCAGCTACAGGCCGGGCTCTGGGCTGGGCCATGGGGATGGGGTGGAGAGCTGGCAGACCAGGACCCTGTCCTCACCAGGCCAAACGACATAGGGCGCACAGTCAGACTAGGGAGCACATCATTGGATACTGTGTCAGAGCAGCCCTGCCAACCCAGGGCGCTGAGTTGGGAACAGATCCAGGATGCATCCATCAGTGCTCCGGACCACTAGGATGACGACGAAAGGGCACAGCAGGAAAGTGCCCTGAGGCCCAGGAGGGGGCCAGGCCAGCCTGGGAGAGCACCTAGTGCCTGGGGAGCCCAGGGGGCCACTGCCCTCTGCCTCCCCACAGGTCCAGACGCAGAGCCACAGAGCACGCGGCCCCTCCCCGTGTGCAGCCTGGGTAGGATGAGACAGTCACTGTCAGTCAGGCCACCTAAACCAGAAGGGCACCTGGAGATCTTTCATTCCTATTCCCTTTTTATAGCCAGTGAATACGAGGCTCAGAGAGGGTAAGTGACTTTCCCAAGGAAACAGAGAGAGTGAGTGACAGGGCCAGGACCAGAGCTTGCCAACCCCCAGTCCACTGCTTCTTCTGTCGCATCCCAGTGCCTCTCAGTTCAGTTCAGTTGCTCAGTCGTGTCCGACTCTTTGTGACCCCATGACCCACAGCATGCCAGGCCTCCCTGTCCATCACAAACTCCTGGAGTCTACCCAAACCCATGTCCATTGAGTCGGTGATGCCATCTAACCATGTCATCCTCTGTCATCCCCTTCTCCTGCCTTCAATCTTTCCCAGCATCAGGGTCTTTTCAAATAAGTCAGCTCTTCGCATCAGGTGGCCAAAGTATTGGAGTTTCAGCTTCAATATCAGTCCTTCCAATGAACACCCAGGACTGATCTCCTTTAGGATGGACTGGTTGGATTTCCTTGCAGTCCAAGGGACTCTCAAGAGTCTTCTCCAACATCACAGTTCAAAAGCATCAATTCTTCGGCGCTCAGCTTTCTTTATGGTCCAACTCTCACATCCAAACATGACCACTGGAACCCTCAGACCTACATAAAGTATGGTGCTGTTCAGGACAGGAGGATCTTGGGAACAGTGAGATCCAGGTGGCCCACAGGGTCAGCACCTGGGCCCTCAGAGCCTGGGCCCCACTCACTGATCTCCATACGTTATTTAACAAACACCTATTTGAAGCTTAGGCTGTGTCAGCACTGCGCAAAGCACGTCCCAATTACTGACTCATGAAACCTTCACAACCCTATTAGCTATGATGTCTAGTGTCCCTAGTTAGCTGCTGTTGTTTAGGCGCTCGGTCATGTTCAACTCTGTTGTGACCTCATGGACTGTAGCCCGCCAGGCTCCTCTGTCCGTGGGGATTCTCCAGGCAAGAATACTAGGCTGGGTTGCCATGCCCTCCTCCAGGGATCTTCCCAGGAATGGAACCCATGTCTCCTGAATTGGCGGGCAGATTCTTTACCACTAAGCTACCCAGGAAGCCCATCCCCATTTTACAGAGAGGTAAACGGAGGCAAAGAGATGATTAAACCTGTTTAAGGTCACCAGTAAGTACAGAGCCACAGATCGAACCCAATCCACTGTGCCCTGCACAAGGCGGCCCACAGAACAGAGCCCTCTGGCTATGTACCGAGAAGCGTGCTGGCTACACAGCCCAACCATATAGGCAAACATCTCACTGTTCAGACAAGCTGGCAGCAGCTTCCAGGGCTAGGACCAGGGAGGGTTAGCAGGGAGCTAGTGAATGTGCACCTCCCATTTTAAGAGGGGCAGCACCCATAGGCTCCAGGGAGGCCCCTCGGGAGGCACAGCAGCAGCAGCAGCAGGATTCGGCCCAGACGCCCTGGCCAAGCCTCGGCCCAGCAGTCGGACCACAGCACGGCTCCCTCCCTGTCTTCCCTCACTGCCTCCGCTGTGTTAAGCCTGGGACATCTGGAACTGTGTTTGCAAGACCCTGTCCTGAGCCTCGGGCAGATGGAAACCCGCCCACCTTCCTTCCCCCCACAGCCTCCACCTGGGGAAAACGGGGCCTTGGCAATACCTTCTCAAAAAAAACCCCAAAAAACAAGAGGGTACCTGCCGAAAGCTATTTAATGAGCTTTCCCGTCCTGGCTTCTGATGCAAAGTCCACTGGGATTTTATTCCAGGGTGGGGAGGACAGTGATGTCACTTGGCAGAAACAGGGCACCAAGCCAAGGGAGGCGGGGCCCCAGGAATCCAGAGCGGGCGACAGACTAAGACCACCCCCAGTCCCCACCAGCAGAGGCTCAGGCTTTTAATTCCCTGGACAATGAAGGGACCAGTCCTGTGTTATGGGTGACGGGGGGTACTGGAAGCCGGGGCCCCACACAGAGGCCCCACTTTCTACAGAACCCTGCCCTCCTCCCACCTGTGACAGAAGAGACTGATGGCCCTGGGCTGCCCTGGGAAACTGTGGAATATCTGTATATGCCTCTCCAGTCCAAGCTCTGAATTTGCTAACCTACTGAGGGAGTTCTGGGCCTTTAACTCATTGGGTCTCAGAGCCTTGGTTTGGGGGTCTACAAGTCTCCATGCACAAAGGCCACCCCCACAGAAGAGTGGGCCAAGAGACACTGATTATTTCAATAACTATTGAACCCTTGTCATGTGCTTGGAACTATGGGCACAGACAGAGAAGTAGCCTGCGCCTGGGCTCTGACTCGGAGGGCGGGTGGTGACCTTGGTGCTAACACTTCAAACAAGAACTGTTCTGCCATGTTCTAGCCTCTCTGGCCCTAACACCAGGGCAGAGGACACACACTTCTACCGCTTGCTAAGGGCATGCTCCTGGCTCTTTCTGGGGGCACTTGCCTTGCTCTTGGGGGCACATGCTGCAAATAGGGGGCTGGGGCAGGACAAAGCAAGCATCCATCCTCAGGTTCAAATCCACAGGGAGTTCTGGGCTGTAGTCTACAGAACCCAGGGCAGGTCCCTTCCCTGTTATGGGTCTCAGTCTTCCATCCCTAAAAAGAGGCTGGAGATGGGTGTCCAGTAGCCCCCTGGGTCTACTCCTCCCCTTCAAAGTCAGTCCCAGGCCCCACAAGCTCCTCCCTAAAGGATTAGGTTCCAGCAGTGGTATTTATAAAGAGTATAGACTTTGCAGCCCCCCAAAATTTGAGTGTGAGTCATCTTGGGCAAGTCACTTTAATGTCTCTGAGCCTCGGTTTCCTAATCTGTAAAATGGGGCTATGACTGCCTGCCTCAGTGGGCCCTGCGGGAGAACGAGTGAGGTAGTGCTCTGGAATGCCTGGCGCTCAGTAAATAAGAGCTATGGCTATTGTTGTATTGTCATTGCTGCTATCGCCTGGAGAGTCCCATGGATGGAGGAGCCTGGTGGGCTACAGTCCACGGGGTCGTGAAGAGTCGGACACGACTTCACTTTCACTTGCACTTTCATCATCCGTCAAAGGACAGAATTGATGGAGTGGGTTGGTGAAGAGAGTAATGTAAAATGCAAAAATAGCTGTTGAGGGTCAAATAGATGAAGGCCTAACACGGTGCCTGGTTCGACTAACAGCTGATAATCACTAACATTTATTGAGCAACAAGCTATAATTATTCCCATCCTACAGATGGGAAAACTAAAGGCAGAAAGGTTACATGGCTAAAGCAATGGCAAAAATGGCAGCATGGCGCCAAGGTGTACACTCTTAAGCTGTGTGTCCTGCCCTGACTCGTGTTCCCCAAATGTCTCTGCTCTTGCTGTCGGCCTCTTCCTCAGGAACTTCAGGCAGCAAGATCAATCTCCAGTTTGCTCATGGGAACTGCATCTCCCAACCACAGTGAGGGGGAAGCCCACATGCAGCAAAAGCCAGGAGTCCAAAGTCCCCCAGCAGAGCTGGTCCTTAGAACTGCGGCTGGCCGGCTTCTGCCTCCAGCCCAGGGCACGCATGACAGTCACCTCAGCGGCATCAGCCTGACCTTGGGTGGCTATAGCAGCACAAGATGGCCAAAAGCCACCACTATCTTCTTTCCTGGCTTCAGTCCAACCAGCCACTCGTCCGCCTGGGATTTCAGGCTTTGGGGAGGAATCCTCGACCCACTGGGCTTGTGCCAGCTCCAGGGTCAGCCCATCTTGACCACTGGAGTTCCTGGGAAGTGTTTGGCACAGACTTGGAGGCCAACTTTGTGACCTTGGCTGCTGCTGCTGTTAAGTCACTTCAGTCGTGTCCGACTCTGTGCAACCCCATAGACGGCAGCCCACCAGGCTCCCCCATCCCTGGGATTCTCCAAGCAAGAATACTGTAGTGGGTTGCCATTTCCTTCTCCAATGCATGAAAGTGAAAAGTGAAAGAGAAATCTTTCAGTCGTGTTCGACTCTTAGTATGGACTGCCCATGGACTGCAGCCTACGAGGCTCCTCCGTGCATGGGATTTTCCAGGCAAGAGTACTGGAATGGGGTGCCGTTGCCTCCTTCGGACTTTGGCTGCTAAATATCGTTAATCCCCGGACTCCCCCAAGTTAAGCGCTTGCTTGGACTGTTAGGCCTAAAGCCAAATTACCAAAACAGAGGGTCAGCAGTTGAAAGACTGGCCTGAAATGTTGGCTTTGCTGCTGTTTAATGCAAGACCTGGGACAAGACCAGTCCCCTCTTTGGGCCTCAATTTCCCCATCTCTAAAATGGGTACAGGGGTTGAACGAGATCAGATCTACCCAGCATGCAGTCTGCAGAATGCACTGGTCCATGAGCTGCTTGTTACTGGTTTATAATAAGATAAGCAACAAAGTCAACAGTGTTTGGAAACTTCTGTAGCAACTTGACATGGCTGTGACATCCAAGTACAAGATCATGGACTGGTTGGATTGAAGAGGTACAGGACTGGGTTCGGCGCTGTCAAACCGGCATGAGAGATCCTACTCAGTGCACATTTTAACTAAGTACAAGGCTCTTCACCGCAGGTGAATTAAGAAGCCCTGGTGCGAACGATGCTGTTTCTATGAGAACTCACTAACCAGGCCTCTATAACAGCACTCACACCTGCAGGGGACTCACCATCCCGTCACCTGAGCAGTTTCCTCTCTGGGGCTCCCAGCTCAGAGAATGGAACCACCAATTGCCTATTTGCCTAAACCAGACGCATGGGCGTCATCCCTCTCCCAAACTCTCTCTCCACCCAGTGAATCCCCAGTCTCGAAGATCCTGCCTCCGCACCATGCAGAGCTCTCGTCTCTCTTCATCCCTGCTGCCTGCCAGCACCTCTTCCCAAGGTGAGGGCGACAGACTCCTCACTGCTCCCAGCCTCTCACCTCGCCGTCGTCCACACCATTCTCTGCAACGAGGCTGCAAGCTTTCCATGACACAGGTCGAACACACAGCTCCCAGTGCCCTGGGATAAAGCTCAGACCCCTTACACAGCCTCTCAGGCTCCTCCAGCCTCGTCCTCATCTCCAGCTCCGTTCCCCTCCCTCATGCTTTCAGCACACTGGTCTGCCTTGAGGTCCTCCCCCAGAATGATCTTGCCTCCACCTCTCTGCTGCCCCTTGCCTCATGTTCCTGACCACCCGCACTGGGCCTTTACTATAAATGTCATCTTTTCCTTACATATTTTTCACACTTGGTTGGTGTCTGTCTTTCCTTCAGTTGTCCTCCACCACATCAGACTATGAACTAGCTCTATGGACATGAGAACTCTGTTGGCTGATGAACCATAAAGTAAAGGACATCTGGGACTCTGCCTGACCAGTTTCCAATTGCCCTTCTTTACCATCTGAGAAACTGCCCGTCCTTCCTTCACTCTCAAAACAGGTGACTCACGTGAAACTGACCCACCTCCCACTCCAGGGATGGCCATGTGACTCAGCCCTTGGTCTAGCACTTTGTCCCATCCTATAGTCTTCAGCGACTGGGACAGGCACATGATCCGGCTCGAACCACTAAGACTCAGACCCAGGAATACTGTTGAAAGGATCGAGGGCATCACACTACAAGGCCATCACCCTGGTACTTCTGGCAACTATCTGCCCTCACTAAGGGAGTGAGCCAACACATAAACAGGTCGAGCCCAGAGACAGAGCGAAGAATGCCAGTTCTGGTGATGCTGCGCAAGGTCCTGAATCCCTCTATGCCTGAAGGCTACCCTCCTAAATCCAGTAAATTCCATTTCTGGCTGAAGCTAATTTGAGTTGGGTTCTTGTCACTGGCAACTGGAAGATTCTTGACTGACGTGTGCGGACTCACCAGCATTTAGCACAGTGTCTGACATAAAAGAGCTACTCTGAAATTATTTTTCATTCATGCAGTCATTCAACAAACATTCAGCAGTGAAACAGTGACCAGGCTTGCCCTATAGGAAGGGTCACCTTGGCTGCTGTTTGGAGAGGTGACTACAGGGAGAGGAGTAGGAACTGGAAGCTCCCCTACTACCATGCAGTAGTCCCAGGGACAGAGATGAGACCTAAACAGCGGGGCTGAACAGAGGGAAGGGTGCGGACAGGAAGAGTCTCAGTTCTGAATTCACTGGAGAACCTCTGGTGATCTTGGCTCCTCTCTGGTGCTCATTTACCCGGTCTCTTTCAACTCCATCATTCTAGCATCCCTATGCTATCTCCCACTGCTTATAGAGTCCCTCTCTGCCAACACTCAAATTTTCACTGAAGGCTGTTGAGGTCAGCATCAGGGGCAAGTCCAGAGGCTGGTTTTGACAGGCAGAGAGTATAGTGTAGTAGCTAAGAGCACAGATTCTGAAGCCAGATGCCTAGATTTGGATCATGGTCTACACCTCCTAGCTGTGAGACCGTGTATACAGTCTATTTAACCTCTCTGTTCCTTTGTTTCTTCATCTGTAAAATGGAAATAATAACAACAGTGGTAAGCAGATTAATATTACAGCAGAAGGAAAGGACATCTGATAACTATTAGGTGGTATTATTATTATTTGCAATAGGAAATCCAGAAAGAGAAAGTTTTAAAACATAGAAAATACAGACTTCCCTGGTGGTCCAGTGGCTGCCAATGCAGGGGCCTGGGTTCAATCCCTGGTCGGGGAACTAGATTCCACATACTGCAACTAAGAGTTCTCACGCGACAACTAAAAGATCCTGCGTGTCGCAACTGAGACCAGACGCAGACAAATAAATATTAAAAAATAAAATAAGTAAATAAGTTTTTTAAAAACATAGAAAATAAATTATTCCAAAAATTAGTAGAAAATTTCCCTGAACTAAGAAAAGACTTGGGCCTTTTGGCTGAAAGGACTTACCTAGTGAGTACCAGGAAAAATTACCCAAAAGAGGACAAACAGCTAGAAATAATCTGATGAAGTTTCTAAATTCCTAAGAGTAGAGAGAGAAATCCTGCTTGCTTCCATAAAGAGACTTCAGAGATTCAGGTGAGAACTGCACTTCTTACAACACCAAATGCGGGGACAATAGAGCCCTTCTCTCAGGTTCTAGGGAAAGACTGCTAACACGGAATTCACTACTCAGGAAAAGATGACTCAAACACAAGGGCAAATATTTCCAGACTTAATAAAGACTAAGAACGTATGCCACCCACAGATCTTTTCTGACGAATTTATCCAAGAAAGCTCTCCAAACCAAAATGAATCAAAATCCAGAAGTCAAGAATAAGATGCTCTCGGATACAAGAGACCAGCAAGCAATGAAGCCAGAAGCATTTAGACATTTAACTACATATAATGTAACTGCGAAGTTATATGCAATCTTAAGTAAAAGATTTTTACTAATGTTTAAGAATAGTAACAATCAGAAAGTACAATTTCAGATGATTTCAGTAATACTTAGCAGTCATGGAGAAGAAAAGCAAAGAGAAGTATGGTCAGCTGACGTGGGTTGTAGGACATGAGGACACGCTCTTGTAGGTCTGATGTCATTCTCGATAGTGAAACATGTTTGTGAAAAAGATTTGGGTAAAATTACCAAAGAAGCCTGGCATGCTACAGCCCATGGGGTCACAAAGAGTCGGTCATGACTGAGTGACTAATACAACAACATATAACTTCCAAGGAAATTTTACAGAAGAATAATGAGAGGTTGCAAAGTGAAAGCGATAGTCACTCAGGCATGTCCAACTCTTTGCAGCCCCGTGGACTGTAGCCTTCCAGGCTCTTCTGTCCATGGAAGTCTCCAGGCAAAAATACTGGAGTGGGTAGCCATTCCCTTCCCCAGGGGATCTTCCTGACCCAGGAATTGAACCTGGGTTTCCTGCATTGCAGGCAGATTCTTTACCACCTGAGTCACCAGGAAAGCCCAATGAGATGTTAGCCTTGGGATATTTAATACTACTGTTGTAGGAATAGATGGATTAATGAGGGAAACAAGAATTTAGAAATCAAGCCACTAATGTGTGGACATTTGGTCTATGATAAGTAAGTAAAGGAAGAATAACTTAAAAAATAGGTTTGAAAAAACTGGTCAACTCTTGGGGAAAAAAATTAATAAGAGTTCCATCTGACACCATGTACTAGATTAAGTGCAGAAGAATTAAAATATGAAGGTGAAACATAAAAGGTTAAAAGTACTTGAAGAAGATATAGGAGAATATTCGTTATAATTTTGGAGAGGAAAGTCCTCAGCAAGTACAGCCCCCTACGATCAAAAAACAGAGTTGACTACAAAAATACTTGATTATTTAAAAATGTTAACTTCTGAATGACAAAAAAAAGAGTATAAATAAAGTTAAAAGACAAATGATAAACTGGAAAAAATATTTGTAACCTACATAATAAGCACATGGTTAATATTCTAATATCATAAATAAAACAACTGCCCCAGTAGAAAACTGGGCAAATTATATTAACTGATGAGCCAAAGAAGAAGAAATATGAAAGACAAATAAAAATAAAGAGAAGCCCAACCTCACTAATAATCAAACAATTGCAAATTAAAATGACACTGGTGGTAAAGAATTCACCTGCCAATGTAGGAGACATAAGAGATGCGGGTTCGATCGGTGGGTTGGGGAAGATCCGTTGGAGGAGGGCATGGTAACCCACTCCAGTATTCTTGCCTGGAGAATCCCCATGGACAGAGGAGCCTGGTGGACTACAGTCCAAGGGGTTGCAAAGAGTCAGACACGACTGAAGCAACTTAGCATACAAAATAAAATATAAATTTTCCCTTCTCATACCAACAAAGAATTAAAAAGCAGTGACATCCAGTATTACGTAGGAAAATGGTCACTGTCGTTCACTATTAGGCAAACTGTACTAACCTCCCTGTTTCTTTGTTTTCTCATCTATGAAAGTGAAAGTGTTAGCCGCTCAGTGGGAATAACAACAATAATGGTGGAGAGATCACACATTTAAACAGAAGAAAAGCATTTGTGGAGCACTCTGGGGGTGTGTCGTGCTCTGCCCTACAGAGAAGTGCAGTAAGATGTAACGTACAGGCCATTCTCAGAATATTTACTGCAGCAACGCTCATAATGTCAAAACATCGGAAACAACCTGAGCACACATCAATATGGGAGCAATTAAATAAATTATGGTCTATTGGCTACAAAAAAGAACGGAGAACCTAAGGCTGATGTGAAAGATTTACATTCCCAGGTGGCGCCTGCTAATGCAGGAGACATAATGAGACTTGGGTTCGATCCCTGGGTGGAGAAGATCCCCTGGAGGAGGACGTGGCAACCCGCTCCAGTATTCTGGCCTGGAGAATCCCATGGACAGAGGAGCCTGGTGGGCTACAGTCCATGGGGTCGCAAAAGAGTCGGACACCATTGAAGCCATTTAGCATGTACACACATCAATCTTTAAAAAATGAGTTACAGAAACTTTTGTATGATACCATCTAGTAAAAATAAAATAGCATATGTCTACATATGTGTATGAAAAATATTTGGAGGAACACAGCAAACTTGTAGCAGTAGCTATCAATTGGGAGATTTTCTTTATTTCACTCAGCTCAGTAATGTTTAGGATTTATCTGTATTAAGTATTATACAAGTATATCATCAAGGAACATATATAAATATTCTCATTTGTAATATATAAATAAATAAATAAATTCAATTTCTTCAAATAAGTTTAACGACCGATGTACAAAACCAACATGGACATTTTTTTCCCCAAAACTTTTCCTTTGAAACTTTAAAAGAAGATTTGCATAAACAAAGAGTGGTAATCTGATTCTTGGATGGGAAAATAGTATTTTACATACTTCAATACCCAACTTTTTGATAGTTTTTTTTTCTGATGTTACTTTTTAAAAATGTTTTATTAAAATAGAATTGATTTAAATGCTGTGCTAGTTTCAGGTATACAGCAGAGTGATTCAGTTTTACATGTGTGAGTGTGTGTATGTATATACATATGCTTTTTTAGCCTCTTTCCATTTTAGGTTATTATAAGATATTAAGTAAGGCGTTATATAGTAGGTTCTTGCTGGCTATCTATTGTATATATTTTAGTATTTTAAAATATATTTTAATATATGTATATGTGTATTTAATATGTGTATATTTTAATCTTAAATTTGACGTGTATTTTAAAATATAATTACAACGAAAATCTCAAGGAGATTTTGGGGGAGACACAGGGAGGAGGTGGGGACTGAACAAACTTACACCGAATTTCATTTGAGGATAAATATGTGACAACAGGAGTTTTTAAAGAAGAGCAATGAGAGGATACTTATCCTAACACAATGTACAAGCTTTTGAGCACACCGCTGCTTGGAAAAAATGAAGACCGTTCTTGCTCATACTACCAGTTCAGTTCAGTTCAGTCACTCAGTCGTGTCCGACTCTTTGCGACCCCATGAATTGTAGCACGCCAGGCCTCCCTTTCCATCACCAACTCCCGGAGTTCACCCAGACTCACGTCCATCGAGTAGGTGATGCCATGCAGCCATCTCATCCTCTGTCGCTCACACTATATACCAAAGTAAATTCCAAGTAGACTAAGTGCTAAAAGTTGAAAAGTAAACCATAAATTTCAAATGTGGGGGGAAGTGAATGTTGTATAATCCTGAGCCTGAGATGGATACCACAAAACTAAAGGCAAAAAAAAAATTTTTTTAATTTATGTGTATGATACTAGTCACAGAAAAACACAATTCAAAACCACTATGAGATACAATTTCACACCCACTAGGATGGCTATGATTTAAAAAACAGGAAAATAAGAAATGTTAGAGAAGATGTGGAGAAATCCTTCTATGCTGATGGTAGGAAGGCAAAATCATGACGCGACTTCAGAAAAGTCTAGCAGTTCCTCAGAGTTAAACACAGAGTCACCATCTGATCCAGGGACTCCACTCCAAGGTACATACAGGAAATAAATGAAAATACCCGTCCACACAAAAACTTCTACACAACCACTTGTGGCAGCATTGTTCATAATAGCCCAAAGGTGGAAGCAACCCAAATCTTCATCAACAGATGACTGAATAAATGAAACATGGTATAGCCATGTAACAGAATGTTATTCCATCATCAAGAGGAGTAAAGTCCTGATACACACTGCAACATGGATAAACCTTGAAAATCTCATGCTACATGAAGAAAGCCAGTCACGAGAGACCTAATACTACATGATTCCATTCATAGGAAATGTCCAGAATGAATCTGCTGCTGCTAAGTCGCTTCCGTCGTGTCTGACTCTGTGCGACCCCGGAGACAGAAAGCAGATGGGCGGTTGCATGGGGATGGGGGAGATGGGGGAATGGGTGGGTGACAACCAAAGGGTGTGGTTTCTTTTGGAAATAATGAAAATGTCCTAAAGTTGACTATGGTGATGGTTGCTCCAGTCTGTGACTATCCAAAAGACCATAGCGTTGTACACTTCAAATCGATGAACTGTATGATATGTGAATAATACCTCAATAAAGCTGGTACAAAGCAGTTCACAGACATGACTACCTATAAAGCAGAAACATCTATAGTTTTAAAATAATAAAAAATAAAAGGATAACATACAAATATCCTCCTTATATAAAGGGCTCTTGTGAGTTAATAAACTATAAACAGCCCAACAGAAAAACGGGCAAAAGATTTGAACAAGCCACTCACAAAAGAGGCAGTGAAAATAACTAAAAAGGCATATAAATAGTCAACATCTCTAGTAATCCAAGAAAGGAACCTGCTAAGAAATGTAACAAGACACATTGTTGGTGACTGTGTGGGGAGAACGGTCTCCTACCCAGACTATCTCAATTTGCTTGGGTTTCCCAGGAAGCTAGAATACCCATGTTAAAAAATAACAGTCTAGGGTTAAGCAGGATTAATTGCTCGATCTGAAGTGGGATTATAAATCAGTACATTCATTCTGGAGAGTCATTTGGCAATAGGTATCAAGAACCGTCTTTACGGACATATATCCTGTCTCCTGGAAATTCTACTACCAGTTTATTCTTACAAAACGCTCATTCATCAACAAGTATTTGTAGGGGGTCAGAGATGTACACTGAATACTGAGGCTAAATCTACAGATTTTTATCTCAGGTTTTTATAAAAATGAAGTATTCAGTTCAGTCCAGTCGCTCAGTCGTGTCCGACTCTTTTCGACCCCATGAATTGCAGCACGCCAGGCCTCCCTGTCCATCACCTATTGGCGACAAGCTAAACTGTGTAGACCTAATGGAGATTTTTTAAAAACAAAACCTGTTTCATCTACACAATGAAGTACTCTGCAGGCACTAAAAATGATGTTGTAGAAGAACATTTATTGATGTTACACTGCTAAATGGGAAAAAAACAAGTCAGAAAATTGTGTGCACTAGCAATGCTAATTTGCAAATAAGATATATGTGTATATATACAAATGCCCGACAGGAGACATACACCCTAAAATGTTAACAGTGGTTATCCCTGGGTGTTGGATTAAGGGTGAACTTCATTTCCTTCTCCTGGTTCAACTGTATTAAATATTTTCTTCATAGTAAACATGAATTACTTTTGTAACAATACAACAAAAGTCAACTGCATTTAACAAAAAATCCCCACACTTGCCACGCCCCAGTGGATGAAGGACCCGAGGAAGGGGTTGCAGAGTCAAGCACACATTTACATTTGATCTAGCAACAACAGCTACCATTACTAAGTACAGTTGTCCCTCGGTATCCATGGAACCCCAGCTGATACCAAAATCCAGGAATGCAAGTCCCTTATACAAAATGGCATAGTATCAATATTTGCATAGAACCTACACACATCCTCCCACATACTTTAAATCATCTCTAGATTACTTAAAATACCAAGTGATTAGGTGAAACTCATTCAGTTGTGTCTGACTTTTTGTGACCCCATGTACTGTAGCCCCTGTAAATGCCATGTAAGTCATTTTAAATGCAATGGAAATATTGTGTAAATGGGACTTGCCAGGTGGTGCTAGTAATAAAAAAAAAAAAAAAAACCCTGGATGCCAATGCAGGAGACTTAAGAGATGCAGGTTCAATTCCTGGGTCGGGAAGATCCCCTGGAGAAGAGCATGGCAACCCACTGAAGAAGAAGTATTCTCACTTGGAGAATCCCATGGACAGAGGAGCCTGGTGGGCTACAGTCCATAGGGTCACAAAGTCGGACACAACTGAAGTGACTTAGCACACACACATACTATATAAATAGTTGCCAGCTCAGCAAATTCAACTTTTGGTTTTTGGAAATTTCTGGAATTATTATTTTTTTTCCTATTTGGGGTTGGTTAAGTCTATGGAAGCAGAACCCAGAGGTATGGATGGCTGAACATACTTACTACACGCCAGGCACTTTGCACAGACCATTCCCCTTAGTCCTCAGGAGAACCGGTGAGAGAACCTCTCATTTGACAGAGGCTGGGTGACCTGCCAGCAATCCCATAGCTGGTGAGAAGCAGAGCTGGGATCTGAACCCTGGCCTGTCCACCCCTCAGTCAGACTCTGCCTTCACCTTAGCTGCTCCTGTAGGTTCCTGGGATGGGCAGAGGAAGGTCCCAAGCAACCAGGCCCTCTATCCTCCGACTGGTTCTGTGCAGGCCCTCCCTCCCTGCAGACAGCCTAGGGGGCAACACAAGGACAGGTCAGCAAGGGCGAGGACCACAGCGCAGGGAGGGCGTGGCGCTGGCGGGCCAGTTGGCTGAGGTCAGGGCTCAGGGCAGACCAACCGGGGACTCCTCGCCTGCTGGGCGACAATCAGGAAGCCTGACCACATCCGGCCCCAGGAGTTCCCAGGCCCTGCGCGCTCCCAAAGGCGGGGAGAGAAAACCTTGCCTGGCCTGCTGCCACCCTGGTAAACACAGCAGGAAAACAGCTTGCCATCTGTGGCCATCTCCCTGGACCCCGGACGGCTGGCCAGTCCTTTCCCTACTTCCAGGCCTCTTCTTCTGTTTGAGGAGGGGCTGTGAGCGCTGATGGCTCCAGGACCCTTCCAGGTCTAAATGCTTTGAATCCGTGGCGCGCTTCCTTGCAGGGGGCCCAGCAGGAAGAGGAAGGGGGTGAGGCGTCCCACCCAGGTCCCGAAGGAGCCCCCTCCCCTTCCCCTCAACTCCGTTCCCACTGCTATTTTTAGAACAGGGAACATCTCCGCCAGCCCTGTCCTGTCCAGAGCTCCAGGTAAAACACAGCTGCCCCATTCATTCCACTCCAGCCAGAACGTAGGGGGAATTTACAGACAAGCCAATTGACTAGACAACCTCTCCCCAAGCCGTTAGCCGGGACACTTCTCACTATTTCCATTACAGCCCAAAGCGATGACTTACTCTTCCTAAGACGACACAGCTGAGTGAGATGAAGAGCATCTCTAAGACAATCTGTGCCCCTCCCTGTCCCCAACCTGTCAGGCTCCTGAAAGTCCCCAAAGAGGAGTGCTGGGAGGAGGGTCCTAGTTCCAGCTCTAGCACCAACTGCATGACGCTGGCCAGGAGTTCTTACCCCTCTCTTGTCTTGGTTCCTACAAATCAGCTTGTTAATTGATGAACCCCGCTGGGGGAGAGGGTAGCCTTTTCGGTTCCACACTCAAAGATTCTGTAGTTCTATCAAAATTCTAGTCATTCATGAAGTAAATATTGCATTCTCTATTGTTGGGTGTGTGTGGAGCTGTATTTCTAAAGTTCATCTGAGAGTTGATGGTGGGTCTCAGAAAGCATTTTCCCATCGAAAATTGTGTTATAAATGGTGGTCAGTTTCCTATGCTAGCCTACTGAACCTTTAATGTTCTCCCACAAGGAGAAATAGCAGAAACCTATACTGTAATATATTTTAATCAAAATGGAAAACCACTAACATTTAAAAGACACTGAGAAAATTTACCCTAAGTAGTGTTTGAGCAAAAGAAGGTACACATTAAAGACAGTGCATTAGTGGCAACTTCTGCGGAAGTCTAAAGGAGACTTCTGACCACACTAGAAACTGCAGGCATTGCACACCGATTCTTACAACTTTCACTGAAAGTTAGCTGTATGTCATTGACCAGCAGTTAGAGAGATTAAAGAACATATGTGTATCCTTATATACATGAAATTAAAACAAGAGTCCAGTGAGCAGGAAAAAAGAAGGAATGGGAGAAGATTCTGGGCTTGAAAGCTATTGTGCTGTCTTCCCAGGAGTAAGCCGGGAAGGAGGCACCTTTGGTTGGGAGGAAGCAGGGTTGTGCTTATAATTTGAGTTCTGAGATGAGGACCTCTTCCTGTATAAGATCCACTGATACATTACTTGACTCAAGTACATGATGGATATTAACCATGTACAACACTTGCACATGGGCATTCCAGGCGGCCCAACGGTAAAGAATCCACCTGCCAAGTGGGTCAGAAAGTTCCCCTGGAGAAGGAAATGGCATCTCACTCCATTATTCTTACGTGGAGAATCCCATGGACAGAGGAGCCTGGCAGGTTACAGTCTATGGGGTTGCAAAAGAGTTGGACATGACTTAGCAACTAAACAACAACAACACTTGCAAATATTCACACACACTTGTTTCAATATGAAGACCAAAATGTCTCATTTCTTTTTACTTTTAACCTCTTGTTAAAAAAGCCCTGGGGCTTTGGAGATGATTCCTAGAGATCACCTACATTCAATACCCTTGTTTCTCTTGGTAAAGAAACAAATGAGCAGAGAGGTGAAGTAATTTGCCCAAAGTCACACAGCGAGTTACAAGCAAAATCAGGATTTGAACCAAGATCTTCAGAATCCTACTCTGGTTTTCTCTGAGGACAAGGAGCTCAGTGAGAGCTCCACAAACCCGGGAGAGAGAACCATAGGAGCAGTTCCCATCAGGTCTCCTTCCCTGATGAGTCAGTATGGATACGAGGCATTCACAACCCTGAAGTGAATCTGGCCAGACTAGATTGCTTAAGACCAAGTGGGGATCCAGGCTCTGGTCTTACAAAACTGAAGTGCAATGGAAAACGCTCTGAGCCAAGAAAGTCAGCAGACCTGAGTCAAATCCTAGCTCTGCCTGCCACTACCTTGTCCCACGAACCTGGCCAGGTCACTTCCCCTTTTTGAGCCTCGGTTTCCTCATCTAGATTCTAGAATGTGACAGGCTTGAACCGTAATCCAATTCTACAACATCTAGTGAGTACCTACCAAGGATCAGGCTTAACAGAGTCAGAGAGAAATAAACTATGATCCCCACTACAAACCATATGCAAGTTTGCTTAAATAACTTAACCCTGCAGAGAGAGCTAATTTATAAGTTATAAAAATAGATGGTCTGTCAACCAAACGCAAGCACCACACAGAACCACACACACCATCGGGCCTTTGGAAAATTAAGGCAACATTAATATCTCAATTTTATGAGAATACTTATGATAGTCAGATGTTATGAAAATATCTCAAAATATGCAGAGCCCATGAATTGCTGACCTCTAGAAGGAGGGGAGAGGAGCGCAGTGAGCGTGACAAGGGAGAGGCCATAGGAGAGGCCTGGACCCTGCCTGGGAGAAGGGTGGGTGTGGATGTCTGGCTCCCAAGAAGCTCATGGTGTTGCAGGTGAGACACAGCTGCCTGACACACCATGCTAAAGATGAACAAAACACTATGGAGCACAGACGGGGACGCAGGGACTTCTGAGGCAAGCCAGGGAGCCTTGAAGCCTGAGGACTGTATGTGGCCGGAACAGCAGAGGAGGGCAGGCAACATCAGGCAGGAGAAACAGCCTCAAGAGGAACATGCATGGGGAATTTAGAGAAGGGGAATAATTCAAAATGGCCGGGCTGTGGGCTCAAAGCAGGAGGGCAGAGCAACCAGGGAGAGAACCAGGGTGGGACCATGGCCTCGCAGGATGGTCTTGAAGCAAGGAGTTGAACTACTCAGCCTCCCCAGCTTTGATGGTCTGTGGTTGCTGGAAAGTAGTAGAATGGAGCCATCCAGAGTCAGTGCTCTGGGGCTGGGCCCCCCAGGTTCCAACCCTAGCCACTCACTGGCTGTGTGACCTTGGGTAAGTTTCTCCTCAAAGACTCAGCATCCTTATCTACCAACCGGGTATAGTGAGAGTAAATGTGTAAAGATGACAAAGAACCTCAAGAGGCTGTAGTGAGGATTAAGACAGAATATGTAGGTGAAGAGGTTGGCATTCCTCCAGGCTCACAGTCTTAAGCGCTCACTTATAAAGTACTTACTGGTATTATTCTACCCTTAAACTGAGGATCTGGGAACAATTTGGAGGATGGTGGCCCTATTCAGAGAAAGGCTTGAAGAAAGATAAGGTAAAGACAGAGGGCAAGGTTGTGCAATCTTCTTTAAGAATAACAAAAAAAGATAGCAAGATGGCTGAGGCCAAGAGGAAGGTGGGGAAGAGGATGATCTTTCTACAGCCAGATGGGCAGCAACAAGGGGAGGCAGGAAAGCTGGAGAGACTGGAAAACAATTTTGGTGGGGGAGCGGGAGCTGTGGGGGTGGGGTGTGGAGAATATCTGAAATCTAGTCCATTTGACACCCAGTTACTTAGTATTGGGGCTTCCCTGGTGGCTCGGCAGGAAAGAATCCTCCTGCAATGCGGGAGATGCGGGTTTGATCCCTCGGTTGGGAAGATCCCCTAGGAGGAGGCTACAGCAACCCACTCTAGTATTCTTGCCAGGAGAATCCCATGGACAGAGGAGCCTGGTGGGACTACAGTCCACAGGGTTGCAAAGAGTCAGACATGACTGAAGCGACTGAGCGCACACACGTACTTAGTGTTGAGATTTGGCATCAGTCAACTAGCAAAATCTGGGCCCAAAACCTGCAGCAGGCTCTCACCTCACCCTTAACCAAGCAGAGGTCAAAGGGCTGAACCTATC
>NW_011494611.1:3478082-3496170 GCF_000754665.1 Bison bison bison
ACCTATCCCTTCCTGCCTTCAGCCTCTGTTCTATCAAGACCAGGTCCCCAAGACTCTGTTGCTGGCCCTCTTGAAAGCCAGACTGAAAAGGGGGGTAACCCGACCGTCCCAGTGCTTCTGACTGTCTTCTGGAGTTCCTCCTTGTCTTTCACAACAGATTTTTCAAATCTTGTGTAACGCTATTCATCTTGTCAGCCTGGACCACCCTGGGCCATATGAACTCGAAGTTTATTCTCTAGTGTGTAGAGAATAAGACATCTCATTTTATTAGTCCTCAAGGATTCCATCTAGAGCTTAAGGGGCCACAACTTCTACATGCATGGTATCTTCCCTCCTGGCTCTTCCTGAAGGAGATAATTGATTTCTTTTACTTCCACCCCCTAAAAGGCAAACCGTTACATCTGGAAAGAGCAATGGATTAGGCTGAAATGCCTTGGCTGGAGGACTAGCTCAGCCTCAGGACCAGCCACAGCTGGGAAGCTGTGTGACCTTGGATAAATCACTTAACTTCTCTGAGTCTTAGTCTCTTGCATCCATAAAACAGGGCTGCTGGGAGGCCTAGGGGAGATAATGCCTGGGGATCCCAGTTGACACCTCTGATTCCCATGTTCTTGCTGTAGGGGCCTACCCACATCGTGAAATTGCCTGCGCCTTGAATTTGCAGAATGCTCTAGGTGCTGTGTATGAGAAATACAGGCTTTGGTGGCAGAATTTATGAAAAAGAATTTAAAATAGAGAATAATTAAAAAAAAAAAGTCATACATAAATAAATGTCTTCATTATTTCCAACAGGTCCCAATTCCCAAACTGCCAAAGGACCCAGGCAGCAGAGACTGGGAGTTTCAGCAGACCCAGAGCGTGAGACAATAAAGAAAACAAGAAAATGGGATCAAAGGATGTGCAGGGGGTGGGGTGGGGAATTTAAAGAGTCACTTTGTATTCAAATCGCACAGATGGCCTTTCCAACAATAAATGGTTGTGCTCCCGTGCTCCCAGCTCGTAGGTCCCCAGACACACTGCAAGACAATTGGGCCATCAGGAAAGAGGCCATTGTGTGAGCTTCTTAGAGTGATTTGTGTGGAGGGAGGGGCTCGGCCATGTTTCCCGTGATTATGGCTCTTGAAGGCAATTTCGATGCATTCATCATCCTGGATGTCTGGGGATGGACCAGGCTGTTGAGGAGCAATGGCCACCCGATCGTATTTCATCTTCTCGAGCCCGTCGAGCCAAATTAATTGTCTCATCGATTTGAAAGGCAGAGCAGCAATGGCGCTGTGGCTCACCACAGTCAGCGGGAAGACAGGGCCCTCCCAGAGCTGATGGCTGCGTCCCCAGCAGCAGCTTGTTGGGACAAGCGAAGGAAAGCGCCCTCCCCAGGGCCAGGTGCTGCGTTTAGTGTCTCTGGCGTTTAGTGTCTCTGTTGCCCTGCCACCAGAGCTCCCAACCTCTGCACCCGTGTGGTGGACAGAGGTAGGTCCCCAGGTCCAGAAGAGAAAAGCTGGCTGCCTTTCCAGACAGGCGATTCTCCTGGGCCTCACTCTCCCCTTAATGTCATTTTGTAAGGGAATCAAATGAAAACATGATGCTGCTTGCTGTCTGTGCAGACCCAGCTGTTTAGCCTCTCAGAATTAACCCTGCAGGCGGAGTCTCAGCTGATAGACACTGCTTGTCCCACTCTGGCCGGCTATTCCCCTGCTGGGTGGGGCACCGGGTTGATCCCCTGTTAGATTATTGCTACCACATGTCTGATCTTTCCTAGGCTGGGAGGAAGGGCCATCTGTGGGAGGCTAAGGGAAGAATTCTCTACAGGGCCACCCTTCTTGAGGTTCAGGTAGCCAAAGCAGCTGAGCAAATCCAGCAGGGCACAAGACTCCTCTCCAGAACACAGAGAGGATCTTAAGGACACAACACCGAGTGTTCAAGGGGACTTCCCTAGACTGAAGCCCAGCCTCTCTGACCTCCTCTCTAGGCAAGGCCCTGCTCCTACACGTGCCCTTTGTGTGTGAGTTTTGTCTAGACAGAAGGATGTGAAAGCTGCCCCACACTGGCCTGTCACCACTGTCCCCTGGTAGGTCACCAATCAGCCTCACAGCCAGACGGGTCTCCCCTCAGCGGTGCTGAGCCACACTTAGCCCTGGTCCCTGAGTCTCGGGAGCTCCGCAGAAAGCAAACCCAGTCAGCTTCCCAGGGGCCGAATTCCAGTTTCCTATCAGCCCATTCAGCACCGGATGGACGGACAGCACAGGCCACCCCTGCTGAGGCCTGGGGAAGCCCCACTACTCCCAGCTCCTGGGGACATTCTCAGTACTCGGCCCTGGTCCCTACCCAGGCCTCACAAGGAGGGAGCTCTGTGAGGACGGCCTCGCCCTGACTTGCATCCACTGAAAGTCAGACATGGTGGAGGGTGAGAAAGGTGGAGGACAGGAGACGCTTATCCGAGCCTCCGCTACCCTCAGGGTCTGGACACCCACATAATCACCTCCCCAGCACCCCTCCAGGACAGGTCGCCTCGCCCCTCATCTGGAGGACTTAAGGAACTCCCCACCTTGGGTTCTACCATCTTCTAGAAATGGTCCCTGAGACCCTGTGACTCCCTTTCTCAAAAGCTTTCAATGGCTTCCCACTGTGCCCAGACCCGAACTCTCAGTACAACACGAACCAACACAGCCCTGAACCACCTGGTCCGCACCCAGTGGTCTTTCCCCTCACTAACTCAAGCTCCAGCGGCCTGGCCTCCGTCCCTCCAGCACGCTGCACCCCTACCCTATCTCAGGCACTCTTCACAGGCTGTTCCGGTCTGCCGGGAACATTCCTTCCAGAGTCCTTGACTGGCTAACTCCTTTCTGGCCTGCGGGTCGTAGCTTCAAAGTCAGGCTTGTCCCCTGCCCCTCCCCCACCCCTATAGCCATCTACACAACATTCTCTCTTGAAAGAATCCTTTCTTTCCCTTCATAGATTATCTCAGTTCGTAACCACGTGTGCGAGTGTGTGTGTGTGTTAACCTTTACGTAATGCTCACTCTTCTACTAAGATGAGAGCAGAGACCACATCCACCCCACTCTCCACAGTTATCTCAGGCTCCTAGCACAGAGTCTGGCATAAAGCACATGCCCTCAAAATATCCGATGAGTGAAGGAATGAATGCTTGAGTACAGATGACAAATGAGTGAAGCAGTGGAGATATCTTCTGGCAGCCAGGCATCTTGGCGTTGTTCTCCATCAGCGCTGACCTCTCCTGACCTCTCCCCCTGCCCCCAAGGCAGGTGCTGGAACCACCGGAAGCCCACGTGCTATTTCACCTCCTCCTTCCCTGTAGGGAATAAGCTTCTGGTTCTTCTCCATTTGGGGCTTTTGGATCCAGTCTGCATCTGCCCACAGGGCCTCTGACACCACTGTGGTCCTTCTGATGCCAGTCCACACACACCCGTGGGGCCATTCCCTTCAGATGACCCTAGGCCCAACATCTTGGTCCTCCGACTTGGGTCCAGTTGAGGTGAGGTTACTCTGTGGTAGGGGATGCCCAAGAAAGGGTTAAGTTGCCAGAAGCAGAGTCCCGCCCTTGGGTTTGCTCAGCCAATCAGAGTCTGTCCTGATGAGGTAAAGCTTCTATCCTGGGTAGCATTGGTTGAGTTGGCCGGCCCCATCTCCTGCTGGAGAGAGCCATAAGGGTGGAGTTTCTGTGGAACCAGACAGAACTGGAGTTAGCTTCGCTGTCGACTCAGGCCAGGGCTGCCTGACTCCAAGACCTGCCCCTGCTCCTTCCTACAGTGCTCACACGGACCCTGGCATCTCCAAGGCCCCACCTCTGGGTGCTGCAGTGGAGATGATATGTGGCATGCACCTTGGTGTCACAGCTAGGAGAAGTCTTACAGCCAGACCAGACCCAGGAAGCCTCAGTTTCCCTGCCTGGTCCCAGGAATATGGCAGGTGGCTACCGGGAGGTGACATGGAACGGTCGTCACATGTGGTCAAAGTGGCAGCATTCAGCCTCAATAAACAAGGCCACTAGATGAATCTCCTATATAGACATAACTTTAATAATAATTCAGAGAGTTCTTCTTGTACGCCTCTTTGCTGAGCACGTTACATGAGTTTAGCCCTCACGAGAATCCAGTTCATTCAATCACTGTACTCATGAAAAACCCGAGTTTCAGAGAGGCTCAGTGCCTCACCCGAGGTCATAGAGCAGTTAAGCACTCACACCTCCCATACCACTCACTATGTTATTTTAGAACCATCTGCTGGCATATCTGTCATCACCACTGGACTGCAATTTCCCAAGGAAAGAACGTGACAGATTCTTCGTGCATTCCCAGCACCGAGCTCAGGGTGCACCCTGAACGGACGGAGCCAGCACGTGCTGCACCCCAGCCTCTCCCTCCCTGATGGCTCAGTCGAAAGCCTGCTTTCCTCAGAGGCTTCCTAATGCCCGGGCTGGGGCTCTGCACGTGGTAAGGGCTCAGTTCAGGTTCACTGAGTGGACAATGAATGGGCAGCCAAGAGCTCCCCTCAAAGGAGCCCAGAGGACCTAAACCAGAGTCTGGCCCAGAGCAGGTATTTATTTCTATGCGGCTGTGCTATATGCTTAGTCGCTCAGTCATGCCTGATTCTTTGCAACCCCATGAACTGTAGCCCGCCAGGCTCCTCTGTCCACAGGGATTCTCCAGGCCAGAATACTGGAGTGGGTAGCCATTCCCTTCTCCAGGGGATCTTCCTGACCCAAGGATCGAACTCAGGTCTCCCACACTGTAGGCAGATTTCTTCACCGTCTGTGCCTCCAGGGAAGCCCAAGAATACTGAAGTGGGTAGCCTATCCTTTCTCTGGGGTAACTTCCTGACCTAGGAATCAAACTGGGGTCTCCTACATTGCAGGCGGATTCTTTACCAGCTGTGCTACCAGGGAAGGCCATTTATCCCTATATTTGACTGAATAACCAACCCAATATGTATCTGTCTCTCCCTATTAGCTTAGAACCTGAACAGCCATCTGTGAGTTATTCCAGATTAGCTTGGCAGCATTCCCCATGGTAGGGAGTTTAGTAGAAGTTACCCCAGGTGAGAGAAGACAGCTAGTTTACCCACAAGGGCAGATGACGAGGCGAGAAAGGGTGAAGAGTGCGGATGGGGAAGAACAGGGTGCTGAGAAGAAGGGAGCTAGAAGAGGAGAGGAAGCCAGCCACTTATTTCTACAGAAAGAGGGAGCACAAAGGCGCACCTGGAGCAGCCTCCCCCCTGCCGCGGGCAGCCAGGGGAGAGCCGGAGAAAGACAGTGGAGCCGTGGAGAAGGGACACAGTCAGAATGCTGCCCGTCCCCTTATGCCCACCTGGTCCCAGCTGGGACCCCCAGACCCCCACACTGCAACCCCAGGTAACTGCAACCCTCAGACACAGCACAGAAAGCCTACGGTCGCCCCTCCCCACCACCAAGAGGGGAGCAGACCTGGCCACTAAAGGCACATTTCATAGGCAATCGAGTGACGCAGAAATCTCCAGGGCAGAGTTCTCTAAAGGAGACTGGACGACCCCGGGTCCTCAGCTTTCATGGGAGTCACAAAGCTTGAGGAGCTGGGAAGAGCCACCTGACCAGCGTGCAGATGGGACCACCAAGGCCCCAGCGGGAAGCTGTTGCCCAAGGTCGACGCAGCAGGGAGTGGTACACCCACCTCACAACTGTTCTCTAAAACCACCTTCCTCCAGTACCCTCTGTCCCTCCCCAGGAGTATTTCCTTTTCAGGGCATATCACATTTATTATGTTTTGCAAATGGGGGAAGAACTTTTGCATTCCTTGAGATGTTTGAGTGTCAGCTCATTCCAAGGATCAGCAAACACTATTGAAAGGAGCAGGGTTCAGAAGGGGCAACACGGGAGTTCGGGGAGCTGCCTTGCAAAGTGTCTTTTCTCAGAAAAGCACTGGAGTTGGGGGGACAGGGAGTGGCTTAGGCAGCAATTTCCGTTCTGCACACAAGGAGGAACAGTTCCGGAAAGAACAAAGAAATAGCATTAAAAAATAATAATAATAGCACGCTTCTCTAGTCAGGACTCGACACAGATTTCAAGCAAAAGAGCTCTGCACAGTGCAAGAAGCCAGTCCAGGCTCAGCTTGGCCTTCCCTCTTCTTTCTCCCCTGGTGGCGGCAAGCCTAGTGAAAAGACTGCAGCCCAGCCCTGGGCAAGGAGGTTCACGGTCACCGGCAAGGCAGCCGGGACCTGACAGAGCTGGGCACAGGTGCACAGCCTGTGCCGGCTGGACAAGCCACCTGGTCTGGTAGTTAAGGTGATTTTTTTTGCTGAAACACTCCTGGAACCACGCGGGGCTGGAGAAGATCCTATTTACTAGAACTTCTCTCAGGGAGCATTCTGCAAGCAACTAGAAGGAATGAACTGCTAAGACTCTTCAAGTGTGTATGATGTCGGTAGGGAAAGTGGGCAGTGAGATCCATAAGGGGGCTGCCTAACAGAAGGTCGTTACTAATTGCTGCCCAAGGAGGGTGGGCCAAGTGGGGTGTGCCAGCTGGGCAGGGCCCTCTCTCAGGTGAGGGGGCCATGTGAGGCCATCCCGGTGGTTAGACCCTTTTCTTCTCCCTCCTCCAGCCCAGTGCACAGTTTCTCATTAAGCACACATTTAAAAGAGCTTTAATCTCGAGTCACGTCCAGCTGTTGCCTGCCCGAGATGCCCATATATCTTGGTGCAGCCCTGAAGCCAGGCCCCAAATCCAGAGTCAGTCAGCCAAGCCTGCAGCCCTGCAGGGACCCACTCTCAACCCAGCCTGCCTTCAGTCGCTCAAACTGTCCCCCGACTCCCCAACCGAAGATGGAGAGACTCCCCAAGGTGCTGAGAAGGCTGTTGCCAACCTACTCCAGAGCCAGCAGACACAAAGTTGAGGCCAAAAGAACTTTTTCCGCAGACCAGGAGGAGCTAAGCCTAAAACACAAGACAACTGAGGAACACAAGTTCCTCCTCACCAGCGGCCGCCCTGGTGAGGAGGAAGCGGCCTGTTTTCTGATTGTGACCCACCCCAGATCAAGGAGGCCAGGCAGCCCACAGCCTCGGCAGGTCTCTGTGGAGTAGCAGAAGCTGAGATTGGGAGCCAGCCAGCCGAGCAGGAGCAGCTGGGTTGTGGTTGACTGAGCACCTACTGAATACCAGGCACCATGCTACGAGCTGTGGACGCACCGTCGCCTTTCCTTCACACGACAACGCTTTGGAGAGGAAACTGCTCTCCCCAGGTGGACCCCTAGGGACGCTCAGTGAGTGGTAAAACAAGATAACTGTCGAATCTGAGATTATATAATTCTCAGACACTATTTTAGGAGCTGCCGGCCGCCACTGCCCCGCCAGGGGTGTGCGGTCCCTTTCCCCACTCCCGTCCTTGGCAGCCTGCCCTGCCGGGCTATGCGCAGGGCGGCCTGAATGCAGCCAGAAGCCGTGCGGGGCCTGCGAGCTGACCAGCTGCCGCTTGCTTTCCTTTCCCTTCTTCTCCCTGATTCCGGCCGGCCAACCACCTTGGCTCCTTTGGCAGCCAATCAGACCAAATTCCCAAATGGCCAGCACGTTCAGCGGGAGAAGGGACTCACAAATGGGGGATACAACTGTGCCTGGCGTGGGCATCTGGGGGACAGTGGGTCCAGCTCTGGTCCCATCACCCTCCACAGGCACAGGACCAGCTGCCCGTCCCCACGTCAGCTTCAGCTGGGAGTCTCTAATCTCCCTGATGCTCCAGCTGGCAGGGCCCCAGTCCCCGGAAAACTCCACTTGCCTCCACTTGGCTGTGGCCTGCATCAAACCAGCATGGCTTCTTTCTGCCATAAGCGTCCATTCCTAATTATGTCTGCCTCGGGCCAGTTTTAAACACCAGTGTGCTGTCCCTGGGCACGACCTAGAGGGGGGACCACGTGCCTGGCAGCAGCAGGAATGCCGGCCCAAACTAGACCTTGCCACAGGTGAATTAGAGAACAGGGTGGAGAATTGATGGGTCACGCTCAGTTCGGCTCTGCCAATCTACCCGAGAGCCCTCGAATTCGCTCAGTAGATCCACTGACACGCCAAGGAGAGAGACGCTCTCAGCTTCTTGCCAAGAGCCTGCTGCCCAGTTCCAAGTTCTGAACTCGGGCTGGTCCCAAGCTCAATTCGGAGGCTCGGGGGTCTGGGCTGGCCATGGTGGGGGACGAGGGCTGTGGCCCCCGGTGAGGCCCTTACCTTGCTGTCGGGGGACGGAGTCGCCAGCTGCTGCTGCTTCGCGATGTTCTCTGACAGGCACCAGCACACTCTCTTCTTCTGCTCCTGCGAGTGCGCTTCCAAAGTGAATAAGCACTCTGCCTTCTGACGTCAGAGGAAACAGAGAAAGGGGCAGTCAGGGCTGCTCCCTGGTTCAGGGGGCTCCCGGCCCGAGCCCAACCCTAACCATCCAGTGGGTGAGGCTGCAGCAGGGTGGGGAGTGACCACTAAAAGCCACAAGTGCGCACACTAATCCCCGGTGACATCGAGGCAGCCAGACGAGCAGGGGAGCTGGTTCGGGGGCCAGCTGGCAAGCCCTGTGCCCACGGCCTAGGGGGAGGGAGGCAGTGGTTCCCAACACAGTGGAGTCCTGTGGAGAGCTGCAGACTGCCGTGGTGAGGTCACCCCCGGGGAAAGGCGGCAGAAGGCGACCGCTGGGGGAGCGCGTGGGGGACCCAGAGGGCCGAGGTCTCTGCCCCCCTTACATTCTGTGGAGCAAGGACCCCTCCCCGATCTCAGCACACTCATCTAATCACAAGACCAGGGTGAAATGGGTACCCACACAGGACCTGGGTCCCTCCGGAGAGTCTTTGGAGACTGGTCGCATGGCCTTCAACAGCCCCGCTGCTGCCTGACACATGAGCTGAGTCTGATCAATGACTGTTCAGCTCAGTTGAGTGCAAGCTTCTGGCACTGCTGCCATTTAAATCTCGCTTTGCTATTTAACCTTGTTAAGTGCTGCAATCTCATCTCCCCAACTAGACCCGAAACCCCTTCTAGGAAGGCCTTTTTCATCCAGGCCTAGTATAGTGCTTGGCCAGTCAAGGCCTCAGTGAGCTCTGGCTCCCAGGAGACTCTCGGAATGAGGTCAAATCCAGGCCAGCCTTAGCACAGGCACCAGAGAGCTGCGGGGACCCAGGGAGTCAGCCCCGAAGGAGCCAGAATGTGCTGGGGGCGGGGAGGGGAGGAACAACATGCCCCGCGTTATCATCCTCTGCAGGACGCTCTGCGCAGGGAGTGGCGAGCTCTTTCTGTCTCCGCTGGAATTTGATTATAACCGCAGAGGGCTGCGATTTGATGAACTCATCCAGGGAGCTAAGGGTGTGAGCTGGATGGTTCAGAACATAGAAAAGGACAGTGTAGAATTCTATGCAATCCTTCCTTTTTTTGCAGTTGGATAGGACTGGTCTGAATCTCAGCTTTGTTGCTTCCTAGCTGTCAACCTCAGAGAAATCTGTAAGATGGGAATAACCACGATGTCACCTACCTCTCAGAGCTATCAGGAGGGCAAGCAATAACCCAGGCGTCAACAAACAGCTTCCCTGGTGGCTCAGATGGTAAAGAATCTGCCTGCAATGCAGGAGACCTGGGTTCAATCCCTGGATGGGGAGGATCCCCTGGAGAAGGGAATGGCTACCCGCTCCAGTATTCTTGCCTGGAGAATTCCATGGACAGAGGAGCCTAGCAGGCTGCAGTCCATGGGGTCACTAAGAGTCAGACACGACTGAGCAACTAACACTTTCAACAAACAGCAGCTATCTTCGTTATTGGTACTTCATTTGTTTAAGAAATATTTATTGAGCACCTGTTTTGTGTCAAGGACTGTGCTAGGCCCCTGGGGGTGAAGAGGGAAATAAGAGAGGCTGAGTTCTTGCCCTTAGGATGGGGGCAGAGACAAGAGACAATTAAACAATGTAATTACAAACTGTGGAAAGGCCGAAAGGGAGAGGTCCTGTCTGAGCCCAGTAGACAGAGCCAGCCTTTCTGGAGGGGCAGCACCCAGCCAAGGCTGAATGAGAAAGAGCTGCCAAGGAAAGTGCTAGGGAGAAACCGTTCCAGGCAGAAGGAACAGCCAGTGCCAAGGCTCCGAGCTGCGATGGTTGGTTATCAGCTTCATGGAGTAGCATTTGAGCACTTTTTCTCCCCTACCATCTGACCCAGCCCTCAAGGAAACCACCCTTTAGGCAAGGGCCACCTCCCAAACTAAGTATTCCCAGGGTGCCAGCTCCAAAGTGCTCAGAGTTGTTCTTCCTAAAAGCATCAGAAGAGAGCAGAAAGAAAGCCCCACCTCTTGGTTTCAGGGAACTGAGTGGACGTGGTGAGGCAATTCTACCACTTAATAACAGACTTCCACTTGCTAGAATCCCCAGCCCACTGCAAGGAAGGACTCACCCCAAGATGCCCCAGAGAGAAGCCAGGTGGAGCAGGAGCTGATCAGAGAGCCATCTGCTCCCTGTCTTGTCACATTCACCCAGCGAGGGGAGGGGCAGGGCAGGGACTAGGGTCCCTTCTCACTTAGAAACGCTGCCAGTGTGGAAAGGCCACAAATTTGGCCCTGGCCCGAACCCCTGGAGGAAGGCATGGCAACTGACTCCAGTATTCTTGCCTGGAGAATCCCATGAACAGAGGAGCCTGGTGAACTACAGTCCATGGGGTGGCACAGAATTGGGACACGACTGAAGCGACTTAGCGTACACACATGCACGCACAAGCCTCCCAGGCCTGCCTCTACCTAGCTATTTGGGCTTCAGAAAATCCTTTCAACTCCCTGAGCCCCAACTTCCCCCGCTCTTTCTGTTCTGAAGCAGATTCTACCTTAATAATAATTCCCTTTATCTAATTATCCATTTTAAAAAGCACCTTCCCATCCATGATCTTAAGAAGGTGTCTGAGGCCCCAAGGACCTAAACCTAGGCCCAGTTGAGGGTTTGGGGCTGGCTATCTTAGATGCTCACACATTCCAGGGAGGCCCTAGCTCCCAAGCCTCCTCTCCAAGTGCCGCCTGGAGTTTGGGAGGCTGGCCTGGACAAGAGGGAGAGCCTGGAGCCAGCCCCCTCCAGGAAGGCTGAATTCCCATCTGCCTAAATCAGGGGCCCCCACTGCCTGCCTGGGTCTCTCTTGGTCCACTTTGTGACCTGACTCATCAGTTTAACACTCATATACACTGTGTCCTCAAATATCAGGCTCCAAGGTCAAGGTTGTAAGCTGCCCTGAAACCATCCTCAGGAAGCTCACTTGGAGGCAGGGCCTCCTTGATCACCAGCTGGTGAGCTAAGCTCTCTGCAGATGGAACAACACTGGGCCCAGACCTCTGCATTCAAACATACGTGTGTGTGTGTGTGTGTGTGTGTGTGTGTGTGTGTGTGTGTGTGTTGAGTTGTGTCCAACTCTTTGCAACCTATAGACTGTAGCCTGCCAGGCTCCTCTGTCCATGGAATTCTCCAGGCAAAAATACAGGAGTGGGTAGCCATTTCCTTCTCCAGGGGATCTTCCTGACCCAGGACTGGACTTCTCTTGTGTCTCCTGCCTTGGCAGGTGGATTCTTTTGAGCAATCCCAAATCCAACTAGAAACCCGGCTCCTCTTGCCTTCCTTCTTTAAAACCCAATCTTGCCTCAACCTTCTTGTTCCTGAATTAATATTATCCTTATAAAAACGAAAACCTCTTCTACTACAATTTACGTTTGTTCACTTGCTGTGACAGATGTTCTCTCACTTAATTCAATTCTCCCAGTGACCCTACGACATAGGGAGAAAGGAAAAACACAGCTGTTACCATCTTTTAGATGAGAAAACTCAGGCTCAAAGAGGTTAAGTCGGCAGCCCCAAGAAGTGTCGGGAGAGGAGGGATTCAGAGTCTGTCTTCTGCCTCCTCCAGAATCTGCGATCTTGCCTTCTTTATTTAACAGTATATGTACATTACAAAGAATGTGAGATACTCCTCTTAGTTTTTATTTTAGAGGATCGATAAATCATTGGCGATGTTGCTAATGGAGAGTAAATGAATACGAAAAGCTCTCCCCCTGTTATGACGCTAACAGGAATAACAGGAGCATTTATTGAGTGCTCACTATGTGGCAGGTTCTGTGCTAAGTGCCTTGGACACAGTATCTTATTGAATCTCATTTAATCACTGCAACAACCCTATAAGGTAGGCCTCAACAGCCTCATTTCAGAGATGAGTATATGACTTGCTCAGATCGCTCAGTTAGGAAATGGCAGGGTCAAGATTCCAGTCTAGGTCTTCCTAACCCCAAAGTGAAGACTCTTAAATTAGTAGAGCCAGGATCAAATTCTCTGCGGATAGTCCCTAACCCATGTGCCCTTTGACCCCATGCCCCTGGTACAGCCCGTCATAGGCTGCATCTGTCTCAAGGATTTGCAGGGGCTGAGGGACACCTGTCCAGGGAAATTAAGGCCCCAGGGCCGAGGACTGCTCAGGTCAATCCAACCCGCATGATAACTAACCAGGACCTACTGCTGGGGAACAATCAGAGCAGCCGCCCCCCCACCCCCACCCGCCCCAGGCAGTCGGCACTCTCAATGCAGACTGGAAAACCGTCCCTAAAATCCTGACTCTCTGGCCTTGGTTTCTTCTCTGGACACCACCTGCGTGTTAGGAAACAAAGAGAAAAACCACTTGCTGGAAATGCCAACTAAGACACAGGTCTGGAGTTCTCTGTGGGTTTCAAAACCACGGTTGGCAGGCCTGTTCCAGGCCGCAGGGTAGGCAGGGATCTTGTCTTCTGTGTGTTACAGACATGCCTCTTGTAAAGAGCAGCCCATTAAGAGAAAAGAGAGGCTTCTGGCTGCCTGTGAATTTCAATCCTCCAGCCCCTTGGGGTCGGATCACCTGACACTTTACTGAAATAAAAGGGCCCGGATCAATATGCCTTCAT
Source organism: Bison bison bison (assembly GCF_000754665.1). Taxonomy (NCBI): domain Eukaryota; kingdom Metazoa; phylum Chordata; class Mammalia; order Artiodactyla; family Bovidae; genus Bison; species Bison bison. The sequence goes on from NW_011494611.1 coordinate 3,490,976, forward strand.
CAGTCTTTGGAGGGCTAGGAGGTCACAGCTCCCTGGAAACCAAGGAGCAGAAGTGCTTTTCTCTGGGAAAAATAACCCCAGCCTGGCAGGAATGGCTCTCTTGGCATTAAAGAACTGGGAGCCTCATTTCAGGCCCCGCTGGAGAGAACTGGAATCCAGATGGGTGAGGCTGGAAAGGCAAAAGCTCTGAGGCTTCCCAGCCTGCCTTCCAGCCTCTCCTAGCCTCCTCGCTCGGCTCCAGGCCAACACGCCAGCCCTGAAACATCTCCACCAGCTACTTCCTGTGCTCAGCGGGGATACGCTGACACGGGAGGATACTGATGCCTTTTCAGACCTCAAATGGCCATCCCAGGCTGCCGGGGTCCCCAGCTCAGCTCCAACGACGTCCACTGCCTTTTGGACTCCCTGCTGTCCCCTGAAGCTAACATCTCATCAACTGTCTTAACCTCAGGGGTCTGGTCACCTAAAGGGGACATGCCTGGAACTGAAGGAATGATCTTCCAATCACAAACAATATGCAAATTCCTTCTCAAAAGGGTGTACTCCCCTTGGCCAGCCAGCACAGACTAGGCCTCACCCATAACGTGTGGCCAGTGCACTCTCCCACAGACGGACAGTTTCCCAGGGCTGTTATTGGGTAAGACAGACAAACAGAAGCAGAAGGAAGGAATGGGTCTAATGAATCCCTGCTTGCAACTAGTAGCAGACTCATATGAACAGAGGTATAAGGAGTAAGAAAATTTGCTGAAAATTGAAAAAAAATTTGGCTCAGTAGCTCTGTTTTTCCATCACCAAGGCCTCCTTTGATTAAACCCCTGGGTAATGATATTTTTGGCTACCTGATGCGAAGAGCTAACTCGCTGAACAAGACCCTGATGCTGGGAAAGACTGAAGGCAGGAGGAGAAGAGGGTGACAGAGGATAAGATGGTTGGATGGCATCATCAACTCAATGGACATGAGTTTGAGCAAACCCCGGAAGATGGTGAAGGACAGGGAAGCCTAGCATGCTGCGGTCCATGGGGTTGCAAAGAGTCAGACACAACCGAACAACTGAACTACAACAATAAATGATATTTCATCTCCCAAAACACATCAAGCAATAAGCTGTTTGCCTCCAGTTAGCTCAGCAAAGGCACAGTGTCCAGTTGAGCTTCTGATGGGACTGGGATAACCAGCCTGAAGAAGAGAGGAGCATTCAACCCACTGAGTGGGTGTTACTCCAGCCCACCATCAGATGCTGGATGGTTTCTTCCATGTGTATTCTCTGGCCCAGGGGAAGGCCTTTTTAAAACATTGATAAGACCTTGCAGGAGGGGGATGTAGGTGGTATCTTCCAGAAAGAGAGGAGGAAAGAGGTGGGCACAAGAATCAGGGCCCTCTCTACAGGACTGTTGTTAGTCCCTCAGTCGTGTCCAACTCTTTGTGACCCTGGGGACTGTAGCCCACCAGGCTCCTCTATCCATGGGATTTCCCAGGCAAGAATCCTGGAGTGGGTAGTCATTGCCTTCTCCAGGGGATCTTTCCGACCCAAGGATAGAACCCAGGTCTCCTGCACTGCAGGCAGATTCTTTAGCCACCACGAATAGGGTGATGCCTGACTTGACAGGCCACATCCTCATTGTGACCCTTACAGGGACTGGAGACCAGGAAGTCCTAAGCAGGAGGCCACAGGGTCCTTCTTTCCCCTTTAAGCATGTTCATGTCCACCACTCTTCTACACAGAGGTGAGAGACACTGGGGCGGAGCACTCTGTCCCATTCCGCAGAGCAGGGCGCTGCCTCGTGGACCTGCCCAGAACCACCACAGGAGCAGGTGTGGAGACAGCCTCAGAACCGGCACTCGCACCCAGCCCAACATCTTCCTTCCAGCCCCGGGACACTGAACCCTCTCCTCAAATTCAGGGGGAAGCACTCACCTCTGCAAGATACAGCACACAGAACTTCAGGTCTTCTGAAGAACCTTTGAGGGAACAAAAAGGAACGCTTGCATTAGAATTGGCTACAGAGTCTCAACCATTTGCTTGAGCTCCACCAGCTCTCTCACCCATAGGGCTGTGTGTGGTACTTCCTGTAAAAAGAGGAAGAAGGGGCAGGCTCTCGGGGCAGTGAAATCTCAGGAGGAAAGCCCACTTGGTCACTAAATAGGTTGAGGTACAGCTGTGAGGCCTGTGCCTGCAGGTCAGCCTGCTCCAAGGAGTGCTGAGCTCTCCCTCCATGAGAGGCAGCCAGGAGCAGCCTCCAGGCACCATGCACGGGGTGCAGGGGACTGTCAGCCAACCCAGGGGGCGTCTTTCTCACCATGCCCCTGGCGGTAAGGGACACAGAGGCAGCACACTGCCTGTGTCATTTTGAAATGCCACAAGGAGCCACCGAGGAATGCGTGGACTCTGTGGACTGTGCAGTGGGGAGAGGGGAATCCCCAGTCACAGGCTGGGTGGAGCCTAGAGATGGCTTCCCAGCCCAGGCCCAACCCCTCAATGTGTTCTCCTAGAGTTTTCTGACGCTTGGTCTAGAATCCAACACTCAACCACTCCCCAAACCCTCTTCACCTGGGCAGCAGCTGGGAAACCTGTCGGCCGCTTGCCCCTCCTCCAGCAGAGCAGCTGAGACGGAATACCCACCCTAGGGCAGAAGGTGATTTGGTCTGGGTACTTCGGAAACACAAGAGCCAGGAGATAAGCCCCAGCTGTCGGGGAAGGCCTCCTGGAGGAGGACCCTTTTGAGCTTGAACTCAAGATGGGAAGAAAGGGAGCTCCGGAAGCTGGGAACAGCATGAGCGAAGGCATGGGGATGGAGGATCACCAGCTGTGCTCAAGGGATCGCCAGGGTAGGGAAGCCCTGCCGCCTCCTCCAGGCTGCCTTCCCTGACCACTGCAGGTTGCTCCTCGGAACCTGGCAGCCCTCCCCACGGGCCACTCATCTAAGCACAGGCCAGGGGTGGTTAGCAACTTCCTGTATTTCAAGCATTCGCCCTCACGGGGCAGGTTGTCCTTTTTGAGGGAAATAACCACACAGCACATACAACAGCAAACACTTAAGCTGCCACAGAGCTTTCGCATACCCAGTGCTGCGTGCCAACCATGGCGCCAAAGGTTTCATGTGCATAAACTGGACCTTCATGATCACCCTATGAGTCAGGGGGTATGCTCACCCACGATTCATGTGAGAAAGCTGAGGCAGAGGGGATGAGTAACCCGCCTCAGGGAGAAGGGGGAAGAACCAAGACTTATACCCAGAACACCTGGCCACAGAGTCCACACTCTGAACCACTGCACACCTACCTCTCAAGGGCTCACCACGTAGGCCCGACCCAGCCCCTTGTCTCCTTGAGGAAGCAGGACCAGTGCTAGGCTCAAAGCAGAACCCTCAACAGACACTTGAATCGCAGAAATTGTCAAAAGAAAAATAAACACCAAGAAACCCAAAACCAAAATGCATTGCAAAGTAAAAGTGGCAAGGAAAAAAACAGATTTTTTTTTCCCCCTAAAAAAGAGAGAAAACTTTTCTATTCCTAAGAAAAGTAGTAAATGAGGCCCTCACGTGGGTGGAGACCAGGCCCTCTCGGAACAAGTATATGGGCAGTTTCCTGGGCAAGTCTATCCCTAAGGCTAGGGATGCCAGCCAGAGTCAGATAAAAATAGCTCCTAAGTAAATGGGGGTATGCTTTGGACTTAGAATAAATCCTTCTGCTTCTCCCCACCTAGAGATGGGCTGGTGAGGGGAGGGGAACCCTGCATAAGAAGTCAATCATGTTGAAGAAACCTCTAATTTCAAAGCTTCTGCCAGTTACTTGTGTTACTGAGGGTGGAGACAAGGGGAGGTGGTTTCTTTTGTTTAAGAAAACAACCAGGATGTTTCCTTGACTTTCCAGAAGCAGACTTTAGTGCCAAGGGAGAAACAAAAAGATCCATGTAAGAAAATAACAGAAATTTGGGTTTTAGAAGCTGGTGGTGAGAGAAGAGAAGGTTCTAGAAGGGAGGGGAAAGCCAGCATGCTGGGAGCCTCAGGGAGACAAGAGGCCAAGGTCAGGAGGATATGACCCAGAACATATATTCCCAGTGGCAAGGGATCACTGATGGATTGCCTTGAAACTTCTCCGTGCTTCGACACCCCCCACATTGCTGCAGACCCTCCCTGACATGCGCTCCATGTCTTGGCCTTGTGCTGGCAGCACTCTGGGGGAAGGACGGAATGGGGGCAGCAGCACTCAGCACGGCTCAGAGCCTCACATAAGGACAGCAAGACTCAGAACCCAGCGGTCCTGTAAGGAGCTGCAGCGGCAGAAAGAAGAGGCTGCAGGGTGGCTGAGCCAGGAGAGAAACTGCAGCCCCACCTGAAACCCTTCTAGAACCCAGGAGTGGGCTCTGGACTTCCCAGAGTATGGAAATGGGGGCGAGTGTAAAGGAAAGGGGACATGAGGCAGCACACGTTTGGGCTTTCCATCCAGCACTCCAACCACTTGCACCATTTTGAAGTTTAACAAGGAGCCACTTGGTTTCTGGGTGAACCCAACCAAGGAATGTGGACCTTGGGCTGGTTAGGAGGTGGTTTAGTCACTAAGACGTGTCCAACTCTTGCAATCACATGGAATGTAGCTTGCCAGGCTCTTCTGTCCATGGGATTCTCCAGGCAAGAATACTGGAGTGGGTTGCTATTTCCTTCTCCAGGGGACCTTCCCGACCCAGGAATCAAACCCACGACTTCTGTATCTCCTTCATTGCAGGTAGATTCTTTACCAAGTGAGCTACAAGGGAATGGGCTATGCAAGGGTGATCCTCAATCACGAGCTAGGGGAGCCCAGAACTGGCTTCCTGGTCCAGGTCTGACCCCTCTGGCACTTTTCCAGAGCTCTCTCAAGCCTGGCCTTAGATCCCAAATCAACCAGTTACCAAGTCCTCTCCACTCGTGAGACAGGCCAGGAGGGCTGTTGTCTCCATTTTCCAGATGTAGAAACTGAGGCCTGGGGAGTGGGCAAATGGTAGAGCTGAGACTTGAACTGAGGAGCCCCGGCCTCCAAAGCCCATTTCTGACCACAAGGTCATACTCTGTCCCTTTCCCGGTTTACTCATCTGTCATTTCACCAGGCCATGGGCTCCTTAAGTGGGACTATGTCTCTGTCTCTGCTATTACCCTGGCGGCCAGCACTGAGCGGGGCTCTGAGGAGACGCTCAGAAAATGTCAACTGGCTAAATTTA
>NW_011494611.1:3496270-3498956 GCF_000754665.1 Bison bison bison
TACAACAACTTATATAATGTCAACTGGCTAAATTTAACTCCAAGCGCTCCCGCAGCCAGGACCCAAGCAGCTGAGGCTCCAAGACGGGGCGCATGGGCTCTTCAGGGAGGTTGGGGAACCCAAGAACCAGCTGGACATTTCCAGGCCATCCTGAGAGACCAGGGCAGGTCAGGAAGATACACTGTGGGCGGGATGCGGGCCGCCTGGGATGCAGAAACACAAAGAACAGCAAAGCCAGTGGGCGGCAGAGGCAGGAAGAGACCACAATGGGCCCCGGCTGACCGGAGATGTCCCAATTGTTAGCGCCAGCTCTCCGCCTGTTCCCATTACACTGCCTTTCAGCCCCGGCTGAAGCCTGGGAGAAGCTGGGCAGGAGGAGGGAGGGCAAGGTTTAAGTGGCCACCAGCCGGAAGCAAGGGAGGCATGCACCCCGGCCCCTAAACCCAGGCCTCGCTTCCCGTCTCCCTCCGGACCTCCGTTCATTCACCCAACAAACATTCACTGGGCACCCACGATGTTCCGTGCCCGGGCCCAGCCCTGGGAGTGGGCTTGGCCAGCGGAGCCAAGCACCCTTCAGACACATCACATGGAGAGTCCTTGTTCCCTGGGTGGGGCAGACTCTGCTCTGCCAGGGAATGGCCCTCGCCAGCCCCAGCCCACAGGAAAGGCTGGGCGTGTTCTGTGTTTACCGTCTTCTCTGCCCCAAACTGAACTCCCCACACAGGTCGATTTGAAAGAGACAAGAAACCTTAGGAGTCACTGGCAATGTTAATCAGAGACCATTCTGCCAAGAGAGGCTCCAGCTGAGGCCGCGGATACATCTCCTAAAAGCCAGCCTTGTTGCTGCAGCGAGTCTCTGGAGGCGTGGCGGAGGTGGGCAGGAGTGTGGACGCCAGGACTCAGGACACTGGGCCCGGCGGCTCCAACTCCAACGGCTGGAGAAGGGATCGCTGGGCTTCTCCAACCCCAGGACCCGCAAGGCTGTCTCAGGGCGCAAGGGCAGGGCAGCAGGCAAGAGCTCCACAAATGCCTGGGAAGCAATCTAAAGCTGTCTAAGCGTTGGAACGTGCACCTTGAGAGCTCAGTGTCTCTGGCCACTTCCTTTGCTCCCAGCAGTTCCTGGGCTCCCTGGAGAGCCACGCTTGCTGTGCTTGCTGACTGACACTGCTGGAGAAAGGTGAGATGCCTTGCACCAGAACATCTGGCTGGCAACCCAGGACAGGCACACACACACACATACACACCCCTCACATAACAACCCAATAAGCTCCAGTGGCTGTGGGCATCTCTCCCGAGCAGGGCTGGCTGTGGCCACCCCCAGTCTCCAGCCCCGGGAGGCCATGACTGCACAGGCAACTCAGCATAGGGGAGGTTTCTCCACAACATCCCAAGGCCTGACACCACCCACCCTGGCCAGCAGCCACCCAGTGGCAGATGGCATTCACCCTGCCTCTCCCTTCAAGCCTGGGGTTGTGGCCTCCAGGAAGGGAAGATTCAACCAGTTCTCAGTAGACTCCACCCACACCGTCTCCCCAAACCCCGGCCCAGGCCAGAGGTGGAGGCCAGATGAATGGGCGCTGGCCATCTTCTCACAGCAATCTCAGGTCCGTGTGAGCACGTCAGAGCTTGGAGGGAATGTGAAGGACTGTGTTCCAGCCCTGACTACTGAAAGAAAAACTGCTGTCCAGAAAAGGGAGAAAGGACCAGCTGACGCTGTTCCCCAGGTCAGCAGCAATGCGGAGCCCAGGACCCCCCTCCCAGCTATGACCCTCGGCTCTTCCTCTGCTGTATGGCTCCCAATCCCCACCCAATGCACAGCCAGTTTGTAACTCTTCTTTCCCCTCCCTCCTTATAGCAAGAGGCTGAGCAGGCCAGGGTCCTGGGCTTGCAGGCCCCAGACGTGTGTGGTGAGCACAACAGAACAAGAGATGGCTCAGGTGGTAAAGAATCTGCCTGCAATGCAGGAGACCTGGGTTCAGTCCCTGGGTCGAGAAGATCTCCTGGAGAAGGGAATGGCTACCTACTCCAGTATTCTTACCTGGAGAATCCTATGGACAGAGAAACCTAGTGGGCTACAGTCCATAGTGTTACAAAGAGTCAGACATGACTGAGCCACTAACACACTTTTCACTTTGGTTCTTATCATCAATCAATGTGTATTACCGAGCACAGCCTCCCACCAGCACCCCTCAAATCTGACAGGGTCCTAGATTGTGTGAGCTGGGGATGGGCAGGCGTGTGAGTGCATGTGTGTCCAAAGGGTGGGAGAGACTTGGGAATGGGTGTGCAGGGAAAGCTGGGTGTGAGGGATAGGGGGGCAGGTTGGGGGGTGGCAGCAGCAAAGTCAAGGGCAGAGTCGCCCCCCTCCCGCAGGCACTAGGGGGCTCCCTGGAACCTCAGGATCTGAGCTGAACTTGCTCAGAGGACTGCTCCTCACCATGACCTTGGTCAAGCCCAGCCCGCCCCGCAGGAGAGCCTCGGCCCCCAGCGAGGTGACCTGCTTTTTCCCCTCGGTGGCCGCCCTGCTCAGTGGTCAGGAGGAAGCCAGGGGCAGGGAAGAGAAGTTGTAAGTGGCTTCCTGTGGGGCTGCGGGAGTAGGGGTTCTCACACGGCCTGGGTTTCTAAGGAGGAAGAGCGGTGGGGGCACCGAGCGCGCAGGCCGGGGTTGCAAACAGGCAGGGAGGTT
>NW_011494611.1:3499056-3516199 GCF_000754665.1 Bison bison bison
TCAAAACAGAATTCTTTCGCTGGGTAATGTTTTCCTCCCTGCCCCTGCCACCCGGGCTCAAACAGGTCTGGTGTTGTTTTCATAACCTGGGAGAGGAAACCGAGCCCCTTACAGCAGAGACCTCAGGCACCAAACCAAACCACTCCACAGATACTCCCACTGGTTTCCCATTCCCGAGTGGAGGCCAGGGCCACCGTGGCAAGTTCGGGTAGAGACTTGCTCCACGCTCCCACGTGCTCCTGCTTGCCAGCCCCGGCCAGCTCCTTGCGCCAGCATCCCAGACTCTGGCCTGGGGCATGTGGCTGGGGGAAGCAGCAGTGGTCTCCTGTCCTGGATGTGTGTGGTGAGTCGAGAGCTATGAGCATTGCCTGGGTGCGCGGTGTGAGCCAGTCACTTTGCATAAACAACCAAACTTAACTTAACCTCCACAGCAGCCTTCTGAGTTACTACTGGCATCCTCATTTGCACATGAGGAAACAGGCTCAGAGAGGTCCAGGAACTTGCCTGGACACTTGTCACCTGCCTGAGGTGACACAGGTAGTGAGGGGCTGGGCCAAGCTTGGAACACAGGTCTGTCTGAACCCAGCGCTCTTCCCACTCCACTCCCGAGCCTTCCCCAAACCTCGCTGGAGCAGAAATCTCCCTGCAAAGTTCAGGGTGAACAGCGGGGACTGCTAGCCTAGACTGGAACACCAGTGACTAAGAGCCAAGTCCACGGGCGGGGCCTGACCGCACATCCCATCCATGCTGCCCAGACCAGGAGGAGGACTCAGGGCGAGAGTGGAGGCAGTCCAGGGCACCTAGGGCAAGCACTCACCTTCCTGCAGCTTCACGCTCTGGAGGTAGAGGGGGTTCCTTAGGACGTTGCAGCGGCCCGGCTCATCCTCCTTGGTGAAGAGCAGGAGGTCTGAGTAGGCAAACAGCGTCACCTGCATGGTGAGAGAGCAAACAGAGCCAGCTGCCCCACTGCCCCAGAGGCCAGAGCCACAGGCTCCCCTGGAGGGCCAGGGAACAAGTTGCCATCATCTCTTGTTTCTGTCATCTTGGGCAGAACCAGGAGCAGACGCTCAGTGTGCCTGCTCCTCATAGTGGGAAAAACTAACAGAATAAAAATTATCCTTCATCCTCAACCTCCAGGCCTGATGACCTCTGCCTGCCTGTCAACATAGCAAATGGACGGGGGAAAGTGGAAACAGTGACAGATTTTCTTGGGCTCCAAAATCACTTTGGATGGTGACTGCAGCCATGAAATTCAGACACTTGCTCCTGGGAAGGAAAGCTATGACAAACCTAGACAGCATATTAAAAAGCAGAGACATTGCTTTACTGACAAAGGTCTGTCTAGTCAAAGCTACAGTTTTTCTATTGGTCATGTATGGATGTGAGAGTTGGACCATAAAGAAGGCTGAGCACCGAAGAATTGATGCTTTCAAACTGTGGTGCTGGAGAAGACTCTTGAGAGTCCCTTGGACAGCAAGGAGATCAAACCAGTCCATCCTAAAGGAAATCAACTCTGAATATTCATTAGAAGGACTGATGTTGAAGATGAGGCTCCAATACTTTGGCCACCTGATGCAAAAAGCCAACTCATTGGAAAAGACCCTGATGCTGGGAAAGATTGAGGGCAGGAGGAGAAGGGGGCAAAAAAGGATGAGATGGTTGGATGGCATCACTGACTCAAAGGACATGAATTTGCGCAAACTCCAGGAGATAGTGAAGGACAGGGGAGCCTGGTGTGCTGCAGTCCACAGGGTCGCAAAGGTTCAGACATGACTGAGTAACTGAATAACAACAAGCCTCTCAATAGTCAGACATGCCACAGGCCCACCTTCCTGACCAAATGCCTCTGCAATCTCCAGACCAGGGCCCTTGGCTTGGAGCCACCTTGAGCTGCAAGAGATACCACATTCACGTGCATCCCCCTCTAAGTGTCTGGCTGAAAAAGCACTAGACTTGCAGTCAGAATTTGAGGCTCCTGTCCCACTAAGTAGCCATGAAAACTTGGTGAAGTCCCCAAATCCCTTCAGCCTCAGTTTTCTCATCTGAGAAAACCATGCAAACAGGGGGAAAGTCCCTGCCGGGCTCCCTACGGGCTTCTCTCACAAGCTCTGTGTAGACTATGAATTGAAGCATCATGCCATATGCATGTTCTTACCAAGTTCCTTGCAGATAATTTCAACTGCATCCATGCACAATCACATCAAGAAAAAGTCAGTTACTTACACTCCAATACAGACATGGACAGAACTTTTATCTCTTTGATGCATTAGCTGCTCCAAAAATAAAGGAGAAAGATATTTTTAGACATTATAGGTAAACCACCAGGCATGCTCCACATAGTTTTATGCTAAAAAAAAATCCACTTGATCCTCTAATGCCAGTAAGGATTACACTGAGCTTTGTTTTGCAAATCCTGCAGTGGCCTTTAGTCAAAAGCAATAAAAAATCCTATTTTAGATTCTCTGAAGAAAACAAAATATTATTAATTGTGTGGACTTCCCTTTGAGGTATCAAAATCTGACATTTCACCTCATCTGGTGTAGGAAGAGTCCGCCAGAGGGTCGCACGCACTATGGAAGGGCCACAGTGAGTGTACGCTGGCTTGTTGCTCAAGTTCAGACGGTCAGCATGCTGCCGTTTAGCTGTCAGACTGTTGCAGATGACCTAACAACTCCACCTCTAAGACTCTAGCCTATAGGAATTCTTACAAGGACATATAAATGTGAACGTGTAGGGATGTTCTCAGTAGCATTTTTTTAATAAAAAAAAAAAAAGAAGAACATAAAATCCCCTTAAGAGAAGATGAATAAACTAAATGACGCTACCTTCATATGGTAGAATTTTATGCAACTATTAAAAGAATAAAATAGAGCTATGCGGGCAGAAATGGAAATCTATTTGTCATAAATCAGAATACTGCAATGTGCAAAAATACCTAGCATATAATCCAAATTTGTAAAGCAGAACTGTACATCTGTCTATATTTTTTAAAAGTATTTATTTCTTTGGCTGGACTGGGTCTTAGTTTTGACATGAGGGACCTTCATCGCATCATTTGGGCTCGGTAGTTGCGGCCCATGGGCTTAGCTGCCCGGCAGCACGTGGGATCTTAGATCCCTGACCACAGATGGAACCCAGGTCGCCTGCATTGGAAGGTGGATTCTTAACCACTGACCTCCAGGGAAGCCCCATAAATCTGTCTATATTTCTACATACTTTCGTGTCTAAGATACTCATCACAGTCTTCACTGTGGAGAGGATTTTACTTTATACATTTGTTTGATTTGCATTATTTGGCAATGAGAACCTGTTACTTTTATAATTTAAAAACACGTGTTTTTCTTAGGATGACTTGGCACACAGAGATCTGACAGAATCCAGGCCACAGAAACAGAGGGCACCCTTGAGCAGGAGGCTCCCGGGGCGGCTCTGGCTTCTCCTACGGGACCAAACATGAGGTCTCCTGAGCGCTGGGCTGGAAGGGATCCTGGTGGGGACCCTCTCCAACCCCCTTTCCATCACAGCCCTGACCCAACACGGCCCACAGAAGTCTCCATTTATTGAGCACTTACTTTCTGCTCGGTGGATCCTGACTTGTAAACATCATTGCCCTCTTGGATAGAGGAGGACCCTGTATTTCTGAGAGGTTAAGTGACCTGTCGGAGGCCACACAGGCAGGGATGGTGCCCAGGTCTGGCTGACCCTAGAGCTCTCACTGTGTGGGGAGGCAGCAACATGCCTACAGCTGTCCCATCCCTGAATGTGAAAGAATCCAAGCTGGGACCCAGAGAGAGGGGTGATGGAGACAAGATCATGAAGTTAAGACAGGGACGAACATGGGCCAGAGTTCAGAAGGATTTTAGGTGTTGGTTCCTGAGAAGAAGATGTCAGCATCCAAGCAGCGGGAAAGAGAAAGGCTCTGCACCAGGCACGCACAAGGCGAACCTCAGACTCCCCTGACTGACTCAGTGGAAATCCGGAAGCGGCCTCCGGACCCTCAGGGAAGCTGGCAGGGGAGGGGTCAGAGGAGACAGTCTGTGAGGAGCCTAAAAAGTTAAAAAAAAAAAAAAAAAACCCCAGCCCCAGCCCACAAGAGCCAGCTGGAGGGCACTTGGAAGAGCCACTAGCAAGGTGCGAAAAGACCCAGGCCGCTGCTCTGGCCCAGATTCCCAGAGCTGAGAATGTGGTCTAGACAGGAAGTGATTAAGGCCTGAATGAAGAATTTCCCCAAAAGTCGGGTCAGGGAAAGGACAGAGCTGGCGCACAGTGGGAGGCAGGGCAGGGAGGCCAGCGTGCCCGGGGAGGGCAGGTGGGCCCCCTCTCCCATCTCCTCAACAGCCCACGAGAGGTCACGGCAGCCCACAGAGCAATGACGGCCATCTCCACAGCCCAGTGACCGGCTTGCCTCCCACAGCAGGCCGTGGGGGCCGCCAGGTGGCTCCCCACACTTGCTCCAAGGACATTTCTGTTTTCCCAAAGGGTCAAGAGTTGAGGGCTTGTTTGGTTAGGAAATCCTTGCAACTTAAAGGATCACTAATCCCACATGGTCCTAACCAAACTTCTTCCCAGCAATCTTACCTAAAGGCATGTTGGCAGAAAAGATCTTGGTGCCTGAGTTAATGGTAAACTCAGTGAGTCAGCATGTAAAGTTAGGGTGTGTCCCTGAGCCCCACGGAGCTCCTGGAACTTCCAACACAGGGCCTGGCTCCATTGCTGATGCTCGATAACCAGTATTTGAATGTAGAAACAAGGCTGTGCCCAAACGCCAGTTTGGTCTCAGGGCACATTAATCAAGTCTGTGACTTCTGGGAGCAGGTGTGACGAGGGCAGTTTAGGGTGTGGGGTTGGATCAGCTCGTGGAGCATGCCCAGAGAAAAGAGGGGACAAAGAACCAAGGGGGAACATTCCAGGAGGTAAGATTTCTATACAGCGCCAGGGAGAACTTGAGACAAATTAGCGCTCTCTAGTAAAAAAAACCACTGTCCAGAGGGACTGTCTCTGCAGACTCAAGAACAGGCTGGAAGACAATCAGCGGGAAAGTTCCAGCAAAGCAGTTAGAACGGACAACTCCTGTGGACCCAGCCTTCACTGTGATTCTCCAAACTTATCCAAACTCCTCTTGAATTGCTTTGTATTTTTGGCCCGAATAGCATGACAGGCTACCAAGATCCACATATTTGCTTCCTATCATATTTCAAGAAAAAGGAGTGTATTATTTTTACTTGTCTTCAAATCTCTTCTTTCAATCTTCAGAAGGGGTCTCTTAGTTCTAGGGCTCCAAAGACCCACTGGATGAAGAACTCTTAGATAGACTGTTAACTATTATCAGACCCTGACTTCAGCTTCTGTTTGTTAATTCGTTTTTAAACAAATACACCAGAGGCAGCATGGGATCCTGGAAAGCACTGCTGAGCCAGAGAGAGCCCAAGTGCTAATTGTGGCTACATCTTTTTGGAGCCTTGAGACTCTTGCATGCCTACTAAGTCGCTTCAGTTGTGTCCAACACTTAACAACCCCATGGATTGTAGCCTACCAGGCTCCTCTGTCCATGGGATTCTCCAGGCAAGAATACTGGAGGGGGTTGCTGTGCCCTCCTCCAGGGGATCTTCCCAACCCAGGGATCGAATCCACATCTCTTACGTCTCCTGCATTGGCAGGCTGGTTCTTTACCCCTAGTGCCACCCTGGGAAGTCCATTGGGTGCCAGTTAATCTCACTGGAGGCTTACTTTCATCTATTGACTGGGGTCAAATGTTCCTCTCTTCAGGAAGCTGCAAGAATTAATCAGGATCAGGATTTCCCTGGTGGTCCATTGTCTAAGACTCCATGCTTGCAATGTAAGGGGCCCAAGGTTCGATCCCTGCTCAGGGAACTAGATCCCTGTTCAGGGAAAAAGCCACAACTAAAGACCCTGAATGCCACAGTGAAGACCCAGCACAGTCAGATTAACAATTAAATATTTCAGGGGAAAAAAAAAAAAGAGTTAACTGGGATCAAGTATGGAAAGTGAAAGTGAAAGTGAAGTCGCTCAGTCGTGTCCGACTCTTTCCAACCCCATGGACTGTATGTAGCCTACCAGGCTCCTCCGTCCATGGGATTTTCCAGGCAAGAATACTGGAGTGGGTTGCCATTTCCTTCTCCAGGGGATCTTCCCAACCCAGGGATTGAACCCCAGTCTCCCGCATTGTAGGCAGACACTTTACCGTCTGAGCCACCAGGGACCCAGCATGGAAAATGCGTACACAATAAGGCTATACAAGAAGTGTTTAATGTTTGTGGGCTTAATCGTGAGTGAGTGAGGGAACAAAAGAGCACATTTGGACACACAGGTGTACTCCAGGGTGGCTGCCGCTTCTAACTGTCTTCTTCTGAGTCTTGTGAATTTGCAGCCACACCTCCATTTCTGACCTTTGGCTACCTGACTGAGTTCCACTACACACTTACTCACCAAGAACTGCTCCAAAGGACTTCCTGTTCTTAGAATTGAAACCCCCCTCAACAGATGAAGTTTTACTCCCATGGAGGCAATTCAGAAGCTATGCCAAGGTTCTTAAGAAAGTTCCGGAAGAGGAGGTCCAGAAATGTGGTAAGCGACACCAGGGTGGTGGAAATAAGCCTGTGGTCTCCCCGGGGAAACCCCCCTGAAAGAGACAATGCTCACTTGGAAAATATGAGTTCTGGTCTGCTTGTCGAACAAACCAAACGACAGCAGCCTGCTTACACTGCAGCTACACAAAATGTCCCAGAGGCATTTGTGCTGAGGTCGAAACACCCTTCGAGATCAGCCAACCTCAGACCCTACCATGGCTGCCTCAGAGACACACACACCCCCACTATTCAGATGGGAAGACTGAGGAAGAAGGAAGAAGTCTTAAGTGAGCCAGCAGCAAAACAGAGCTGGCTGTAATCTTTCTGCCTTCAAGTTTCCTGATCTTTCCACCACCCAAAGCTGCCTCTCAACTCAGCCAAACCACACTCCCAGCTCTGAATCAGGGCCTGATTGGCAACAAGCCCCCATTCTCTTTTCAAGGCTCTCAGGAAACCAGTCAGATCCCAGGGTTCCAACCTCTGTTCCCAAGTAGACTTAAACTCACAAAGACTGAGCCGGAACCTGGCCAACTCTGGGGACTGTGGAGGTGAGTGAAGTCCCCCCAGTAAGAGATACACCGGGGCCAGCTCCCAGGAAGAGCGGCGTGGCCTCCACTCCCAGGCCTCTGTTGGCTGAGCTAGAGCCATAGAGAGATCATAGACTTATCCCTCAAAAGAGGATTTGTGATTTGGGTTAATACACACCCAGAGAACCCAGGTAATGGATGCTCTTCTCAAAATTCTCTTTGGCTAACAGCTTTAATCTTCTCACCCATAAAGTCATTCAACACAGCTGGGGTGAAATGCCACCTCTTCTGCTCCTTAGAGGAAGTTGGGGTAAACAGTGGAATGTCATTAGGGGTTGGGAAAAGCTTCTGACCGCCAAAGATCGACGATATAGCTTTGAGAGGTGGTGAGTGCCCCGTCACTGGACGTATCTAAGGGAAAGTTGAGTAGTCATTTGGTAGAGGAGAGCACGGAAGATTTTTCAGGTCTTTCCTACCCTGACTGTACAATTCTGCAACTATCAAGAAGAGGGGAAATTAGGGGCCTGGAAGATGGCTGGTGAAGCCCACTGGAAACCTCACCTGGGGAAGGAGAGTGTCTTACCTCGGCAGCCTTGTTTCGCCCCTCGTACAGCAGCAGCTCCTCCGACAACAGGAGGGTCCGGGCGGGGTTGCAGAGATCTAAAGGCTGTAAACAAAGGCAATCGTTCAAAGAGGCCTGGTGGAGAAGGTGGGTGGGGGCGAGGGGGAGGCAGCCTGCCAAAGCCAGCCGCAGAAGACTGCCAGCCCTGCCCCCACACCCCAAGAACCCACACGCCCCCTCATACACAGACAGAAACAGAAAGACAGAGGCGCTCATCCTGGGCGGAACTGCCACTGCGACCTTCCCCACCAGCCTTCACACACTTGCCACTTGCGCAGGAAGTCGGACCACACGGCCAGGCCTCCCCACCCCCCCCAGCTCCCTGACTGCACTGAGCTCCCGGGCCCTCCCAGCCCCACACTCCCTCCCCTGCCCTATTCATGCTGTCAGGCCCAGGCTCTCAGGACACCTCTGGCAGTATCCTGAGAGCCTCAGGCCAGGTTTGGTCACTTGAGTGCCTTTGAAGGCCAGGTCAATCCCTGCTCCACATTCATCAGAGCTGAGTTCACTGACTCCTCTGTTGTCAGTTCCCAGGGACCAAGTCTCACCCAAACCTCTCACCCTACTCCATGACCCTGCCCCATACCCAGTGCGGAGCCCCACCTCCCACTCTTAGTGGGAAAGAACCCTCCTGCCAATCCAGGAAACATAAGAGATCCAGCTTCGATCCTTGGATTGGGCAGATTCCCTGGAGGAGGGCATGGCAACCCACTCCACTATTCTTGCCTGGAAAATCCCATGGACAGAGAAGCCTGGTGGGCTACCGTCCACAGAGTCACATAGAGTCAGACATGACTAAAGTGACTTAGCACGCACAGAAAAGCACATATAAGCGGTAAAACTAAAGAAAAGCAAGGAGATGATTATCACCAAGTCAGACTAGTGGGGACATCTCTGGGCGAGGAGGGTATTATAATCAGGAAGAGAGACACACGGCCTCTGGGGTAGTGGCAATGGTCTAGGCCTTTTTCTTAGTGGATATCTACTTTACAATTACTCATTAAACTGTCCATTTAAGTGTTATGCCATTTTTGGCTTATATATTTCACAACTCAAAAGTTTTTATGACTTTTTAAAACCAATTTTAATTTTTTGGTAAAAATTTTATAATGAAAAATAGGCCCTGTGGATTCCAAGACCTTTGTGGTTACATCCCAAGAAAGAGGAGAGATGGAAAGAATGGCAAAGAGCAGACCCTGCCTACGGAGCTGTCTGGGGAGACGCACATCACCTGCCAGAGATATGCTGCATGCATCCTAAAAAGTATGAATTCAAAGATCCGCTGGCCAGTGACAGACCCAGAAGGATGCCAGGGAGAGCAGAGAAGGCAGGCATGGTCAGAAATGAAGCTCTTGGGGCCATGCCTCCTCTAGGTTGCTGATGAGAGGATAAACTGAGAGTCTTTCTGGAAAGCAATTTGTCAAAATATGTATAAGAACCTTTAAGATGTTTATGACCCATGACCCAGTCATTTCACTTCTAGGAATCTCTCCCAAGGAAAATAATCTGAGAGGCAATTCACGCATGAGGATTTTCATCACAGTTATTTACGATAACAAACGAGCAGACATAACACAAGTGTCTGAATAGAAGAGAGGACTGGTTAAATAAACATGAAACATCCATGTAATAGTGTCCAACCACTACAAAACACAGACTCAAAGAATATTTAATGATCTAGGAAATGTTCATGCTGCAATTCTTGTTTGAAAAAAGGCAACAGAATAGAAAATGTACGATACAGTCTGGGGTTTTTAATATGACATGCACAGGAAAGATATCTAAATGCTCACAGGGGTTATATATGTGGGTGATAGAATAAATAAAGGTCTGGAAATGGAGAGGAAGAGAAGGAAAATACGAAAAAAATAGGAGAAGAGAAATCTAAATAGTCTCAGGCCACCAGCTAGTACTGGCCAGATGTGTTTGCTAAGACCAAGGAGACCAGACAAGATGCCAGACCTCGAGGCTCACTCGCTTGGTCGTCTCCAAACAACAAAGCGCTGGAGGAGCCAGGAACAGAAGCCTCGGCACACAGGCCCTGCGAGATACAACAGGCAACTGCAGCATGCCTGCAGTGTGCCCAGAGAAAGGGGAGCAGGAAGGGGGACCCCTTGATGTCAAGCCTCCCTGCCCTCACTCTCCTGTTCCTCCTCCTGGAAGCCTCTGCTCCCTCCATATTACTCCCAGCATCCTGAGCCCCGAAGCTTTTTGGCTTTCCCCCAGTCCTAGAACGAGACACCATCTCTGAGTCCCAGAGCGAAGGGCCCTCTCTCTCTCACCTCCCGCGGAGGGAGCCCTGCGGGTCGGCCGTCAGCTCACCTGGACGAAGACAGGGAACACCAGGACCTTGGGGGCCAGGGTGACGTAGGTGCCGTAGCTTGAGTGCGGGGTGTGCGGCCTCATGACGGGGCAGTTCTGGTAGTTCCCGCGGCCCTTCATGGTCTGCACTGTCTTCATCAGCCGACACTTCTTCCCCAGGCCCGTGTAAGACTTCCCTTTACTGGGACTCCCTGATTCTGTGGAACAGAGTTGGGGGGTGCACTGTGAGGCATTTCCATCCCCCCCTCCCCCCACAAAGGCATCACCTCTGCAGAAACAGGGCACACGGTCTCAGTCCACCAGTTGCCATTTCCAACGGCATCTACCTTGAGCCCGGCCCTGAGCAAGGTGCTGAGAAGGTGGGGAGATCTCAGAAGGAAGTCTCTCTCACACCCTGGGAGGGATACTGACATGTAAACCTCCACCTCCAGGGCCAGGACAGGGCAGGGAACTGCCAGCTATGATAAAGGTGGCCCAGGACCTGAATCAGGCCTATTGGTTTGGCCTCATACTTTGACAAATCAGAAAGTCTCTCAGATTTGAAAAATCAGAAGATCTGACCTCACCAGGCCCATAGACCCACATCAAGCCATCAACCAGCTGGAGCACTCCAGGTATCAGAGCACGTGTGCCCCCCAACCCCGGCCTGCATTCCCACCCTGGGCACATCCAACACCGCTGACTCCCAGGTCCCTCAAACAAAGAGAGTGGAGGTCCTATCTCCGCAGTGATAGCAGAGACAGTGGGCTTTCCTAGGACATGTGGGGTCAGCCCTCAACTAGCCAAGGGAGCTGGAGCAGCCTGACTGACTGAGTCAGTCTGAGATAAGGGGTGGCACTGAAGCTCCAGTTACTGGGGAAGCCCACCAGCTCTGAGCCAGAGAAGAAAAGAAAGAAAAGAAGGGGCTTCCCTGGTGGCTCAGACAGTAAAGAATCTGCCTGCAATGCAGGAGACCTGGGTTTGATCCCTGGGTGAGGAAGATCCCCTGGAGATGGGAATGGCTACCCACTTCAGTATGCTTGCTGGGAGAATTTCATGGACAGAGGAGCCTGGCGGGCTACAGTCCATGGCATCACAAAGAATCAGACATGACCAAGCCAGAGGGCTGCACCCAAATCCCACTTCTCTGCTCCCCGCTTGGTAACCACCAGCAACTCACTTCCCTGCTCAGACTCTTGGTTTCCTCACTGCAGTTATAGCACCAAGCTCATGGGCTGGCCATGAGTGCTAAAGGAGGGGCTCCAAGTAGAGCCCCTAGAACAACGCCTGGGACCTGGGTAACGGGCCATGAAAGTGAGCTGCTAACTCATTGTGGTTCTTGTTGTGATTCCTTCACTTGGTAAAGGAAGTTGATCAGGTGCTCCAGGGACACTGGGAAGCCTCAGCTTCATCACAGACAGGAAGTACTCCCTGGCTTGGCCATCAGAAATTATTCTCATCAGAAAAGAGAGAAGAGAGGAGAAACGAGAGAACGAGAATGAACCGACCCCAGGGAAGAGAGCCGAGGGCTGCAGGGAGTCCCTCTATAAGGGGACACTGCAGGACACATGCCCTGCACTGGACAAGGAGTGGCACACAGGTCTTTATCGTGTCTCATCCAATGGGCAGAGGTGCACAACATGGAGTATCTAAAAAGTCAGGAATTCTTGGACATAAGCAAGTAGGAGACAAACTCCAGGGTATTCAAGCTCCACACACACCTGAGCCCCTTCCAAGAGTCCCTGCTGCCAGGCGGGCAACTGACCAGCCCTTCCTGATCTGCTTGCCCAGCCCACTAGGTCTCCTTCACCACCCCCGATCCTGGCAACCAGGGAGTGAACAGGCGACCTGACCCCAGCTACATCTCGGGGAAGCTCCCCACCAACGCGCAGTCCAGGGCCTCAGAGGAAAAACCAGCTCAGAAGGTTTCACCCTTGCTTCCTCCACCCACCCCCTGCCCCTTCTCACAGAGAAAGGTGAGAAAACAAGTCATCCCTCCCCCCACACACACAAGTGACCACCTATTGCAGCAGTATCTTGGGGCAGCGCTCAAACTATAATAACCTAAACCACTTCCTGCCTCTTCAAGGAGTCACTTAGAGGAGAAAGAGCATGAGCCAGGATGGGGGTGGGGGCCAGATGCACGGCCAGACACTTTCACAGCTCCTCATCTGCTCTGACCCTGGACGTCAGCCCCAGAGGGCGCTGTGCTGGCAGCCTCTGCTGAAAGAACCCATCCTGGCCCTCAAGCTCAGCACTGGGTTTGAGTTGGACCAGACACCTGAACTGGAGCACTGGCCTCCTTGGAGACTGGCTGTGCAACTCTGAACAGGCTCCATCGCCCTCTTAGCCAGAGTGTTTTCCACTGCGAAGTAGAAATAACACGGACTGCTACCTTGCTGACCCAGGGCAGGCGGGGGCTTCCACAAGAGACCTGATGGGCAAGGGTTTGGTGAATGGTACCAGAGTCTGAGGGCACGAAGATTATAAACCCAAGTCGATGAATAATCTACTCATCAAGGCTGGCATTAAGACGAGGATGTTGAGCCACAAACCGTACCATGAAGGGGGATCCCAGGGTCAGTCTGGAACTAGTCTAATCTGACACAACCAAGCCTAGACCAGACAAGCTGAAACTACACAGGACTGACAAGGCAAAATAGACCCAACTTAGATGGGTTGGGGAGAAGGCAATGGCAACCCACTCCAGTACTCTTGCCTGGAAAATCCCATGGGCGGAGGAGCCTGGTAGGCTGCAGTCCATGGAGTTTCGAAGAGTCGGACACGACTGAGCGACTTCACTTTCACTTTTCACTTTCATGTATTGGAGAAGGAAATGGCAACCCACTCCAGTTTTCTTGCCTGGAGAATCCCAGGGACGGCGGAGCCTGGTGGGCTGCCATCTCTGGGGTCGCACAAAGTTGGACACAACTGAAGCGACTTAGCAGCAGCAGCAGCAGATGGGTTGGGTTTGCTAATGCCAAAATCTGGGTCCTGTGGCCCCCGGTCTGACCTTTAAAGGCATCCACTTCTTTCCTTCCCGAGCCCCAGCTGCACAGGGCATCATAGAATCTTCGCCTTGGGCCTAGAAAGTCATGGGTAAGCCACTCGACACATACCCCTGCCTTCAGGAGGGAAGCAGTCCCATTTTACAGTCAAGGCAACTGAAGCCTGGAGTGACTGGAGGACTTGCCTAGGGTCATCTGAACAGTAACTGGTACAAAGTGGGATCACCCTCACCTAGGTGGTGTGTCTTCATGTCCCCTGTCCACACACCCTGGATAATGTGTAGCAAGTGGGCTTGATTCTTCAAAACTGATTTTTGAAATATCTGTTTTAAAGAAACAGTCCAAGTTGTAACCCAGCTACGGAGCTCTGTGAAGGCAAGCTCCTTATCTTTCCCAAATGCTATCACTTGCACCCTCTGGTCCAAACCCCGATCCACCCCTTCAACACCTGCTTCACTGACTAAGCACAGTAATTACTCAGCTTCTGAGGAGAGCCCTGGTAGTCATCCCACCCCAGCAGCAGAGAATCTGAGCCCGGGCCATCTTCACAGGGCAGGGGACAGTGCCAGGGCATCAGCAGGTTGGGAGAAAATGCCAATGACAAGCGGGCAGGCACCCCAGGCCCTAGAAGAGCACCAGACCCCATTCAACTCAGGTTGGCTCAACCTCCTCTCCTGAGAGGAGACCAGGAGGCCAAGTAGCCCAGCCAGAGGAAGGGACAGAAGCCGGCACAGTGCTGACAGCCTTGGCCTCTGGAGACCCCTCAGGGCATTTAAGGGAAGATCTGTGCCCTGAATTCCACCCCTTCCTCTGAACCCGAGGACCAGGAGCCAGTAACGCTCGATCCCTGGTAAGGAGAAAAAAAAGTCCTTGAATTCCCAAATAATTATTCTCATGAAAAATAAATGAAGTCAGGTCAAGTTCTTAATATAATGCATTCAAAAGTTACCATTGTTATTAACAGCATCATCATTTCCTCACTTGTCCCTCTTCCCACGGCCTGCATGACTGTGCCCGTCTTGGTTTGCTAAGTACTGTACTGTCAGAGGGGAACCAAAGCCTGGGTAGGAGTTGGGAGGACACCAGGAGGCATCTCTCGAGAAGGATCCACACCTGCCCGCCTCCAGGGACACACCTGTCCACCTCCCTTCCCCCCTGAGCAGTCTGCAAACCCTCAGCGGCAACCGAAGTCAATCCCCTTCAGTTGGTCACTCAATTAAAATTCTGTTGAGTACCTGCTGTTTGTCAGACCCTGGGACCAGCACAGACACATGGAGAGGAGAAGGCCTAGGCCCTGCCCTTAATGGGGTCACCGTTTAGCAGTGATGTCTCCTCTTTAACCTAATGCACCAACTCAGCGTTGAAACATTATCAGACTTCTCTCTGGAAGAAACACGGATTCACTTCCAACCAATCAAGCCAAACACCCAAATGCCCCACCTGGAGAGAACGAAGATGCCTTCCATTCTCAACCCTGAGCCTGGTGGCAGCCCTTTCCCCCAAAAAGACACCTGCTCTCAGCAAGCATCTTCATGCTACTGACAGAGGGGACTGGAAGGGAGCAGGTCGGCAAGTGGCTTGGAAAAGGCCATTCTCAAGGCAGGAGGTCTCAAGGAAATCAGGGTCAGTACCATGGACCACCAGGTAAGGCTGGTCTCAGCCTTCCAGATCCCATCTGGCCTTCAGCCATTGCAGAAAGGACCTAAAAGAACACCCAGCCCACTCCAGCATCAACTCTGACACCTCAGGCCTCCTGGGAGAAGGTGCTGGTTTTGAGACCAGCTTCTCTCACTGGCCCTTAAAAACTAAGGCCAGGATTTTCTGGACAAGAGAGAAAAATCCATTCAAACAGCAGAGACGTTTGTGCACTTCAAAGACAACTATCTTCTGTGTAGCATCGCTCAGTAAACAGGCTGCTACTCAAAACCATTATCTCCCTTATCCCTTCTGACAACCCTCTAAAGTGGGAATTATCAGCCTGTTTTATAGATAAAGAAACCGAGGTTCAGTGAGGGGTCATTAGTTGTTTAAACTCACACAACTCCAATTTGAGACCTCCCAGCTCGGAATTCCATGCCTCTTTCCTGTGTCAGCCTGACCACGGTGCCTAAGCACTGTACACTTAGTAACATTGGTTGAGAGGCTTCCCTGGTGGCTCAGTAGTAATCTGCCTGCAATGCAGGAGATGCAGGAGACACAGGTTCAATCCCTGGGTTGGGAAGATCCCCTGGAGAAGGGCATGGCAACCCACTCCAGTATTCTTGCCTGCAGAATCCCACGGACAGAGGAGCCTGGTGAGCTGCAGTCCATGGGATCGCAAAGGGTCGGACTGAAGCGACTGAGCACACGCACATACCACGTTGGGCGAATCTCAGCTGAGTGCCTGAGTTCTGAACACCGTCTCCTAGGCTGTTCTGAAAAGACGCCCTCGCCTCCTTCTCAGTTCAGGATCCGAGGAAGAAAGACATTGGCTCAGTGAGGGAGGAGAGGGCCCAAGAGGAGACAGTCTGTGTCAGTCTGCGGGGGGGTCCTGACTCTGTTGGGAAGGCCTCCCAGCCAGAGCTGGAGGCAGCTGACCTCGCCATCTCTCTGGGGCTCGGAGGGCAGGGCAGCAGAGGACAGACTCACCTTCGGGGATGGCGTCCTCCTGGTACACAGGCCGCAGCAGCTGCAATGGAAAGACAGAGAACCCCTCAGCCCAGCCACGGGGCAGACAACCAGGCAGGTTACTCAGCCCTGGCCTGGGGATAGCAGGGAAGCTCCTCAGGGCATGAGGGCAAGACCGCCATCCTGCCAAGGAGCCAAGAAGGGGCTTGTAGGGAACACAGGCTCTAGAATCCTCCAGAATGTTTGAGGATAGTGAGGCTTTAGCTGTCATCGAGTTTAATCCCTTGGCTGGATCCCCAATTTCCTTGATGGCAACTTGTTCCAAAGCGTGTGCTGTGGAACACTGGCCCTAGGGATGCTAACAACTCTGCTACAAAGGGTGAAGCCATCGGGGGAGTTTGGGAGCCACTCGGGTGAACAAGAGTGAACCACCTTCTTCACTGCAGATGCCCTCAGAGCCTCAAACAGGTGAGCACGCACTGGGAATCTGCTCCAAGAGGAAGACAGTAGGAGGTATTTCTCAAGCTTCCTTGACCTCAGGACACATTTTACCCAGAGTATCTCAGGGGAACAGTGTCTTGGGATACACACACACCATCATCCCACCGCACCATCTTGAAGTTCCTTCGACAGGCGCTCACTGCCCACCACATGGCCCATTCTGCTATGGAAAAGTGCCATCTGGCAGAAGGCGCTTCCTTCTTTTGAGGCGAAATCTTCCACCCTGTGACATCCCCTGGTCCTGGATCTGTACCCTGAGACCACAAAGACCCAGCTGCTCCCTCTGCCCAGGACAGCCCGACAGGACGGCCCTGTGAAGTTAACGCTTACCCCGCGTCCCTGCTCCCTACACTGAGCCCCTGGGAGGCTCTTCACAACACAGCTGAGTCTTTGCCTCTTGTGGCTTCACTCAGGGATCCCAGCCCTTCGCCTTCCCGGAACCGGCCGTCCATACCTGGCTCCCGGGGTTCAGCGGGGCCAGGATGATGTAGTTGGGGTCGGTGGGGGCCGTGGCGCGGGATAGTGCGGGCAGGGTGTGCTGGCTCCCGCGCTTGGTCAGCTCAGTGTAGCGCTCCCAGCCGCCGAGCAGCAGCCCGTCAGAGCTGTCACACACCAGGTGACAGCTGTGGCGCTGCTCCGGCCGGGCCTGGGCCCCATGGGTGCAGTTCTTCTCCCGCTTATTGGGGGGTGACAGGAGGTCGAGGGTCGACTTGCACGAGGCTCGTCGCAGGACCCCTCCATCTGGCCCTGGCTTGACCTGGGGGACCATGCGCCATACAAGCAGGATGATCTCGCTGGGGCAGCTCCTGGAAGTGGCAGGGAGCAGGGATCACAAAGAGACGTTGAGTCTGCTGCTGTTGCTGCTAAGTCGCTTCAGTCGTGTCCGACTCTGTGCGACCCCATAGACGGCAGCCCACCAGGCTCCTCTACCCACAGGATTCTCCAGGCAAAAATACTGGAATGGGTTGCCATTTCCTTCTCCAGAAGTTG
>NW_011494611.1:3516299-3534808 GCF_000754665.1 Bison bison bison
AGTCTGGGGGAGACCTAAGTCAGGCAGGGTAGGGGCCTGTGGGGGCAGAAAGAAAGAGAGGGGAAGGGGGCAGGGGCAGCCCCCAGTGCTAGAACAGGAAAGGATGCAGAGGCCAGCTAAAGCAGAGACAGCAAAGGGGTCCCTGAGGTCAATTCAAGTTGACTGGCAGGGGCTGGGAAGGGCATTGGTAATAAAGAAAGAAGACCAGATTCAACTAGTGATATTCCTCCTGAACACAGAGTACAAGCAAGCAAGCCGCCTGTGTAAACCCCTCACCCAGTCATTTTAGAAGCAAACCTAAAATGGGACTGTAACTCAGAGGGTCAAAATTGAGGGGTCCCATACATTTTAAGTCTTCCCTGGTGGCTCAGATGGTAAAGACTCTGCCTGCAATGCGGGAGACCTGAGTTCCATCCCTGGGTGGGGAAGATCCCCTGGAGAAGGAAATGGCAACACATTCTAGTATTCTTGCATGGAGAATCCCATGGACTGGCGGGCTGCAGTCCATGGGGTCGCACAGAGTCAGACACGACCGACCCACCATGTACCAGGATACATTTTAAAGACTAACTGTTTAATTATACAACTGAAAAATCTCTGCAACATCTACCCAGCCTAGAAAACAGAAGGCTTAGCTCTGAGGTAGCAGAACTAATGAGCTCAAGGAGAAAGCGACCCCCTGGAGCCACACCATGAACCACAGGGTGTGTCTGAGAGCTTCTTCCCCCACTCTTTGCTCTGGGATTCAAATTCGCTTGGAGCCTGAACCTTCCAGTTTCAGGCCAAGTAACTGATTTCCTGAGGAGCAAAGCAAATGGCTCACAGCTGTGAAGGAGGGACAGGCCAGGCGTGTGCCCAGGGCTGGGGAGGAGAGGGGAGGTGCGAGGCAGCCCCAAGCCCCAGGCCGCCCGCCGCCCTGGTCACCGGATCTCGTGAGCCAGCTCCACGCATTTCCAGTGCTCCACAGGCCTCTCGTTCAGCCGCAGCACCGTGTCCAGCTGCTGCAGCCCTGCCCGCTCCGCCGGGCCCCCTGTAGGGACAAAGAAAACTCCTGGAGCCCACGACCCCTCAGAGGGCCTGGGGTCCTTTGCCTCCACAGTGACCTTGGACAAGGATTGCTCCCCTCTGTTTCTTCATCTGTGAATGAGGGCCTGACCTTGGAGGTGCTCAGGAAGGATCTTGAAGGAGGCGCCCCTTTGCCTTCATTTCCTCCCTGCCCGCAGACCCTGTACTGGCTGACCTCTCTGCTGCCAACCTCCCCACCAGGCCCCCTCCCTCCCCAGGAGCTCCCATCCTTCAAGAACCCTTCCTTGCTGCCAGGCTCAAAGCAAGGGGGGCCCCCAGATCGCCACATCCCAGCTTCTCCTCTTAGGACGCTCACTCTGTGATTAGGAGAAGTCTTTTCTTTGTGAAAAGTAGAGAGGGAATGACTATTTTAAAGGGCTCATCAGGCTGGACTAGGATAAAATACTGATTCCAAATCAAGTTCATAAATGATTCTCATTTTCCCATGCAGCCATTGCTGAAAATATAGGTTTAGTTCCTGTTTGAAATGACTGGGAAACAAAATATAAAAGCCTATCTTCACTTTGATTAAAAACAAAACAAAACAAAAAAAGAGTAGGTGTATTTTCATAGACCTCACTTTCATCTGTGGTCATTTAAAAATATTATTCTTTTCATTTTGAAAGGCCAGGACTCTTCAATCCAGGCTGGGGCTCCCCTTTCAGTTCCAACATCTTGTTTGCTAAGCCCGGGGCCGCCATCACCCAAGATGCTCACTCACCAGAATCCACGGCCTGGACTCGGACCGGAGAGTCACAGCAGATGGTGAAGCCAAAGCCGTCCTTCCCCCGCGGGATGGTGATCTAGGACACAGCCCTGCCCAGTTAATCCCAGAAGCCGGGAGGCTGCGCCTCTGCTCCAAGGTCGGGAAGCCCACGGGCCCCACCCCAGAGCCACCTTCCTCTCCAAGGTTTTTGGAGCCAAGAAGGAGGCTGGCCGGCCCCTCGCCTCCCCTATCTCGGCCCAGGCGTCTTGAGCACTGGGTTGCGGGCCAAGTAGGAAGGCTGGGAGCTCAGGAGGTGAGCCAGGCCCGGGACCGACAGAGCCCCAGAAGGTGCATGTCACCATCTTCAGCCCTGGCAGACACGTGACCTAGCCCTTTACCTGAGGGCCTGCCGCACTGCCTGGCTCCACCACCTGGCTCCACCTCGCCTGAGCCCCACTGCTTGCTCGGTCCTTTCCTCCCTCCCCCAGCGGCTCATGGAGCATTGCCCCAGGGCTGGCCCTGTGCTGAAGACCGAGAGATGAAGCTGAGCTGCCAGTTACCCTCCCAGAACACAGGGGAGGGAAGACAGGGATGCACACACTCACTCTCAGGCCAAGGGGCGGGGGACACATCCTGGGAGGGTCTCAGGGCCATCTACCGTCAGGGCTTCCAGGTATCCAGTGAGAGGTCCCAGGTGAGGGGGCAAGTGAGGGCACAGTCCCGGCTGAACCTGAACTAGCCGGTGACCTCCCTGTGCATGCTGCGGCCTGTGTGCATGGCAGGTCCACAACCCCTCCTTTCAGGAGTTCCCTGAGAGGGCCCTGCCATCTGCATGCTCCTGTCAAAGCAACAGGCACTTCCTGGTCTTATGCAGACCTCTCCAAAGCAAAGTGGGACATGATGACCCTTAGAGCAAAAGGTGAGGAGGGTCCTAGGAAGACTCCTCTGTGCTTTGACTTTAGAAGACAGACTTGGTGCACGGCAGGAGCCAGCCAGCGCTCTGTTCGTGCGGATGGCACGGCAGTGTCCCACCAGCAGCGGTCCGCTGGTTTAGTTTAGTGTGGCCTTGCTGCGGGCCCTCTCTGCACACCCCAGTTAGGCTTTGGGGGGCGTGCAGAAGGCCTAGCCCCTGCTTATTCCAAGAGCCATTCCTGGCTGCTCAGAGCAGGGCTATGAGAGCCACAGACTAAGGCAGTTGAAGTCAGAAAAGGGGTCTGGCTCCCTGGACATGGGGTGGGCCCTGGTGCGGCACAGGGAAAGGGCACCCCCACCCTCACCCCAGGCAGGCTGAGGAGGAAGCCAGCTCAGCAACCCTGGAGGAGCTCAAGGGTCACGGCCTTGTGAGAAGACTTCTATCTCCTTCCTTTAAGGGCTGCCTCTTCCAGGTTGGGCGCCTGGCATTCACCTGCCAGTTGACCTGAAGGCCAGGCATGGGAAAGGGGAGGGCCAGGGAGCGTGGGGTGGCCAAGGCACTTGGATGCTGTCAGGAGGCCCCTGAGGCTCTGCTTCCCACCAGCCCTGGGCCTGGATTCAAAGCGAGTTTGTAAAACAGGAAATCTGACAGACAAGGGGAAGGGGGGGGGGGCAGGAAAATACCCCGTTCCCATAAGAATTCTGGGAAAACACACAGCTAAGGCAGGAAGAGAAAAAAATGGAAAGAAAGAAAGAAAAACAAACTCTGGAGTGAGTGTGGAAAGCCCAGGCTGAAGCCAAGGGACGATGACAGGAGACCAGTCCACTCCAGGTGATCGGCGGGGACTTTAGGGGCCTTAGGGCGACCCTCAACCCAGGCCCAAGCTGGGATGCCAACACTTTCCCCATCACCCCAGTGAGGGCCATGCCCCTCCTGCCGGGGGCACGGCTTTGAAAAACAGGCCCCAGTGCCTAGTGCTGAGAGTCTGGGTTCAGGCCTCCAGGGCTGAATCTGGAGAACAGGAGGGTGAGCCAACAAAGCAGCCTGTTCCCCACATCCAGGCAGGACTATGGACAGGAGACCTCTCTGCCTTTCTCGGCACCAGCCTGAGCAGAGCCAGTCCAGATAACAGTTCAGGCCAGCTGGGAAGAGGGGAAGAAGAGAGGGTGTGTGCTTGGTGCGAGGGGTGGGATTACGAGAAGGAAGCAGGATCATGCTCTGTCCATCGTGACCACCAACCTCGCTGACAGTCTCCAGAGAACATGATCATCACTGCAGCCCTGATGCGGGGCTGGTTTTAGTGTGGCCATTTTACAGAGAAGAAAACCAAGGTCTAAAGCAAATGAAGCTCTCAGGGTCAGGAGGCAAGGGGAGCAGCCCTGCCCTAGCTCTAGGATCTCAGCGACTCCTAGCAGAGGCCATCCTTCCAGGGTGGGTTTTGCTGTTTCCTGTCCAGAGCAGGAATTGCTACTGCTCCCGGATCTCTCCCATGCCAGCACCTCCATTCTACCTTCATGCCTTGTTTCAGACCTTCTATCATGGAGGGTCATAGATTTCAACCCCAACCCCCAAATGCCACATTTATTGAACACTCTGCACCGGGCACTTCACACACATTCCATTTACTCTCACAGGCACCATCACATCATCATCCTATTCCATTGACGGGAAGACTGAGGCTCAGGGAGGTAGATACCGTGCACGAGAGCCAGAGCTCAAAAAGAGCAGAACTGGATGAGAGCCTGGGTCTGGCACAAAGCTAGTGCCCTCAGCCCTGCACCACATTCTGGCAGAGGATCCGTTTGGAACTTCAGTCTTGGAGCCCTGGGCACAGACTTGGGGGCACTCATGCCTGACCCTACTCCAACTGCCAGCTAGCCCCGGTCCTCAGACCTGTGGTCCCACATGACCGAGGACTTCTCAACCTCCCAGCCAGTGCCCCCTCTGCCTTACCACCCTACCACCCAGTTGCCAGTGTCACCAGGGCTGCTCCGCAGGCTCTGGAGGGTGAGAGGGCCCTGAGAGCTGGGGACTGCAGGGAGAACACACATGTCCCGCATGAGGTGCAGGAGGCCCCCTCTCAGCATCTCCCCAGACCTAAGCCTGCCTGTTTGAAAGAGTTCATGACCTAGATTCCAGTCTGTTCATTAAAACACAGAGGGACATTGTATACTAAAGAGTCATCCCACAGTCCCATCAGCTTGGATATTCCCAAAATCTGGACATCCCTTGCCTTCACCCTGCCTACATCATGCCTTTTTTATAAGAAAAAAATGTCCCTCACGTTTCAGAAGAGTCCTGTGGGCTGAGGGATCATCCTTCCCATGCTGCCCCACATCCTAACAGTGGAGCCTCAGAGGCAAACCCTCAGTGAAGCTGAGCTCTCAACCCACCTCAAAGCATCACAGCTCCCGGGGAGGAGAAACATGTGTGCATACAGACACATAGACACAGCCTATCTCACACACAAGTGCACACCAACACATGCTAAAACACAATCGAACATACATGACACAAGACAGGAGCTGCCGTCCCATCAGAAGTAGGAAAAGTTAGCAAAAAAAAAAACCCCAAAAAACACAAATCCAGTTGCTCAGCCACCTAGCCACTTCCAATCTTGGGCTGGAGATGCTCTTTGCAACGCACACTCCTCCGAAGTAAAAATGACAGAAAATCAACTAGATGGTCTCGGCTCAGACACCACCCCACCAGTGGTTAGGATGGCACAGGGCTGGCCTCGGCTGCCCCTAGGGAGGCGCAGCAGGTACAGGCTACCTGGGGTCCAGTTCCTGCCTCTGTCCTCCCCCCACATCACAATGAACCTGTGAGGGGCAGGAGGAGGGAAGGAAGGCCCTGCGGGGACAGAAGCCCTTCTTGGTGCGCCCCCACCCCTGACCCCTAAAGACACCCCGTGGACTGCTCCTCCCGCCCAGGGGCCAAGCACCCACCTGGCGGTAGCGGCGCTCCGAGCACACCTTGCAGAGCCCATTGAAGCGGTTCATGACTGCGGGTCCTGCCTCGGCCGCCGCCCCATGAAAACCCGACTCTCCCCACGGCAGTGGGAGCCCGCACTGCGCCCCGTCAGCCTGGCATGACCGCCCTGGGAAGCCCGCCCCGCAGAAGAATGGCAGGAAATCACCTCTCACCTCCCCAAGCCCTGTCTGTGCTGTGTGCCTCTGCACGATAAGCCCGAAGGCTTCCTGAAACCTCCGAATGACAAGGAAGAGGGAGAGTTTTATATTAAAATTCCTGTCAACTAGTTAGTATTCCCCCGGCCCTGGCGGGGAGAGGGCGCCTTTGTTCTGGCTGCATTCTCCGCCATGGGCCACTTTGTGATTCCAGTGTTCTCACAAACACTCCTGGCTGGAGGAGAACCCAGGCAGAAAACACGGCCCACCCTGTAACAACGCCGCCTCCCCCTGCAAATCCCAGGGTCCTCAGTAGCAAACACAGGTAACGAACTCAGCCTGAGGACTTAAGGATGCTTGGGACGTGGTGGGGTGGGGTGGGGGCTGCACCCACAGACTTTCCAGGTCAAGACAGGGAATACGAAACATTTGGAGTCTGCCTGCCGCCCAGAAGGCACTTAAAAGTCAGTTTTCTCATCCATGTACATGGGCTGCTTTAAGGAGCTGATGTGAAAGCATTAGTCGCTCAGTTGTCTCCAACTCTTCAGCCACCCCATAGATTGTAGCCCGCCAGGTTCCTCTGTCCATAGGTTTCCCAGGCAAGAATACTGCTCTGGGTTGCCATTTGATGACAGACCATAAAGTCAAGTCAGGAAGCGATTTCCAGTCACCAGGTAATCCAGCCTCCTCCCTTTACTGGTGAAGTGGGGGCCTGGAGCCCTTGAGATGACAAGCAGGGCGGGATGGGGCTGGGATCAGAGCCCCAGTCTTAGTCTCCGACTTGTGGAGCAGAGCCTGGGGAGCCGAGAGCCCCTTCCACCCACCTGAGGAAAACGACCCCGCCACTCACATTCTTGATGCCAGAGAGGGTCCCTCGGTCCAGCCCAGTTTTGGTTGCTGTGACAGTGGGCAGGTCACCCCAGTCTCCCAGCCTCCATCACCCCATGCACACCTTTCGGGGTTTTCCCTGTACCCTCACCAAGCCTCTGACAATCACCCCCAGCTTGCTGAGTCCTACGGACATCTCCGAGTATACAAACCCAGAAAAATCAAACAACCTCGCAAGGATGTGTCTGTGCGCAAAGTCCGGCCTGAAGCAGGACTCTCCCAGGTCACCTAGAAACCTGCAGTGTTGATGCTCACGCAATTCCCATGAATCCCCAGGGACATTCCCAGGTCACCATCCCCTCTGTGCTCAGCATGTACAGAGAGGGGCCTTTCAGCTCCCACACTGAAGCTGGAGGAAAGCTTTGAAACTCGGCACGAAGCCACAGAAAACAGGCCTGGCAAGTTACTCTAATACTGTACTATCCTATATGTTAGCGATTAGACACAAGTTGCAGTTGAAATTAAAATTAATTCAAATTAAGTGAAATTTAAAATTCAGGTCTTTGGTCATACTAGCCACATTTCAAGTGCTCAGTAGCCATAGGTGGCTAGTGGCTGCTGTACTGAACATCACATGAGGACAGGGACCTCTGAACTGTAGACAGCTATAGGTCAGCACCTGGCCCATGTAGATGTTCAATAAATATCTAATGAATGAGGCACTTCCCTGGTGGTCCAGTGGCTAAGACTCTGCGCCCCCAAAGTAGGGGGGGGCCAGGTTCAATCCCCCGTCAGGGAACTAGATTCCACACACCGCAACTGAAGATCCCACATACTGCAACTAAGACCCAGCACAGCCAAATAAATAAATATATTTTTAAAAAACCCTAATGAATGAATGAGTGAATGATTTGAGTAAATGAAACGGAAAATGTCTTATAGATAATAATACACCTAAATGTCACATGTTCTCACGGAAAACATCACTGTCCTGTTTTCCCAACTAGGCCACTTGCAGGAGGCAGCCATGCCTGAAGCCGTAATTCAGATGCTACCTCTGCTACTTGCTGGCTTGTGGCCATGGAAAGTGACCTAACATCTCTGAACCTTACACATCTCATTCATCTGGGGGATTGGTAGTTAACAACCACCTCAGAGGTGGCACTGAGGGTCATGTTAGGGAACAACAGCGGGCCTGCTCAAGCGCTGGGAGCTTGTTTCTCCCTGTCTGAGTTGTTAGGGGAAACCAGAGATCACCTCCCATGGCCGGCAAAGAGATGGATTTGGATAAATATCCCAGAATCCCCGTGGGAAGGTTCCTCTCCAGATTCGAAGCCCTAAAGAAGTGAGAACCCATCTCATGGTCTCAGGCTCCGTGACAGCCACTCCATGACACCAGAGGAGGGGTAGGGGGTTGCCGAATCTGAAGGGGAGCTGGGTCACAGCACTTGGGGGAAGCAAGGGTCTGAGGGGACCTTGGGAAGGAGGATTCGACTTCAAGAGGCTGGAAGTCAGTACGACCCAGACACTTCCATCTCCAGGGACCGGAGCCTGGCTATCTCCCTACTCCTGCATCAAGCGTGAGTAACCCGAGGAAAGCACAGAAATAACCTCTTAAAAATGCACAACTTCCCTGGGTCTCCA
This sequence comes from Bison bison bison, assembly GCF_000754665.1. Lineage (NCBI taxonomy): Eukaryota > Metazoa > Chordata > Mammalia > Artiodactyla > Bovidae > Bison > Bison bison. The sequence goes on from NW_011494611.1 coordinate 3,524,584, forward strand.
AGCACCAAGTGACTCGGAGTCCCAGGCACCAAACGCTGCCTTGTTCAGGGGTCTCCTGGGCCAAGGGACTGACCAGAAGCAAGTTAGAGCCCAGAGCAGTGCTGAGGGCCCGTCAGTCCTGCCCAGGTTTGGGCCCACCTACCTTGAGTTTCTCCCCGTTCTCAGCATCCTCACCTCCCGGCGTGCTCAACAACGGTTCTGGAAGGTGACACAGCAGAGTCAGAAAGTCTCTACTGGCATCTAAGCACCTGTCCCACAGACCACCCAGAGGCCCAGGCCAGGGTTCCAGGCCCGCGTGGTGGCCCAGGTCACTGCTGGCCTCGAGGGTGTGGCAGTGCCCCAGCTCGGGCCAGGCAGAGATCAGGAGCCAGGTCTGTGTGCAGGAAGGGCAGAGCACAAGGCAAAAATCCTCAGGCCCCACAGCAGGGCCCACCAGCCTGTCTGCAGAGGTGGGTCCCCCAAGGTCAGCCAGGCAGCCTGTAGGGGGTCCTGAGACCACTGACCCTGAGGAGGGGGCCACACAGGAAGGTCCAGAAGCCCAGCCCTCCGTGATCTAGAGGCCAGGGGAGCTGAGCCACTTGGGGTCAGGCCACAACCCTCTCCAAGGAAAGCCCAACCAGAAAAGTAAAGGCATCATGGACGTGAGGCTATGCTCTAGCAGGTGCCCGTGAGACGTTCCTGGACCCAGGGTTTGGTGGTGGCCTGGGGTGAGGTGACTCATGCCACAAAACACAGTGACCGACGCTACCATGCAGGAAGGGAGGAGGCAAGCCCCGGGCCAGCAGAGTGTCTGGGCAGAGCTAAAGGTGGTGTGCACGCACCTCTCAGGGGCCGCAGTCTCCGCCTGGCCACCTTCAGGTGCTTGGTCCGGCCCAGGGCCTCCCCCAGCAGGTAGTACCAGCCATTGACCTCCTGTCGTGAGAGAAGGCGTGACATTCTCAGAGAAGGCAGAGGGCACGGGGTAGGCAGCCACCGATCCGCTGAGCACCTCCCTCAGGAGCAGAATCTCTGCAGGGACAGACACGCAAGCCTCCCTTCCACAAAGGGAGCTGCCATGCCTGCACCTCCGGGAAGCCCTTCCTGAAGGCAGAGCGGGTCCTCCCCTTTGCTGAATTCCCACCGTCTCTTGTCCCTGAAGAGCAAGTCAACCCACAGGCCCGCCTCCCCAGCTAGTCTGTGCAAGGCTCTGTGATGTGCCTAGCACTGTTCCTAGTACACAGAAAGTGAAAGTGTTAGTCACTCATTCATGTCTAACTCTATGTGACCCCATGGACTGTAGCCTGCCAGGCTCCTCTGTTCATGGAATTCTCCAGGCAAGAATACTGGAGTAGGTTGCCATATCCTTCTCCAGGGGATCTTCTCAATCCAGGGATCAAACCCAGGTCTCCCACACTGCAGGAAATTCTTCACCACCTGAGCCACCAGGAAAGCATGGTACACAGAAGGAGCAAAATAAAGCTTGACAAAACAGAAGGGCAGGAAGGGAGGAAAGCAGGCAACCTGAGGCTCCTGAGCAGGCTCCAGGTGGGGGTGGAGGGACATCTCCACCCAAGAAGGAAAGCCAAGGCTGCAGTTAAGATATCTGTGACTCATATGCAGAATAGAGTCCTCAGCCACCTACCCCAGACTTCACTTCCAAGACGCAGAGCTGGGTGGCAGGATGGAGCAGGTCACCAGGACATCTCCAGGGATGTGCGAGAGGAGCACTCCCTTCCCTGCTCAAAAGCCTCCAGTGCGGGGAGTGCAGTCCAAGTAGAGGTGGGTAAGGGTCTGGCCATCCAGAGACAAGGCCCTCCAGATCCCAGAGTCCTCACCTGCCTGAAGGAAAGTTCCACCAGGACACTCACTCCATCCCCGAGCACTAGCTAGGCCCAGAAACACAAGCCTGGGCCCACAACGTCAAGGGGCTCCTAGAACAGACTACGAGAAGCACCCAGCCTTCATCCTCCAGGGCAGGGACTGCTCTGAGCTCTGAAGGACCTACCAGTGTCCTTAGAGAAGACACTGGACTCAGAGCCTCCTGGGAAGACTTGGAGCCGCCACACAACTGGTCTGTGATATCAAAGAGCTAAGATGAGGGAGCGATGGTCACGCGGGTGACAGTGTGGTCTCAGTGGGGTACCATCTCAGAGATAGAAGCCCTGCCCCAGGGCTTCCAGACAAACGCCTCTGCCTGCACCAGCCCCGGCCGAGATGGCCTGACTCTACGAGAAGTTTCCCTTGGACCCACCTTGTCCGGAGTCAGAAGGGACTTCACCCCGAAGCTCATGCAGCCGATAAGTCCACTTTGTCTGGGAGAACAAGAGACGCTCGCATCAGCACCTTCTCGTCGCACTATATCAAGAGGCCAACTGTCAAGGGTAACACAGGTTTGCCTGGTGCACTGCGGTTTACAAAGCACTTTCACCTGCACCATTTCATTTGATCTTTCCAACTCTGTGAGTTAGGCTGGAGTGGCGCTATTCTCTCCGTTTCACAAAGGAAAAAACGGAGGCTGAGTTGATCCCCTTCCTAAGGTCACAGGACTTACAGTAGTTGAGCCCCAAGGGAAACCCATCAGAGAAGCTCAGAGCTACGTTGGAGGTTTGAGTTGTTCTGGTGCTGTGGGTCTGAAGAGCTGGTCCCCACAGGGAATTTCAGCTCACACATCAGCTGGTGATGCTGAATTCAGGAGAAAAGTGATGGGACCTAAAGCTCAAGAAGCTTTGTCTTGGGTCCAGACAGGAGCTGGTTAGTGCTTGGACAGTTTCAAATCAAGGTTCAAACCAACCTGACACACAAAAGTTCCCAATTCCAATCTGACTTGACTGCCAGCTGGGCAAGCAGACATAAGCCAAGGTCAGGACTCATGGGAATGTCATGCTGTGTCGACAGGCTTGAGTTCAGTTGGATCCTACTTGACCAAGAGTAATTCAAAGTTCCTGAAAAATGTTCATCGCTGAGTTCCAAGGTCCAACAATCAGGGACGGATTGATACTTGGCAGCTTTCAATAATGACAGTATGTGCTGTGCTTAGCTGCTCAGTCATGTCCGATTCTTTCTGACCCCATGGACTGCAGCATGCCATGCTCCTCTGTCCTTAGGGATTCTCCAGGCAAAAATACCGGAATGGGTTGCCATGCCCTCCTCCAGGGAATCTTCCCAACCCAGGGATCAAACCCAGGTCTCCCACATCAGAGGCAGATTCATTACCGACTGAACCACCAAGGAAGCCCAAGAATGACAGTATAGATGAACATTACTGAAATGCAAAATATAATCCTGCTATTATGAGAAAAAAAAGTTTACAAATCTATAGATTAATGAGAAAGATGCCCACCAAAATATTAATAGTTGTACCTGGTAGGTGGGATAAGAAAGGGTTTTGTTTCCTCCTTAGAGTTTTTTAGCATTTTTAAATTTTCATAGGGAACAAGCACTTCTTTCAGAATCAGAAAAAAAAAAAAAAAAACAGTATAAATGTATTCAAAAGTATTCTATCCTACCACATCTTTCTCTAGCCTAACACTAGAGTCGCTTTTTTTCCCCACCTCTCTTTTCTTCTCTCTTAGCACATCTCCAAGTCAGTTCCCTTCAGAGACTGGTTTAATATTAACAGCTATTAATCGAGAAACAACATAGGTATTAAGACTGGAGCGGAAGGGACTTCTCTGATGGTCAAGCAGTTAAGGATCTGCCTTGCAGTGCAAGAGAGGTGGATTCGATCCAGGTCCGGGAACTAAGATCCCGCTGCCACAGAGCCACTAAGCCAGAGCGTTGCAACTAGAGAACCCGCCTGCTGCAATTACTAAAGCCTGAGCTCCGGAGCCCATTCCGGGCAGACTAGAGAATCTATGCTCTGCAGTGAAAGATCCCACACGATGCAATGAAGATCCCACAAGCTGCCACTACAACTCGACGCAGCCAAATAAACAGACAAATATTTAAAAATAAAAAGACTGGAGCAGAACCTTGATGGTTAACTTCAATATCTGAGGGATCCACATGGATGAAGGAGTTCTGGGGAAGGTGCAATTTCAAAGCCGAGGATGGAATGAACTGCCTGTAAAGAACTAACTCCCTGGAGATGAGCCTCCCTGGAGACTGGGCTGCAGGGGGCCTGAGCCAGTCCATGGAACCCCCTGAAGAGCCTGAGTCTTGTGCCCCAGAGCCTGCTCCCGGGCTCCAGACCCAGAAGGTTCAAGGTGGGTTCTGGACACAGGCGTCTGGAGAAAGCCGTCCAGGGGATCCTACGGGGCACCCACCATGCCTGCCCCATGAGCACCAGAGGTCTACAACGTCTTTACAAATACACTTTGTTTGGATTCTCCAGAAAGAGTGGCAGCGGCCTACCACCCGAAAGTGAGCAAAATGGGTTCTCGCAGATAGCCTTGCCGAGTGAGGGGCAGGGAGGCAGGATGAGAGCCGCTGATCCTGAGACCCGGCACCCCTCCCTGCAGAGGCACGCTCTGCACCGGGCCCTGTCTCACCAGCTGCTCTCATTCTGCTACTCCTCACTCCCCGCGCTGTCTTCCTGCCCCCCTTTCCTGCAGCCTGGGCTGCGAGTGCTCCCTCCCCCTTGCACTAACAAGGGGGAGGGAGCACCCCCCCTTGCCAGCCCCCTCCTATCTCACCAGGAGGATTAATCATCTCCCCCTAGAGGACAGTGCAGTCACTCCATTAAAGCCACCCATCCATATCCACCCCCTAACCCACCACCAAAAACAAACCCTCCTCCCTCCTGGTACATGGCCAAGTCGGCACTACTGGAGGGGCAGCCGCAGTGACCAGAATGAGTGGCAGCCGCTGACCTGAGCTGCCGCTCCAGAAAAGCCTTGTCAAGACTTTGCCAAAGTCCTCATCATGGATTTCGTTCTGTTTGTCAACACATTCAAGAGCAACGCAGCTGGTATCCAGGTGCCCACACTGCCTTGCTGCACACTCTCCTTTCACACTGGGTACGGCCGTAACTGTCTAAATCTCCCAGGCACGATGCTTTAGCTGTAATAAAGGCTGTCTCTTCCTGCTCTTCAGTAAGTGGAGTTTTCATCCCCTGGTGCTCAGAGAATGCTAAATGGTTGATAGCCTCCCATGAGCTTTGCTTCCTGCGAAGGCGCCTCCAATGATTTCATGATACTTCAGGCCCAGCAAATTGTCACAATCAATGTCCATAAACAGGAACCTCTAAGTGTTCTTCAATTAGCTACTCCTGAAGCCTGTTTTTAAAAACCTTTGGAAGAAGAAAGACTTCTTTTGTGTGGAACCTGAATACATGGCAATCTACTAGTCAGGCAATAAACTTGGGAACTGGTGATCGCCTGAAATTTTGCTAGGCACAGAGTCTCAGGGGCCAAGACTTAGGTACTTCTGAAAGCTGAACCCTGAACTTGGTGAAGGTTTGACAAATGGATGAATCCATCATTCCCATGTTGGCAGGCTCTGGGCAAGGAGCCCCAGCATTAAGGAAACAAGACAAACACTCAGGAATTTAAACAGCAGTTCAAGGCAGCAATACAAGGGATGTCACTAGACAGGGCGAGATTGACAGATGAGCAGTGCAGGCAATAAATGCTGGATGCTCAGAGCGGCAAGAAGTGGTTTAGAACTGAGACGTTCTAAGAAGACCTAAGAGAGTGAAGCCAGAGAGAGGGAAAGGAAGAGCATTCCAGGCAAAGGGAACAGCTGGTGCAAAGGCTCAGAGGTAAGGCTTCATGGAGCATTCATGGGCAATAGTACAGACAGTCCTCCATATGCAAGGATGAGGAACCCGTGGATATGGAGGACCAACTGTACTACACCACTTTATAGAAGGGACTTGAGCATCCATGGATTTTGGTATCTACGGGGGTCCTGGAACTAATCCCCAGTGGATACGGAGAGATGGCTATACTTGGCTCAGTTTATTTTTTAGCACACGGTAGGAGACCCACTAACAAAAAGAAAATGCGTTATTTTAGGGGAATGCACTTTACTTTTCTCTCCCAGGGGCCTTAAACTATTTCTGTTACAGACTTATCCCATTGAATCTCAATTTATTTTGAATTTGATGACTTAAACTGCACACACATTTTCCCATTCATCTTCTCTTTCCTTGGTCTCAGTCCCCATCTCTGGTCACAAGCTTCCTAACTTTAGGGTGCTGTACTTGACACTGGCATGGTTTATAAAGTAGTTGAAAGAGGAGAGGGTACAAAGAAAGTGTACAGCAAACAGCCTCTCCATCTGTGTAATTACTATCAGCATAAAAGCTTATGTTCTGCAAATGTATATTGTGTGTGTTTTAGGTTGTTTTTTTTTTTTTTTTTTTTAACTTGGTGCATAACAGCACAATTCTAAGACTGTTCTCTTACCACAAGTTCTGAAAACACCAGGACTGACATTAGAAGCTTCAGCTTGGCTCTTTCCACATCACTGAACAAAACTTTTAAGTAGTTCAGTTCCATAGTCAGTGATATTATGGAGTTACTGTTAATTTTTAAATGTGATAATGGCATTGTGGCTGTTCTGTTTTTTAAGTCATCTTTTAGAGAGATCTATAGCTCAGATGAGCTGATGTGCTTTAAAATAATCCACTGGAGGAAGGGACAGTGGGTGAGGCCGTAAATGAAGTAAAATCGGCCACATATTGATCATTGATGAAGCTGGGCTACAAGTATGTGAGGGCTTATTATATATTTTCTAACTTTGCATATGTTTGAAAATGTCTATAATTTCTTAAAGACTCACAGAACCCCAAGTCGAAAGAAACCTTTGAAATCACTGCCTTTTACAGGTGAGGAAACTGGGGCCCAGAGCCGGGAAGTGACCTGTCCACGGTCTCACAGCGAGGAGGAGCTACTCCAGAATCTACTGCCCTGAGGCCTGGTTCTCCTCAGCTCCCACCGTGCTCACCACAGGAGCCGAAATCAGCCTGCCCCTCCCAGCAATGGACCGTCCTGTTTCTCTACTACATGTTTACAGCAGTCCCTGGAAGGATCGCGAGAATTCATGAAACAGATGCCCCCCCTTTCATCTCCTATCAGTCTCAAAATGTAACTGCCACATATTCAGCTGGACGACTGACATAAAACTGTATTAAAAATGCTATGAGAGGTGGCCTGAGGCATAAGCACACCGATGCAGAAAAGGTTTGGCTTTGGAGCTTTTTATCACCTGTGTGAGCCAGTCAGGTGTACTGTATCATGTGACTTGATGCCAGGCTACCTGGATTTGTGTCTTGTTTTCACCACATGCTGGCTGTGTTACCTTGGGCAAGTTGCTTAACCTCTCTGTGCCTGTAAAAGAGAAACATTAAGAATGCCTACCTTATATGGTATTGTGAGGATACTGTGTCCACACAATAGATAATGATTAAATATGCTTAAGGTCCACACACTTGGTGGACATGCAGTGCTTGATAAACAAGAGCAATGATATCACCTTGGGCACGTTCCTTGGCCTTAGTAAATCTCGGTTTCCTCTCCTCTGAAGAGACAGACAGTAGTAATTCCTACCTCTCAGGGTCGTTGTGAGGATTAAATGAGCTAATGTATGTAAAGTGCTTGGCACAGAGAAGGGTTCATAAATGTTTGCTCCCTTCCTTCTGCAATTGTCCTTCACGTTGTGAAGTTGAATGTCCGTCCTTCACAGACACACAGTTTGATTTGAGAGTGTTCAGCAGGGCAGGGGTTTCCGGCAATGGCTCTGCCTGTCTCCCGCAGCTCAGAGGCCTTCTCATTCAGAGACGGATCGATAACCATGCCTCCCACCCGCCGAGCCGGTCACTGTGGAGCTGGCACCTCGGGCAGGGCCATCTGTTCAGAAAGCAGGCCTGTCTGCGCCTGCTCTGTCCCTCTTTGAGCTTTGGGTTGGGACTGTGACCACAAGCTTGACTGTGTTTTGTTTAATAAGGAATCTCACTTTCCCAAAATAGGCAACAAGTGGAGACACTGCCTCTGTCACGCTGCCTCCCCGGGTGCTGACTCACTTTCCCCAGCCTCACTCTCTTTTCCAAAAACCGACAAGTGCTCTGCTGCCACTTCTCCAGCCGGCTCTGCCTGGCTCGCTCCGCTCTTGCAGGGAAAATGGCGACTCCCACAGTTTGGTGTCTGCCTCCAGTACCCGCTCCACTCCTCGCCTCTGTCCACTGGGCTCAGCAGCCATCCTTCTGTTTGTCTGCCACTCCTCCTCTGTCTGCTTCCCAGATGGCACTGCTGCTGCTGCTAAGTCGCTTCAGTTGTGTCTGACTCTGTGCGACCCCTTAGACGACAGCCCACCAGGCTCCTCTGTCCCTGAGATTCTCCAGGCAGGAATACTGGAGTGGGTTGCCATTTCCTTCTCCAATGCATGCATATATGTTAAGTCACTTCAGTCATGTCCGACTCTGTGCGACCCTACAGACAGCGGCCCACCAGGCACTAGTGGTAAAGAACTCGCCTGCTGATGCAGGACACATAAGAGACGCGAGTTCGATCTCTGGGTTGGAAAGAGCCAGTGAAGAAGGGCATGGCAACCCACTCCGGTGTTCTTGCCTGGAGAATCCCAAGGACAGAGGAGCCTGGTGGGCTATGGTCCATGGGGTCACAAAGAGTCGGACACGACTGAAACGACTCGGCACACTCGGCTCCTCTGTCTCCTTCAGGGCCTTCCCTTCCTGTGTCCATCCCTTTAAGACAGGATTCTGATGGTCCTGGGTACTCACTGTCTTCCTGGGCGCTCTCAGCTGCTCGAAATTTCCCCCCTCACCTTGGCGGCCATGGCTCCCACATCTCCACAGACCTCTCTCTCCCCTGCGCTCCAGGTCAGCAATGGCATCTCTCCTGCACAGCTCTCAGCTGCTTGCCCTCCAGGCACCTCCATCCCGCCCTATCCAAAGCTGCTCTCCCTTCCCCTCCAGTGCATTTTGACTTCACTAGAGACATCGCTGGCCACCCACGAGTCATCCTTGGCTTCTCCCACTGCGCTCACAGCCAAATCACCAGTACGCACTATTGGTTTAGGCTGCTAAATGCATTTGAGTCTGTTTCCTGCCTCTCTATCCCTAAATCATCTCTCTCACAAATCACCACAAGAATCTCCCAGCTCCTCCCCAACCTTCCCAAGACTTACCAGAGTGATAGAGCTAAATACACCCCTGTCATTCCTCTGCTCAGCACCCTTCAGTATCACCCCATGACCAGATTCCCAAACGCCAAACTGGCTGCATGAGGTTCACCCTGAGAACTTGTGTAAATGCAGATTCCTCCGCCCTGCCCTTGAAAATCTGGACTGAATCAATCTGATGTGTTACCTGGGAACCGAGGTTCCCCACAAGCATCCCCGATGATTCTGATGCATTGCCAGGACTGAGAACTACTGACCCTTTGGAGAAACTCACACTCCAAAGAAAACCTATAGACTCATCCGTTTAGTTTACACCATCCTCTTCATCTTATCTCCAGCCAATCCCTACTTTTAACCTCCAGCAACACCAACAAGTTTGCAAATCCCGCCCCATGCTGGCCCTGCCCTCTGCACTCTACCCGCTGAGACTGAAGACTCCAGGGTCTAAATACCTGGCTTTCCATCTTGCCTCTACTGTTCACTGCCATGTGACCTTAGGCAAGTTACTCCCTTTCTTAGCTTCAGTTTCCTTTTCTGAAAACTTAAAAACAAACATGTACTTTCCTTCAGTTCAGTTCAGTCGCTCAGTCGTGTCTGACTCTTTGCGACCCCATAAATCGCAGCACACCAGGCCTCCCTGTCCATCACCAACTCCCGGAGTTCACTCAGACTCACATCCATTGAGTCAGTGATGCCATCCAGCCATCTCATCCTCTGTCGTCCCCTTCTCCTCCTGCCCCCAATCCCTCCCAGCATCAGAGTCTTTTCCAATGAGTCAACTCTTCACATGAGGTGGCCAAAGTACTGGAGTTTCAGCTTTAGCATCATTCCTTCCAAAGAAATCCCAGGGCTGATCGCCTTCAGAATGGACTGGTTGGATCTCCTTGCAGTCCAAGGGACTCTCAAGAGTCTTCGCCAATGCCACAGTTCAAAAGCATCAATTCTTCGGCGATCAGCTTTCTTCACAGTCCAACTCTCACATCCATACATGACCACTGGAAATATCATAGCCTTGACTAGACGGACCTTTGTTGGCAAAGTAATGTCTCTGCTTTTCAATATGGTATCTAGGTTGGTCATAACTTTTCTCCCAAGGAGTAAGCATCTTTTAATTTCATAGCTGCAGTCACCATCTGCAGTGATTTTGGAGCCCCCCAAAATAAAG
>NW_011494611.1:3534908-3541618 GCF_000754665.1 Bison bison bison
AAATGTTGAGCTTTAAGCCAACTTTTTCACTCTCCTCTTTCACTTTCATCAAGAGGCTTTTTAGTTCCTCTTCACTTTCTGCCATAAGGGTGGTGTCATCTGCATATCTGGGGTTATTGATATTTCTCCCTGCAATCTTGATTCCAGCTTGTGCTTTTTCCAGCCCAGCGTTTCTCATGATGTACTCTGCATATAAGTTAAATAAGCAGGGTGACAATATACAGCCTTGAGGTACTCCTTTTCCTATTTTGGAACCAGTCTGTTGTTCCATGTTCAGTTCTAACTGTTGCTTCCTGACCTGCATACAGGTTTCTCAAGAGGCAGGTCAGGTGGTCTGGTATTCCCATCTCTTTCAGAATTTTCCACAGTTTATTGTTATCCACACAGTCAAAGGCTTTGGCATAGTCAATAAAGCAGAAATCGATGTTTTTCTTGTACTTTCCTTAGAGTTGTCTTAAGAACTAAATGAGATAAGGCACTGTTAACCCCTGGCTTGTGGTAACACCCAGGAAATGGTTGCTCTTGTTATCAACTGTGTCTCCTCCTCACCCACACCCTCAAGTCTCTGTCAGAGGTCCTCTCCCAAGAAGGATAGTCTCTGACTGACCCCATGTGTCCCCAGCACCTGCAACAGAGTTGCCACATGGGTGGCCACGACATGGCAGCTCAGTGAATGAGATCTACAGTGCCATGAGCACCAGTCCACGATAACAAGTAGATACTCTGCTGAAAGACAGATCTTTCGCTATGCAGGTTGTTGTTCAGTGCTCAGTCATGTCCAATTCTTTGTGACCCCATGGACTGCAGCACACCAGGCTTCCCTGTCCTTCACTATCTCCCAGAGTTTTCTCAAACTCATGTCCATTGAGTTCATGATGCCATCCAACCATCTCATCCTCTGTCGTCCCCTTCTCCTCCTGCCCTCAATCTTTCCCAGCATCAGGGTCTTTTCCAATGAGTTGGCTCCTCGAATCAGGTGGCCAAAGTGTTGAAGCTTCAGCTTTAGCATCAGTCCTTCCAATTAATATTCAGGGCTGATTTCCTTTAGGACTGACTTAGGTTGCATCTTGCTCTCCAAGGGACTCTCAAGAATTTTCTTCTCCAGCACCACAGTTTAAAAGCATCAATGCAGGTTGCTGATACTGCTGCTAAGTTGCTTCGGTTGTATCCAACTCTGTGAGACCCCATAGACAGAAGCCCACCAGGCTACCCCATCCCTGGGATTCTCCAGGCAAGAACACTGGAGTGGGTTGCCATTTCCTTCTCCAATGCGTGAAAGTGAAAAGTGAAAGGGAAGTTGCTCAGTCGTGTCCGACTCTTAGCGACCCCATGGACTACAGCCTACCAGGCTCCTCCATCCATGGGATTTTCCAGGCAAGAGTACTGGAGTGGGGTGCCATTGCCTTCTCCGCAATGCAGGTTGAGGAAGGCTCAACTTGAAAAGTTATACTGGCTATCAAATTTAGGGTACCCAAAAGCATTGAGTCCCCAAATATTCTCTGGGTCTAACCTGGTGAATTGAGTCAATTTTCATTCACCTGGGCTCCTTTTCAGTCACCATTTTCAGTTCTACGACTGTTGCATGGATGTTACTGGCCACAGAGTCTCCCAGATTTCTTGCAGTACACCAGCTGAACGAGCCCCAGATGCTCACAGCGGGCCACACAGTTAGGTGCTCTCACCCTCTTCCCTTCCCTCAGCAGCCAACTCTCACCCTCACCACCCAGCAGTCCTGCTGTGCTCTGTACTGGCCGCCGTGACTCATGACTACATCCACCTACTGTGTCCTGGGCTGCCTGAAAGATTGACCCATGTGGATTCTCCTACACACAACTCTGCAGCTCCTGGCCTCCTCGTGGCAGCCTGAGCCCACTGAGCATGCTCCTGCCTCCCTGCCTGAGCTCGTGCTGTGCCCCTGCCTGCCATGCCCTTCCCAATCTACTACTCTCCTCGTCTCATTCTTGTGCTCTGCCCCAAGTTGAAGATCCCACTTTTTGCATGAAGCCTTCCTTGGTTGCCTCAGCCCATAATGAACTCTCCTTCGTCCCATATTACTATCCTAGTACTCATTGCATTCCTGTATTCATTCACTCAATAATCACCAGATATCTACGTGCTAGGCACTGGGTACAGTGGTGACTTAGAGAGAAATGGGCCTGTGTTTCATGGAGCTTCTACTCCCATGGGGCTGAGCCTGTGTGTGCTGTGACTATCATTTGCCTCCACGCAGAGCCTGTTATGCCCTCCTAAAAGTAGGTGGCTAGGGAGCAGAAGCCACACGTAGGCTGGTTGGCATTTCAGTGGCCAAGACAGTGTCCCGATGACCCCAAGGTCTCAGTAAATGCACCTTGCTAACATGATCCGTGGTATCACCTGGAGTGACAGGAACTCACAGGGGTGGCGGCCTCTCAGATTTAACCACTACCATTCATTCATCCAAGCGCTACTTGAGCCCCCACTATATGCTAGCTGTCTGGCTGCCAGCCACAAGCCCAGAGCAGGTCTCCCCTCAGCTCAGCAGTTCCCCTCACCTGGAGTCACCCGCCCTGTTCCACACAGTGAGCAGGAGGCGCTTCTGCTCGTCTTCCTCTTGGACAGGACTGCAAAGCAAACCGCACAGAGTGTTAGCAGAGCCAAGCTCTGGTCCAGCCCCACACAGTCCCTCATAACGGCAACTCCTGAAAATAACCTGAACATCCAACCGTAAGGAGCCGGTTAAACAAACTAGAGCCCAAATAGAGTGGGATGTGAATATTTATATTCACGAAAGAGTTTACATTACATTGTTAAGGATGAAAAGGAGGTTACAACACGATATGATAGAACAATTCCATCTTTGTAAACACACGCCCACACAAATTCAAAGACCTGAAAAGAAATGCCACAAAACATTTCAGGGAGTAGCAGGGTTAGCAGTACTTTCTCTCTTCTTCTTTCTGTGTACTGATCTTTTCTATTTTTCTACCATAAGCAAAATTACCTGGTGTAGCAAGGAAAATAACAAAATATGATTAATCTTCACTAATAAGAAAATACAAAATGTCCATTGCCTTTCCACTGGCCCCAGAGTTCAGGGAGGAGGGACAGAAATAATAATAATTACACCACCGGACACTGTGTTACACTATCTCATCTACACCTCCGCTCTCTCTGAGCTCCGTACTATTATTAGCCCCATTTTACAAATAAGGAAGCCAAGGTTCAGAGAGGTTAGCAAGTTGCGGAGGGGCGGGTGGGGAAGCAAAACAGCCCTCAGCTTGGAAAATTCCTCCTGCTAAAGGAGAAAGTTTGGCCCAAGGCACAGTGGGAAATTGCCTCCTTTTTTCAGGGGCTACCAGCCTCGGGCTGGGCGTTTTAGTTCCGAGAAGCAGCCATGTGATACCTTATCACTGTGGACCTCGCTGCCGGGCCAGGTGCCAGGGATGCGAGAATACAAGTGAATGAGAAAACAAAGACATCCTTTAGAAGTCACTGTTTTTCTGCTTAGATCTGGTTCTAGAGTTGGCAGACAGAGTTGTTTCAGCTAAACACTCCTTGCCTCTCCTCTTGAGGACCCAGCCACACCAGACTCTTACAAGAAGAAGTGCTCGTGGAAGATGGGATCTCTGCAGTCCGGAACGGTCTGTGTCTTCTGGCGGCACAGTCGATTATCTTCAGGGATCAAAGAAATCTTGAATTGGAGAAAAGTAAGGGTGAGATGATGTCAGAGCCACATAATCACCTAAGCCCGATGGTTGACTCTGTGTATCTCCAAGTTAGTCTCCTCCAGCACCCTTCAAACCAGCCTCTGCAGAGGACAGAGTGGAGTCCTCCAGATGCCGGTAAAGAAAGAGGAGCCCTGGGCCGGAGGGACTGTAGTCAGATGCTGGCACAGGGCCTCTTAGGGGTGGTTACCAAGGAGGCAGGCCCAGGCCCAGGCAGAGATGGGGTACAGCCTGACCACCACTGCTCTTCCTCCAAGCAGAGAGGTTTCTCCCCAAAGCACATAGCCTCTTGTCATCTGAGTCCCCAGCAGCTGCCGGATGCCCTTTCCCAGGAGGCTCCAGGTCAGCATCTGCCAAGAGCCCCCCCCATCCACGCTCTGGTCCTCATGTTGTTCGCTGCCTGCCTTGGGTTCCCACCCTGATCCTGACCCTGGTCTGGCCCGTAGGGGCCTCTTACCAGCCTGGGGGCTGCGGGAAGAAGGCAGCATGGTGCGCCTGACACCTGACCGCCATGCTTTGGGAGGTGCCTGGCCTTTGGCTCCAGCTGGAAGTAGCTTCCACCCGCCCCCGCCCCTGTGGTGTCTCTGTTTTCACTGTAAGGTCTCCACTCAGGACCTTCCAGCCCTCAGATATCCTCTCTCCACTCCACCACCCAAACTGCCAAACTGCCTCTGGTTTGGGGGAGGAGAGGGGTGAAGACGTTGCTTTTCATGAGAAGATTTGGGATCGCCTCTGGGTTTCCTCTATCCACACGCTCAAGGTGCTCACCCACGTGGTAAGGCACAAGCTCACCCGTAAGGTTCCAGTCCTTGCAGGAAGCCGGTCTCTCTCAGCTCAGCGCCCCTCGCTAGGCCTAATAAATGCCTACTGACCAAATGATGGAACTGTAGCTGCCACACTGAATGGCCCCAGGCGCACAGATATGCTGGGACCTTGGAACTCAGTAAGATGGTCCCTCGCCAACCCCCACCCCACTCATACCCACCCCGATACCCTGCTCATCATATACCTTGACGTAGGAATCACAGACGCCAGGCTCCTTGCTCATCAGGCCTCTGCCTTCTATGACTAAACAGAGGAAAAAATGGGGTAGGTGAGTGGGAAAATCATCACCAGGCTCTTACTTTGCATAACGACCACTGGATATTAAGCCCCCTCTGGTCCAGCCCACTCCCACCATCTCCAACGCTCAGGCAGCACCTTCACTGAGACATTACAGGATTCAATTCCCTGACTTCCCAGGAGAGAATGTAAAGTTTATTGAGTCCAAGCCCTCATTTAATGGCAAACATGAGGCTATGGGGCGGCAAGAAAATTGCCCAGTCACAGAGCAATGGGAATGAACAAGCTGGGTTTGGATCCCTACCTCTAGACTCCCAGTCCAGTGCTATCCCACAAGACTGCCTCCTGGGATGGAGGCGCCAAGCTGGAGAACTTAGCCCGTCACTTACTAGCCATGTGAGTAAGCTGCTTCACCCAGGAGACTGAATTTGCCCCTTTTAATGGGTCAGTGATAACAGTGGGCTAGTGATAATAATATCCACTTCACGTGGTTGTTGTTGCTCAGTCGCTAAGTTGTGTCCAACTCTTTGCAACCCCATGGACTGTAGCTCGCCAGGTTTCCCTGTCCTTCTCTATCTCCCGGGGTTTGCTCAAACTTATGTCCATTGATTCAGTGGTACTATCCAACCATTTCATTCTCTGTCACCCCCTTCTCCTCACACAGTAGTGGCCAGATTAAATGAGATCATGTGTTCATGATCTGCTAAGGTGCTTAGCAGAGTGCCTGGCAAAGTAACTACTCAAAAAGATTTGCTAAAGAAAACAAGGAGAGATAAAGGCAAGGGATAGGTGCAGGGTGAGGTTCATGACTGGCCATGAATGGGAGTGTGGCTCGTTTGTCTGAGGCCTGTAGAAATCAGACAGTAGACGTGACAGAAGCTGAGCCTCTCTTCTCTTTTCTGTTTGGTTTTGATTGAGCCCTAGGCCTTGGCTCAGACGGAGCCCCTGTAGCCTGAGGCGTGAGGCCAAAGGAGAGAGGGGGATGGGCTGGAAGCGATGAAGAGCCTGAGACTGGGGTGAAGCCAAAGCAAACTGCGCAGGACAAATGGACTGGGGGAGGCCAAGTGCACTCGGCAAAAGCTGCACAGCTGCAGCCAGGCTCTGGCAGGCAGAGCACCCCCCTCTGCTGGTCCTTGGGAACTTCACCTTGGCCCCCCCAAGGCCAGGACCGGAGGACCCCAGGCGCCTGCTGGCCATCCTGCCTGGCATCCTAGTTTCTGTTCCTGCGTGTACCCTTCCTGTGGGTGTGGTTGCTGCTGAACCCCTGGGTCTCCCTGGCCCCCCGTGGAGGGGAGGCAGATCTGGTCCCACTCTCACTACACTCCCGTCTGCTGTAGAAGCCAGCTGTGCCCTGGACACACCAGGGTATACAGTATAATTGGGATGAGGACACAGAGCAGAAGCAACAGCCTTGTAGGTGGGTCAGGCGGTGGTTCCTGGGAGGGGAAAATGATGCAAAATGAGCCTTCCTTCCTGAGTCTTAATGAGATTAAAACAGGCACATTTCTTACAACATCAGAGGAAGGGAGACTTACTTTTCAAAAGGCGTTCAAAGAGAAGGCAGGCTCAGAAACAAGGAACCGCTGGTGCGAAGGCAGAGGCCCGAGCAAGCCCGATATATTCAGGGGGTGAGGGGGGCACAAAACTGGATGGAATGGGGGTGGAGGGTACCTGGAACAGCAAGAGCCAGGAAGGTGGGAGAAACAGGCAGGATCTGCTGGGCCAAAGAGAAGGATAGGGCCATGACGGGAGCTCAGTAACTACTTGTGTGCTGGATGGAAGGACGAACAAACGGATAACTGGTGGGTAAAGTATAGAATCCTCTGGGCGGCACATCAGACCGTCACAACCTGGTCCCAGCTCACCCCTGCACCCCTCTGTGCCACAGGCATGTTAGACAGTCATCAAGTGCATCATGCCCTCTCTGACCCCCGGCCTTGGCGC
>NW_011494611.1:3541718-3547484 GCF_000754665.1 Bison bison bison
CGGCCTTGGCGCCTGTGGCTCCCTCTTCGTGGAGTGCCTGGCCTGCCTGTTCCCCTCTGCCTGGCTCAGGCCCCTTCCTCCTTCAGGACGGAGTGTGGACATTACTCCCTCTGCCAAGTTGTCCCAACCACCCTATCAGCACCACCCAGAGGTGGGCACTTCTCCTTGGCATCCCCAGCCCCTGGCACAGGGACGTGTTCAATCACTATTCGGGGAACTTATGGTTTTCTGTATTACTTAACAAACACTCATAGAGCGTTAACCACATGCTGGGTACTGTCCTAAGTGCTTTACTAAAATTGACTCCTTTAATCCTTGTCACAACCCATAAGATAGGTACTATTATCGTAAGATAGGTACCAATATCACCATCCAGCAGATGAGAAGCTGAGCTTGCTTAAGGTCACTGGAAAAGAATCAGAGCCAAGATTCGGACACAAGCGGTCTGGTTCCAAAAGCAGTTTGATCCCTGGGTTGGGAAGATTCCCTGGAGCAGGGCATGGCAACCCACTCCAGTATTCTTGCCTTGAGAATCCCCATGGACAGAGGAGCCTAGCAGGCTACAGTCTGTGGGGTCACAAAGAGTCAGACACAACTGAGCAACTAAGCACAGTCTGGTTCCAAAAGCTTCCGTGGCAGCTCAGCTGGGAAAGAATCTGCCTGTAATGCAGGGGACCCCTGTTCAACTCTTCGGTTGTAAAGATCCCATGGAGAAGGGATGAGCTACCCACTCCAGGATTCTTGGGCTTCCCTGGTGGCTCAGATGGTAAAGAATTCACCTACAACACGGGAGACCTGGGTTTGATCCCCCGGTTGGGAGGACCCTCTGGAGCAGGGCATGGCAATCCACTCCAGTATTCTTGCCTGGAGAATCCCCATGGACAGAGGAGCCTGGCAGGCTATAGTCCATAGTGTTGCAAAGAGTTGGACACGACTGAACACAGTCTGGTTCCAAAGACGGAAAGCTACACTGTGTTCCTGCACTGTGACGCTAGCGGTGACGCTACACTGCCGTCAGTGAACGGATGGACAGATGAGAAAGCTAAAGAGAGAGAGGAAAGAAAGGAAGCAAGGAGAAGGGGAGGTAAGGGCAGCTCTTCTGTGGCCCCACTCCAATGGAGCCAAGGAGGATGGTGAGTTGCCAAAGACTGCTCCAGCCTGCCATGGACTCCACATCAGGCCGGGACCAGGGGATGGTCTCTAGGAGTCCCAAGTGAATATCCATTTTTTTTCCTATGGACACATGGCAGGACACTATACGAAGAGGGGAAAGAAGCCTTGGCCACCGTAACACTTCCACTCGTTCCTGCTCCATGTGGAAGGTCAAGTGGCCCACCCCTTCCCCAGTGAGCCCCGATGAGCACAGCCATACTTACTGTGCAGCCGCAGAACCCGGTCCTGAGCATCAATGGACAGCTTTAGCTGACCTGAGGAAACAGCAAGAGAAACAACTTCACCTCATTTCCTTGCCAGGTGAAACATGGGGTGACATTGACAGGTATGCGCTTTTGTTCATGTGAAGCGATTCAAGGTTTTGCATAGTCTTGGGGTTAAAAAGGAGCTCAGAAACCACCTAGTTAAGCCTCCTCATGGCCTCAATATCTCCAGTGGTGGTTTTCCATCCTAATCTTACACTCCCCTGGTGATGGGGAGCTCACTACCTTACCAGGTAGCCAAGCTCTCACTGTTAGAGTCAGAAAAATTGTTGCATCCGCATGACAGTAAGGCTAGATTTGAGAGTTAAGGACCCGGGGTGGGCCTCAGTCAGGAGTCCACACTAAGTGACTGGCTAAAGCTCTCCAGCTGTACAGACAGCTAGGCTATGTTCTGGGAAGGCAGTAACAATACAGGGACATGGGATGAATGAGTTGGGGGAAAAGCAAACGGAAAGAGATCAGCCGTGGGCAGAGAGATCTTTCAAAGTCAATGCTACTGCCCCTAATCCTTCCACAGGATCCTGACCTCCTTAAAGAAATGCTGAGGAGACTGTCTCTGATGTTGGCACAGAGATTTGCTACTCAAAGTGAGGTCCAAGAACCAGCAGCATGAGAAGCGTGGAAGCATGAGAAACATCTCATGAAGCATGGGAGTTAGAAATTCAACATCTCAGGACTTGCCTGGTGGTCCAGTGGTTAAGACTGTGCTCCCAGTGCAGCGCACCCCGGTTCGATCCTTGGCTGGGGAAGTAGAGCCCACGTGCTACAAATCAGCTAAAGATTCTGCATGCCACAGCTGGGATCCTGTGTGCTGCAACTAAGACCCAGCAAAACCAGATTTTAAAAAATCCAGTGTCTCAAGCCCTGGCCCAGGCCTACTGAATTCCGAGTCTACAGTTTAACAAGATCCCCAGGGAGTTGCATGCACATTAAAGGTTGAGGAGCCCTGGACCAGAGCACACTGAAGAGTCTCTTAACATGTTTCTTAGTTAGGAGAAGGCCTTCTTAAGCAAGACACAAAAATGTAGAGGTCACAGGGAAAAGAGATGAATTTAACTCCATGAGACTTTTTAAATGTCTGTTACAATTAAATGTATCATAAACAAATTTATGAGACAATGCAATAGGAAAACAAGCAAAGGACAGCTAATTGGAAATTCAGGGATAACAAAATGGCCAATAAACATACAAAAAGAAGCTCAAGCTCATGGAGATCTGAGACATGCAAATTCACAATCAAATATCATCTTCCCCCAATCTGACTGGCAAGAAATCTAAGAGATGACAATGTCAAATGTTGGTAAAGACAAAGGAAAACAGATACCCTCAGGCCCTGATGGAGGAAGTGTAAATGAAGGGTAATTTCTTACAATATCTATTAAATATAAATGTCCTTATATTTCAACCTAGCAATTATACTTCCAGGTAACTATCATAGACAAAAACTCATGTGGCTCTATAACACTGTAAAAAGTTGAAAATACTCAAAAAACCCATCAATGAAAATCATTAAATGAACCAATTATAATTGTGCTGTGGGATAGTATGGGCCGATATAAAGAATGGGAGAGTGCTATGCATCCTGGAATAGGAACATTATTGAGACAAGATTATTATTATTATTTTGGGGCCATGCCAAGAGGCATATGGGATTTTAATTCTCCAACCAGGGGGTCGAACCCATGCCCTCTGCATTGGAAGCACGAAGTCTTAACCACTTGACTGCCAGGAGGTCCTGAGACAAGTTTTTTAGTGGAAAAAACAAATCGTGGAACAATACGCATAATATATATCTCTCTGTGTTTGGTGTGGTGTCTGTGTATGTGTGTGTGTGTGTTCTGAAAGGATGTCAAATTAAAACCAGTGATCACCTCTAGGGACTAGATTGGGAATTGGAGGGAGGGAAGTCAAGAGGAATTTCAATCTCCCATTCCTGGAGTTGTTGTAACAATACAAATATATCCATGACCTATAGCACTTCTATAATTAAAAATAAATTAAAGAGGAAACACACGGAGAACAGACTTGTGGTTGCCAAGGAGGAGAGCGGGGAGGGGAGGGAAGGAATGGAAGTCTAGGGCTAGCAGAGGCAAACTGTTAAATATAGGATGGATAAACAGCAAGGTTCTATTGTATAGCGTGGGGAACTATATTCAACACCCTGTGATAAACCTTAGTGAAAAGGAATATATATATATATGCAAAATTGAGCCGCCTTGCTACACAGGACAATTCAACACAGCATTGTAAATCAACTATACTTCAATAAAAATTTTTTAAAAACTAAAGAGGAGACAAAGCAGGAAAGAAGAGAAAGAGAGAAAAGGGGGAAGCAAGGAAGGGATGGAGAGGGGAAACATGAAGATAATCGAAGGACAAGGGCTGGAATACAGATGAAGAATTGAGGGGCGGCATGACGTTTCTCTTGTGGCTTTCACAATTTTTATTTTTAAAAACACAGTATAAAAACAGAACATCAGGTCATCCTCATAGGCATCCAGCAGCTCTCCAGAGAGAGAGAGAGAGAGAGAGAGAGAGAGAGAGGACCCTCTTTGTCCTCAATGACATGTGGGAAAAATCGCATCTCAAGTCAAATAGACTCCTCCTAGAACCTCAAGAAGCCATGGAACTCTGTCTTCGCAGTGGACACAGGGCCTGCAGAGAACCAGTACATCAACCAGAAAGCCTGTATCTGCTGCATCCATGACAACCTTTTTAGCAGTTATCTGCCTCTGCTTGATCACCTCCAGGGACGGGGAGCTCACTTCCTGAAATGAGAGCTCTTTCCTTTTTGAGATAATTCTGGCTGTTCAATGCCCCATCTCTACAGAGTTAAATGCGGTCTCCTGGTACCTTTCACTCACTGGACCTCACTCTGCAGTCTCTAGGCTCTCTTCTTTAGATCAAAGTCTAAAATCTCTCCACCATTCCTCAGGGCACAATGAGACATCCCTCATCATCCCAACTCTTCATTTCTGGACATGCCCCATGAAACTGGGCTGGTGGCTGGGGTTCGTGCTTTGTTGGTGGCTGCAGGAAGGGCAGGCAGAGCACAGAAAGGAGGGAAGCTCTGCATCTGTAGCTCTGCAGCAGTCCACCAACCACTATGATCTTGCCTCTCATACTCTGGGCTGCTTAAGCTACAGTCCCAAGCAATTTAGACTCCAGCCAACCCTGATCCAGCTCTTCACCCATCAGAAATCTCTGCTGCTTTCCTGCCCAGGACACTGATCTCAGAAGCCCAGGAGGCCTGTTCCAGTTCCAGCCCCAACGACCCTTGTCTCTCAGAGCCACAATGTCCTCAGCTGTGGGGTGGAGTAATAATAGGGGTTATCACACTCTCTGAGCTGTGTGGGAATCAGATAATGCTGGAGGGTGATGAGGTCCTTGGATGAAAGGCGCCAGGAGAATCCACAGTATTATTAGCTCAAGGTCTGAGCAATTACCACTTTGAGGCTCCCTAGAGCTGAGAAACCTCCTACAAAACCTGCCCGATCCAGTGTGGGGTGGGAGAGGGAGGTTGGCAACAGACAAATAAGGCCAGCAGCCATGGATGGGACCTCATCAATCCAAAGGCATCTGTGTTTAACACATTTTTTTTTTCCCCTGAAACTCTACCAGCGCAAACTCTGCACAGCCTTTGACTGTGGATGACAACGGACTGTGGAAAATTCTTAAAGAGACCACCTGACCTGCCTCCTGAGAAATCTGTATGCAGGTCAAGAAACAACAGTTAGAACTGAACATGGAGCAACAGACTGGTTTCAAATAGGAAAAAGAGTACGTCAAGGCTGTACATTGTCACCCTGTTTATTTAACTTATATGCAGAGTACATCATGAGAAACGCTGGGCTGGGTGAAGCACAAGCTGGAATCAAGATTTCCAGGAGAAATATCAATAACAGATATGCAGATAACACCACCCTTATGGCAGAAAGTGAAGAAGAACTAAAGAGCCTCTTGATGAAAGTGAAAGAGGAGAGTGAAAAAGTTGGCGTAAAGCTCAACATTCAGAAAACTAAGATCATGGTATCTGGTCCCATCACTTCATGGCAAATAGATAAGGAAACAATGGAAACAGTGACAGACTTTATTTTGGGGCTCCAAAATCACTGCAGATGGTGACTGCAGCCATGAAATTAAAAGACGCTTGCTCCTTGGAAGAAAAGTTATGACCTCCTCAACAGCGTATTAAAAAGCAGAGACATTACTTTGCCAACAAAGGTCTGTCTAGTCAAAGCTATGGTTTTTCCAGTGGCCATGTATGGATGTGAGAGTTGGACTATAAAGAAAGCTGCTGCTGCTGCTGCTGCTGCTAAGTCGCTTCAGT
>NW_011494611.1:3547584-3565223 GCF_000754665.1 Bison bison bison
CCCGTCCCTGGGATTCTCCAGGCAAGAATACTGGAGTGGGTTGCCATTTCCTTCTCCAATGCATGAAAGTGGAAAGTGAAAGTGAAGTTGCTCAGTCGCGTCTGACTCTTAGCGACCCCATGGACTGCAGCCTACCAGGCTCCTCCATCCATGGGATTTTCCAGGCAACAGTACTGGAGTGGGGTGCCATTGCCTTCTCCATAAAGAAAGCTGAGCTCCAAAGAATTGATGTTTTTGAACTGTGGTGTTTGAGAAGACTCTTGAGAGTCCATTGGACTGCAAAAAGATCCAACTAGTCCACCCTAAACGATATCAGTCCTGAATATTCATTGGAAGGACTGATGCTGAAGCTGAAACTCTAATCCTTTGGCCACCTGATGTGAAGAACTGACTCACTTGAAAAGACCCTGATGCTGGATAATATTGAAGGTGGGAGGAGAAGGGGATGACAGAGGATGAGATGGTTGGATGGCATCACTGACTCAATGAACATGAGTTTGAGTAAGCTCCAGGAGTTGGTGATGGACAGGGAAGCCTGGCATACTACGGTCCATGGGGTGACAAAGAGTCGGACACAACTGAGTGACTGAACTGAACTGAACTGAACCAGTGCAAAGCCAACCTGTACCCAAACACATCAGGCTTCCCGTGGCCACTGGAACCACTGTGCTGCCCAACACCTATCACCTTCCAACAGCCCTTTCCTGGAAATCAGAACCAAGAAATCTCCCAACACAAAGGATCACTAATTCCATTTGATAAACTTCTGCTGGGCCTCTGCACTAAGGCCTGAGGGAGGAAGGGCAGATCTGAACAGCGCCTGCCCTCAGGGAACTGAGAGCCCAGGGGCTAAGGACAAGGGCCTGAGCAAGCTCAAGGGTGGAGCCAGAGCAGAGGACAGGACTGGGGTGCAGACTGACTCAGAAACCAGATGAGTCTGCACAGCTCCACACAGCTCCCCTTCCAGGCCCTGCAAGCAGGGCTCCTCAGGGAAGGCCAGGTTGCCTACAGCCTGTTACAGCAGAGAAACCAAACCCAGCAGCCCAGGCTCCAGGCCCCCAGGGGCAGTACAACCCTACTCCAGCCCATCCTCAGGCTCACAGATGAGGGAGGGTACAATGAAGTGTGGGAGCCTTCCCTCAGCCATGCCCGTCCTCTCTGTCCTCCCCCTTAGCCCAATCCATCGAATGTCTGTTGCTGCGGTTCAGTTGCTAAGTCGTGTCCAACTCTTTGAGACACCATGAACTGCAGCACGCCAGGCTCCCCTGTCCTTTACTACTTCCCAGAGTTTGCTCAAACTGATGCCCACTGAGTCGGTGATGCCATCTGACCATCTCATCCTCTGTTGCCCCCTTCTTCTCCTGCCTTCAATCTTTCCCAACATCAGGGTCTCTTCCAATGAGTCGGCTCTTTGCATCAGATGGCCAAAGTATTGGAGCTTCAGCTTCAGCATCAGTCTTTCCAATGAATATTCAGGGTTGATTTCCTTTAGGATTAACTGGTTGGATCTCCTTGCTGTCCAAGGGACTCTCAAGAGTCTTCTCCAGCACCACAGTTTGAAAGCATCAAAGTCCTCAGTGCTCAGCCGTCTTTATGGTCCAACTTGAACATTTGAGGCTCCTGAAATCACCTTGTCCAACCTTTTCATTAGGTAGCCAGAACAGTCTTGCCCAGAGATGGAAGGTGACTTGTCCTGGGCCAACGGTAGCAAGGTAGGTCAAGCCAGAGATAGAGCCCAGAACTATGCCCAAACTCCAGCTCCTTTCCTGTGCTCAGAACTGGTTTTCCAACACTCTTCTGTGCACCACTGCCTCTGCCAATGAAACCCTGGGGTCCAGGAGCAGAGAGAGCCATCAGACACATGACAAGGCTTTTCCTTTGCTTAGAAGCCAAGAGGAAGCCCAAAAGAGGGCAGGCTCCAAGAATGTCTCCAAGTGTAGAGAAATGAGCCACTGGGAGGAGAGGAAGTCAGGCTGAATCCCTAGGGCCTTCAGCGGGTTTAGGTACCAGCTCATCAAGCCCCTCACAAGCCCCCAAATCTCTGGTCTTGTCAATATTCCCACCTTCTCCCCTGGCTCAGAGTGTGAACTGTTAGTGTGCAGGAAGTTCAGGCTAGAGGACCTGAAGTCATCCTCATCGGGTGTTCAGGAGAACTGGAAAAGGCCTGGCCCCAGTTCCCATGGGGCTGCAGGTGGGCACCAACTCTGTCAACAAAGGGTGGTGGCCCCGGGCACCCAGAGAGCCTGCAGAAGCACAGCAGGGAGCAGGATCCCAGAGGTGAATGGAGGCCAAACAGGCCCCGCATGGCAGAAATACTTGATGAGAGCGAGCTTCCAAAAGTGCAGGCAGGGATGGCAACAAACCCAAATTCTGCTGGGCACAGGACCTGGGGGTTTCAGGCTCATTGGACACCATGGGGATAAAGGTATGCTGCTGCTGCTGATGCTGTTAAGTCACTTCAGTCGTGTGACCCCATAGACGGCAGCCCACCAGGCTCCTCCGTCCCTGAGATTCTCCAGGCAAGAACACTGGAGTGGGTTGCTATTTCCTTCTCCAATGCATGAAAGTGAAAAGTGAAAAGTGAAAGGGAAGTCCCTCAGTCGTGTCTGACTCTGTGACCCCATGGACTGCAGCCCACCAGGCTCCCCTGTCCATGAGATTTTCCAGGCAAGAGTACTCGAGTGGGTTGCCATTGTCTTCTCCGGGGATAAAGGTATGGAAGCTGGCTAAAGAAATTCCATCCACTGTGAATATTCTCACTGTTATGACTTTGTAATAATCAAGGCAGGCTAAACATTTGCTATATTAAGACCATGCATGTGTCCCCAGACCTAGTTCTTTGCCTAGGTCTGGTTTTATAAATGCTGGTGATAAACCAAGTCTGATTTACATGACGCATCTTGTGTGGGAAATGTCTGTGACTCTAGGTATCTGATCAACCTTGAGAAATGGTAGCACAGCTAGTGTGATAACTTTTGAAGATAACCATTGCTATTTTGATGATTACCAGTTGACATTAAATGAGTTATTAAAAAAAAAAAAATTCCGTCCGGCAGACCTTACTAAGTAGAGGGCTACAGGAAGATGAGCTCTGACTCTCAGGACACCATCAGGAAGAGACCTACCCAGAAAAGGAAGGAAGAAGATGGAGGTTGCAGACCACAGCTGGATGCAGGGTTCAGCAAGACTGTGTCCTAAAAGGAACTCATGCCACCCAGGGGTCTGTAGAGAATACAGATCTGAGGGACTTGTCTGGCTAGCGTGGAGCAGCAGTCACCTCCAAACTCTATTCACCTCTAAATCAATTCCCCACTTAAGAACTGCCATGTGTTGAAAGCCACAGGAAGGAGGATGATAACAGGACAAACTCACGAGGAGGTTGGGGCTGCGTGGAGCCAGTTGCTAACACTCAGAGGGGTTGTGTTATCAATTTCACTCCCTGCCCTCCAAGGGAGATATGGTAGCTGCAGTGGCACTGAGGAACTGGAGCCACCCAGCTCTCAGGAGGTGGCCCTGCAGAATTTCAAACGTCTTGTTTTAAGGAGGGAGACTCTTGAGTTCCATTTGGAAAAGGCGGCCCTGGTGTTTAATGGTACCACGCCTGAGTGACTGAGCATGCACGCATGCACGCTGGCAGAACAACAGTGAGCAGAGGGCTGCTGTGGTGGAATAAAAATTTTGATGGGTCAATCCAACCCCATTCATCTGACTCTCTGCTTCCTGTGAAATTTGACATTAATGTGGCTTCCCAAGCTGATTTTCCTTCCAGCAGCAGATTGCACTGCCAGCATAAGTCTGCTAGCATCTTGACTGCAACCTCTGTGAGAGACTCTCAGAAAAAACCACCTGGCTAAGCCATCCCCAAACTCCTGACACACAGAAAGAGTGAGATTAAAAATGTTGGTTTTTAAGCCAACACTTAGTGGGACCATTTGTTATGACACAGTAGATAACTAATACATACTCACGTTGCCTCCACAGTTGGATGACATAAATTTGATCTCAATTCTCAAGCAATTTTTCAACTTTAAAAATTGTTAAGAAAATACACTTCTAAGATAAATCACTATAGTATGACTGAGGATAAAGAAGACTTCCAGTTTTTGAGGTCCTTGATTTTCTTAATAAAGAATTTTGATAGATTTAAACCATACTCACCATCACCAAACTGCACAATCTGGAAATGTCCCATGTTAATCCAAGGACTCTTGAGAGTCCCTGGGACAGCAAGGAGATCAAACCAGCCAATCCTAAAGGAAATCAACCCTGAATATTTACTGGAAGGACTGATGCAGAAGCTGAAGCTGAAACTCCAATATTTTGGCCACCTAATATGAAGAGTTTACTCAATGGAAAAGACCCTGATGCTGGGAAAGACTGAAGGCAGGAGGAGAATTGGGTGGCAGAGGATGAGATGGTTAGACAGCATCACTGCTTCAATGAACATAAATTTGAGCAAACTGGGAGGTGGTAAAGGACAGGGAAGACCGCCGTGCTGCAGTTCATGGGATTGCGAAGAGTCAGACGTGACTTGGCAACTGAACAGCAACAACACCACAGCTAAACAGTTCCACACAGGACTGCAGCTCAACTCAGTCTCAGTCCCTAACACTGAATTAAGGTTATTCCAGATTGCTAGTGACCTCAAGCACCTGTCAGAAGCAAATAAAGATCATTTTAAAGGAAGAGATCATTCCAGGTCTGTATTACGAAGGAAAAAAAACAAGTCTGTGCCTGCCCTTTATAATAGACACTGCATCTAAAATGTAAAGAAACAGAAAGATTTAAAGAAGCACGATGGAAAGAGATATGCAATTATTAACCAAAAGAAGACCCGCTATCTATGTCAATGTCAAGAAAAGTAGACTTTATCTCCACTAAAATAAAGAGAAGACTTCAAACAATAAAAGATCATAATAATAAGCGTTTCAACTCATCAGAAAGATAATAATTTTTATGCTCTTACCATTGCTTCAAAATACATAAAGGAGAAAATGAAAGAACTAAAATGAGAAATTGATAAATTTACAGTCATAACAGGAATTTTAACCCACTTCTACTTAGTAACTGATGGGGAAAAAAATCAGCAAAGACAGAATATGTGAACAACAAAAGTAGCGAACTTGACCTAAACCTGACATATACAAAGAACCCTACACCCATCTACTACAGATCTTTTCAAGCACAAACAGAACATTTATAAAAACTGACATTATGCTGGGCCATCAAAGGACTGAAAGAATCCAAAATACATTGGACAAAAAACGACTAAAATCCCCAATACATAGAAATTAAGAAATACACTTCCAAATAACCAATGAATTCAACAAGAAATTACTTGAAAATTAGAAAATATTTTGAACTGAATGATAAAGGAAAAAAAACTATACATCAAATATAAGGCTTCTGGATTCTGGCAATCATGTTTGCTTCATGATAAACCACTGAACCGCACATCATTTGGAGAGACACTTTCTGTCTGTGTGCTATGTTTCATAATAAAGAGTTTCATTTTGTTTTGTTTAAAAAAAAAGAACATAGAGGGCTTCCCTGGTGGTCTAGAGGTTAAGGTTCTGTGCTTCCACTGCAGGGGGCAAGGGTTTGACCCCTGGTCAGGGAACTAAGATCCCACAGGCTATGCGTGGCATGGCAAAAAAAGAAAGAAAAAGAACATAAAAAGCAGAATTGGGAAAGAGAACAAAGGGCTGTTGACAGGCCAGAAACTCTGAGTTTCTGAAGGCTCCCAAGCAAATGGTCTCCAGCTGACAGGAAGGCCAATAAAGGCTGAGAACCCTGACCAGCAAATGACAAGCTCCTGAGACATGGTTAACGGGTTTCCCAGCCAAGCCCAGGGACTACTGCGGGCTCAGGGCAGCAGGGTGAGCCAGGGGCAGCTGGCAGGGCCATGTTTCGGGCCTCCAGTTCAGGGCCTGACTTCTCACTGCCCAACACATCATCCTCCTGGCATCTGTTCCCAAGCTTCATTCTCACTATGGAAATGGACTTTTTATCTCTGTAGCTTCTAATATGAGGCCGAGAAAGGAGAGGGACAAGTCCCGGCTAACATGGTACTAGCACAACAAACAGAAAAACAAAGCAGATGCCCAGTAAATTAATGACATTCCTTAGTCTACTCTGCCTTCAGAAGCACATCTTTCTCACTTTGTCCCTCTGGCGAACCAAAGATTCCGGTCACTTCCTCTAGAGCTGACACGCAAAGCCACTACCCGCAGCTTTTATCCTGCAGGTTCATTTGGGGATAATAGTCCTAAAGAGAGGTGGGCTGTGTCTTGTGTCACCCAATGTTCACAGTTCCCTGCAGCCCTCAAAACACGTCCAGACTGCCTATCAGCTCCTGGCTCAGACACCCTGGAGGAAAGGCAACCTGTTCTCTTCCATGACCACTCACCACATTCAGCTCCTGGACCGAATCCCAGGTAGGTTAATTATCTGTTGCCTCAGGCCAGCTAATAAGTTGGTATCCTTTCAAGAAGATACTCTTTAGATATTTATCAAACCTTTTTATGAACTTGGGTTTATATTTTCTATATAAAATATTGTGCCTAAAATTCACATAGAAACTCAGGAAATCCAAGATAGTCAAATAATCTTGAAAAAGAAGAAAAAAGTTGAAAGATTCACACTTGCCAATTTCAAAACTTAGTACAAAGCAACAGTAGTCAAGATAGTGTGATACTGGCACAAGAATTTTGTTGTTCACTCACTAAATCTTGTTGGACCGTGCAACCCCATGGACTACAGCACACCAGGCTCCTCTGTCCTTCACTGTCTCCTGGAGTTTGCTCAAATTCATGTCCATTGAGTCAGTGATGCTATCTAACCATCTCATCCTCTGTTGCTCCTTTCTCCTTTTACCTTCAATCTTTCTCAGCATCCTTCCAATGAATAGACAGACAGATCAATAGAAAAGAATTAAAAGTCTGAAAAGAAACTCATGTATGTATGGTCAATTAATTTTCAACATAGGTGCCAAGATCATCCAATGACAATATAATGGCATTTTCAGCAAATGATCCCAAGACAACTGGAAACCATATACACACAAATTAAGTTGGATCCTTTCCTCACACCATATACAAAAATTAACTCAAAATCTTCTTTAAAAAATACTTTTTAAACTCAAACTCAAAGACCAAAATCTAAGAGTCAAAACTATAAGACTTTTAGAAGATAACAGAGTTAAATCTCTGTGATCTTGGATATGACAGTAGATGCTGAGATTTGACACCAAAAGTACAAGCAACAAAATGTAAAATGGATTAACTGGACTTCATCAAAATGAAAAACATTTGTGCTTCAAAGAAAACTAGCAAGAAAGTGGGTCAAAAAACCCACAGATTGAAAAAAAAATTTTTGTAAATAATCTATGATAAGGGACTAGTATCTAGCATGTACAAAGAACTCTTGGTGGTAGTAGTTTAAATCATTCAAGTCATGTCTGACTCTTTGTGACCCCACAGACTGTAATCTGCCAGGCTCCTCTGTCCCTGGGATTTTCTAGGCAAGAATACTGGAGTGAGTTGCCATTTCCTTCTCTAGGGGATCTTTTTGACCCAGAGATTGAACCCACATCTCCTGTTTGGCAGGCAGACTCTTTACCACTGAGCCCTTGCAACTTAATAAAAAACAAATAGTCCTAGAATCAGGGCTTCCCTCATAGCTCAGTTGGTAAAGAATCCGCCTACAATGCAGGAGACCCCAGTTGGATTCTTGGGTCCAGAAGATCCACTGGAGAAGGGATAGGCTACCCACTCCAGTATTCATGGGCTTTCCTTGTGGCTCAGCTGGTAAAGAATTTGCCTGCAATGAGGGAGACCTGGGTTTGATCCCTATGTTGGGAAGATCCCCTGGAAAAGGGAAAGGCTACACACTCCAGTATTCTGGCCTGGAGAATTCCGAGGACTGTATAGTCCATGGGGTCACAAAGAGTTGGACACAACTGAGTGACTTTCACTTTCAGTCCTGAAATTGGCTATTTAATTTTAAATTAAATGGGCAAATAATCTGAATAAACTTTTGCAAATATATAATTAGCCCATAAGCATATGAAAGACGCTCAATAGCACTGGTCATCAGAGAAATGCAAGTCAAAACCTTAATGAGATACCACTTCACATCTACTAGGATGGCTAGAACCAAAAAGTCAGACAATAACAAGTGTTGGTGAGATTGTGGAGAAATCAAAAACCTCAGCTTTGCCGATGGAAATGTAAAATGGTACAACCACTCTGGAAGAGAGTTTGATAGCTTCTCAAACAGTTAAACACAGAGTTGCCATTTGACCTAGCAATTCTTGCTGTTGTTGTTGTTCAGTCAACCAGTCATGTCCAACTCTTTGCAACCCCATGGACTGCAGCACACCATGCCTCCCTGTCCCTCACCATCTCCCAGAGTTTGCCCAAATTCATTCCAAGGTATATATGCAAGAGAATTGAAAATATTTGTCCACACAAAAAATTGTGTATGAATGTTTGTAGCAGAGCAGTATTCATAATAGACAAAAGACAGAAGCAATCTCCATTAGTGAGTGCATAAACAAAATGTGGTATATCCATACAATGGAATATTACCAGCCATAAAAAATCAGTGAAGTGTTGATACATGCTACAACATGGATGAACCTTGAAAACAGTATGCTAAGTGAAAGAAGCCAGTCACAAAAGACCACACGTTACATGATTCCATTTACATGAAATATCCCAAATAAGCAAATCTATAGAGACAGAAAGTAAATTAGTGATTGCTTAGAGTTGAGGGACAGAGGGGACTGGAAACTGGGGAGTAATAAATTAGGGCTTCCTTGGTGGCTCAGACAGTAAAGAATCCACCTGCAATGCGGGAGACCTGGGTTCCATCCCTGGGTTGGGAAGATCCCCCGGAGAAGGGAACGGCTACCCACTCCAGTATTCTGGCCTGGAGAATTCCATGGACAGAGGAGCCTGGCAGACTACAGTCCATGGGATCACAAAGAGTTGGTCACAACTGAGTAACTTTCACTTTCAAACTAACAGGTATAGTGTTTCTTTCTGAAGTGATAAAAATGGTCTGAAATTGACTGTGGTGATGGTTACACAACTCTGTGAATATGCTGAAAACCACTTAATTGTATACTTTAAATGAATGAATTGTACATATGTGAATTATATCTCAATAAAGCTATTTTTTTTAAGCCAGCAAATATACTAATAAAATTAAAATATATAATCCTGAAGGAAAAAAAACTTATGTGCACCAGTAATGGCTTCTTCAAATTATACCATTTCTCATAGGCAAAAATCCCTCTGGAGTTGTTAGGTTCAAACTCTAGCTTACTTACTCCTCTCCCCTGAAGCCAGGCCATCTCCCACAGGCAACGTAAAGTATGGCCGATTAACATTACTTGAAGGTGCCCTTAGTGGGAGACAAAGGTTTGTACTCATGCACACAAACACACACACACAAATGCATAAACCACAACATATTCCATACAGCATTCTCCCTGAAAGGAATTCTGGAAATTTACCTCCCTTTAACTGTTTGTGCTCAGGAAAACTACCAGCTAGGCAGTAGCTTCATCTGGTTCCACCCTGGCAAAGCCCACAGCTGAAGGCCAGGAGCTACCTGCCATGCTGGGGAAAAGCCAGGAAATTGAGGAAAGCTTAGCAAAGACCTTCATTTTAAGGGAGTCCACGGTGGCTATCAAAACTGACTCTGAATCTATAGCTTCCAAACTCGGCTGATTATCAAAATACTACTTCTATGACTTCTTGACTCTACACCAAACCTGTTAAACCAGGATCTTCAGGAGAAGATTCTAGGAATCTGTAGGGTTTTTTGCTTTTGTTTTTCACTATTTATTTATTTATTTGGCTGCACCAGGTATTAATTGCAGCATTCAGGATCTTTGTTGCAGCCTGTGAGATATTTTTGTTTGTTTTTTTCATTGCAGTACGTGAGATCTTGTTCCCTGACCAGCGATCGCACCTGGGGCTGGCACAATAGCAGCATGAAATCTTAGCCACTGGACCACCAGGGAAGTCCCCAGGAATCTGTATATTTAATAGGCTCTCCAGGTGCTTTTAATTATTGGCCACGTTTGATAACCTCTGATAAGACTCCTCATTCACAAGCAGACAAGCAAAGGTCATCAGTGCACAAAGAAAACCAGCAGCCTGCAAGAGGGCTGATTTTGTCAAGGAAACGGAGTTAATGCAGGAAACCAGAGGAAACTCTTCCAGTGTCTGTCCTCGGAGAGAGTTGAGAGGAGGCTACACACACGGAGCAAGAGGCTCCCCACCCCACCAGGCTCCTGCCCGCCTGCTGCACACTCAGGGCACAGTCGCAGGTTCACACAGCAACCTTCCCTGATACCCACCCAACCCAGCCTGGAGGTGTGGCTGGGCAGGGCGTCCACGCCCTGCTGGGCTGGACTCTCCCCAGTTTCCCAGATCTGGCAAGGAGATTACTTCAACAGAGGAATACAGGCTGATACAAGGAAATAGTCCCACCACACTAGTGAGGAAATGAAATGAGTTACAAAGTTGTACATACAATAGGATCTCAATTTTGTTAAAGTCAGGCAGGCACACACACACAGAAATAAGTCTGGAAGGATATAAACCATGTTAACAATGGCTTTCTCTGGGGAGTCAGATTACAGGGGATTTTCACTTTCTTCTTCTCACTGTGTTCAACAATTAATACATCTTACCGTGAAACATATTTTTTACTTTTTAATCAGGACACAGCTAAGGTACCAAGGCCTCTGCCACCACACCGCTCTGCCACTCTTTCCTGGCCACCCCAGCCCTACCAACTCAGGTCATCCCAGAAGCCTCCCTGTCTGGTACAGCCCCACATCCCCATGGGGTTCACGAGAATTGCCTCTAACAGTTGGGAGGCTTAAATGAGATGACACAGGGAAATCACTTGGCATGTGGCATGGCGAAAGATAAACATGCAACAAACGGTGGCAAGTTAATTCCTCTTATTGTTACCCTCTACCAACTGGACCCGTGAATTCCAAGATGCCAGATCACAGGTCATTTCTAGGGGCCGAGCCACTGCTTTTCCGTCACTCCTGCCCCCAGAGAAGAGGCAGGTTGTGAACACCCAAGTGTACTGATAGAGGTAAGCCTCTGAATAGGAGAGCCAGAACCCCAGGGAGGGTGTAACTCCTTCGGTGCTCTGTCTTTGAAATGTGGGCAAAGTCCACTTACGTTGCAATAACTACTTCATCCTTCATAAAGAAAATTGTATAAAAGTTGTTTTGTACATGTACATGTATGGCTGAATCTCCTCACTGTTCACTTGAAACTCCCACAACATTGTTAATCAGCTATATCCCAATACAAAATGTTTTTGGTGTTAAAAAAATCTGTTTTGAAGTGTTTTGTTTTTTTTTTTAATGTTCTAGACATGGCGTCTCAAAAGGCTTGTGCTTAGGCACCAACTGGCTCATTGGGAGACCTTCGTCTCTATATCTCAAGTCTTCAGGAAGGAGATATAACTCCCTCCCCACAGAGTTGCAGAACCAGTGAGGAGACAAGGGCTGCAAAGGGCTGCATCCTAGGCCAGGGCTAATTATCCTCATTCTGGGGACTCGGGAGGCCGGCTTTGCCCAGACCATTGGGAAGGTTGCTGCCCCACTGTTACTGGGGGAACTCAGCTGTGCTGTCTAGGGGTTTGGAAGCAGGTGCCTACTGCCCACTTCTTTCTACCTCCAGTCCCCAGGGCAGCCCTGTGAACCTTCAGAGAGCCAGGTAACTCCTGGAGGAGAGAATCCTTCCACCCCTGCTGAGGGTCAGGTGTCCACGGGAGCCACCACACTGCCACGCCCAAGGTGAGCCCACAGGAAGCCAAGGCCCCCTGGGCTGACCTGGCACCTGTCTTGTCCTTGAGCCAAAGGAAAGAGGATCCAGATCTCAAGTAACAAGACCTTGATTTAACCCTGAGCAGCTTGCTAATGGGAAACTCAGCAGTGGCAGACCGAATCTCTCAAGTATTAACTGGGCATGATTATTCCAGCCAAGAGAGCCAGCAGCAACTACCCTTGACACCAATGGCCAAGCAGCAGGTGGTGTCCAGAGGCTTGCTCGGCCTGAGCCTGTGCCCTGAGCCCCTCCTGGATGACCACGGGAGTCAGGTGCTCCCGGCCTCACCTACCCCCGAGGGAGCTGCCCTCTCTGGGCATGCAGGCAGAGCGAAGCCACCCCGGGCGGCGCACTTACCAAAGGTGGTGAGATAGAAGGACAAGCCCGGCTGGGCGCGCCGGCTCCCGAGGGAGACGCGGTGCAGGGAGCGCTCCATGGCCGCCGCTCCGCTCCGGCCGGGCCAGGGCGAGGGCGCCTGTAACTCGAGGCGTCTGTGTTGCTCCCAGTAACCGAGGCAGCAGGTTCACCCGCCCCCGCGCCAGTGTCTCCGCCGCCAGGCGGGAGGCCCGCTGCAGCGCATGTTTGAACCGGCGGCGCGCCGGGTTCTGATTGGCCCGCGCGGGTTTGAATGGGGAGATTTCCACCTGACCGAGCCGCCGCGGACAGGGGGGAAGGAGGCGACCGCGGGCCCTCTGCAACAGCAGCACGGCGGCCGGGACAGGCCAGGGACCGCGATCCTCCCCGTGGAGCCGTGGACGGGCGACCCTACCGGGGATCGGGGCTCTAGGCCCCGGGCTGGGCTGCAAGTACCAGCTCTATGCCGGGCCTGGGACTCCTGACTTGCCCACGCCTGGCACCCTCAGGCCAGCAATTAGCCAGATTCAACATGCTTTGAAGTTCAGACCAGTAATCACCCTCCCTAAGCAAGGACAGAGGAGCACCTCCTGGCCCAATGCAGTGGGAGTTGGGAAAATGTTCTGCATGCTTGGACCCCTGACCCCCACCACCACCGCCACCAGCAGCAGCCAGGCTGCAGGCCCCTTCCCTGACCCCGGCCCCTCCATCTCTTTCTTGAGCCTTCTGTTGGGTGGGAGCAGCCTGGCACACAGGTCCAGACCAGAGCAGCTTCCTCCAGCCAGTCTCATGGCCCACCATCTGCAGCCTGGTGCCAGGGGACAGGGGGACAGGCCCCTAGCACCTGAGAGGAAGAAAAGCACAGTATAGTGCGTGGAGGGGTGTGGATGTGCTCAGCAGTATCCGACTCTTCGGGACGCCAAGAACTAGCCTGCCAGGCTCCTCTGTCTATGAGATTTTTCCAGGCCAGAATACTGGAGTGAGTTGCCATTTTCTACTCTAGGGAATCTTCCTGACTTAGGGATCGAACCCCCGCCTCCTGCATTGGCAGGCGGATTCTTTACCACTGCGAAGCCCACGTGGAGGGATAGTGATAGTGAAGTGAAGTCGCTCAGTCGTGTCCAACTCTTTGCGACCCCATGGACAGTAAGTAGCCAAACCAAGCTCCTCCGTCCATGGGATTTTCCAGGCAAGAATACTGGAGTGGGTTGCCATTTCCTTCTCCAGGGGATCTTCCTGACCCAGGGATCGAACCCGGGTATCCTGCATTGTAGGCAGACACTTCACTGTCTGAGCCACCAGGGAAGCCCTTCCAGTCTCCTGAGTGGTGGGAGGAAGCAGAGCTGGAAGGAGGGACAGCCCCTGTGCTCTTTTGTCAGCAAACATTCATGGGATGCCTCTGGGAGCAGTTTCACACCAAGACATCTGCTCTGCAACCCTCTGACTGTTGCTGCTGAGGGAGAGAAAGCTGCTGGTCTTATGTAAATCTAAAAATGGGGAGTGTTGGAAGTTGCCAAATGGATATTTGTGACTCATTGAGCCACTCAAGACAAGATGGGGGGATGCAAGAGAGAAAGTGGAGAATAAAGCTTTTTGTATTGAGGACCTAGTGCCAGTGGCTGAGCTGTGCAATTTACAGCCATCTTCTCGGTTAATCTTTACCAGTAACTCTAGGAAGTTTTAGCTCCAATTCACCAGGGATAAATCTGAATCTCACACAGACAGAACAGGTGACTTGTCCAGGGCTGGCAGAGCTGAAAGTTGAGCCCAGGCCTGTCTGCCCCAAGGACCACCCTCCTTCTGTTCTTCCTTGGCCTCCATGCCTGCCCCATGGCCAATGGCAAGTGAAGGTCACAGACCTGCCTTCTTGAGGCAGGCAAGGAAACTAGAGGCCACAGGGCCAACTGGCCACCAGCGGGGAGGAGAAACTGGAGAAGAGCCCAGAAATCTACAAACTAGTGGTCAACTGCAAATTACTCACGTAACGGCCCGCAGATCGTTTGAATCCTGGCACATGGTAAAGCCCTTTCTCCTCTTTCTCCACACCCACTTGTTGAGCACTGCCCATAGCAGGGACAAGCCTGCTTCCCTGGCCCCAGCCCAACAGTAGACAGACTTACCTGCACCCTGGACTTGAGTGGACCTGATCCTTCTCCTGGCTGGGGAAGTCTGAGTCCAGGCATCCTTTCTGGCCAGGGAGGTATCCTGGCTCTGCCACTCCATGCAGCCAGGGAAAATAGGCAAGTTTAGGCTCAAGCCATAGAATGCAGACAGGACACTGAAGCTGAAAGTGCTGAAGACCTGTGGAAGCAAGATGGGAGCATGACACGCCTGAGGATGCCCCCGAGAGAGGGGTTCACCCCAGTAGCAATTAGAAAGTATGGTATTCCAGAGCCTGGGGAAAGGGAAGTCCATGAAGGGAAAAGTGACGAGCCCAGGTGACAGTGGCCCCTTCAAAGCTCTGCCAGGGATCACTTGCACTAGGGAAGACCACCTTGAACTCAGGAAGCTGTGAGCAACCGGCAGATGCACATTCTATTCTGGTCCATTGACCGGT
Source organism: Bison bison bison (assembly GCF_000754665.1). Taxonomy (NCBI): domain Eukaryota; kingdom Metazoa; phylum Chordata; class Mammalia; order Artiodactyla; family Bovidae; genus Bison; species Bison bison. The sequence continues at coordinate 3,562,369 of NW_011494611.1, forward strand.
TTGTCTTCTTTCTACATTATTTTAGGACTATTTAACATCTGTTAAGTCCTGCATGCATGCATGCGTGCTAAGTCGCTTCAGTTGTGTCCAACTCTACGAGACCCTACGGACTGTAGCCCACCAGGCTCTTCTATCCGTGGGGATTCTCCAGGCAAGAATACTAGAGTGGGTTGCCATGCCCTCCTCCAGGGGATCTTCCCGACCCTGGATCAACCCACATCTCATGTCTCCTGCATTGGCAGGTGGGTTCTTTACCACTAGCACCACCTGGAAAGCCCAGTAAGTCCTAGCCCCTCTATTATTATTTCTCCAGATTGTTTTGGATATCAGACCAGGTGATATCTTAGGGGTACTACGGTACAGCCAGCAGGAGGGCTGGGCAGACTTACATTATCCGTATGTGGCCTGGGGGAGAAAAGACTGAGGCCCACACGGGGCCCTTCACCCCCACTGGGTTCAAGGTCCCGCTGCCTCGCAGGTTCCCTCATGACTCCTTCTGCCGCGTCAGCAGCTAACCTGTTCAGCTGGGAGACCCCAGTGCCACTCCGATACTCATCTAACTCCTGTGGTGGCACCACCTCCACCACCCTCACCACCAGACGTTAGATCCCTTTCTTTAGGAGAGCAATGAAGCTTCCTTCTCTTAAAGGGGAAGTTGCTCTGTTCTCAGGAAGGGGGAGGACAGAAGTGAGCGGAGCCTGGGCAGCGGCACTGCAAGAGACACTGGCCCTTTAACCCACACTGCCGGCGACAGGGGACATCCAGAAAGGGTCGCTGTTTATGGCCCTGCTTCCTCCAAAAAGGCAAGGGAGTGTGAGAACCAGGCCTGGCTTTGGGACGTGCCCTGAACACTCTAGCTCCCCCTGGCCATGGGCCTCAGTATCCCTCTTATACTTACACACACTCCACACATACGTGGACAAACTACACACACAGTGTAAACACTGCACACACACAGCTGCACACACACCTACCACAACACTTCTGATGTACATTCACAAATACACCAGATATACAAATGTACCATATAGACACACACCCCACACACGAATCAACACACCACATACACACCTCACACATATATATAAACACATCTCTGGACATACATAGGTGCACAGCCACATGCTACACACACACACACACACAAAACCCACTTAAATGTCCTATACATATACACCACATCCACATACAAAGATTGATTATAGATATTTTCTTAAGACCGACTCTGTTTCTAGAAGAGTAAGGACTTCTAGTGTTTGGATGGAAGGGACTAGAGAGATTTATTTGGGTGCATTTTGACATTAGCTATCAAAGAAACCTAGTGCCTTTAAGATATCATCTGACTTGATATTCAAAGCAATTTTGAAAAATAATAATAAAGGGGACAAAGACTACCAGATGTTAAATAGTCTTAAAACAATATAGAAAGAAGACAGATCAATAGAATAGAGTAAAAGTTCAGGGGAAACATGATTTGATTTAGAAAATAAGAACAATTTTCGAAATTCTTTAAAGACATTTTAAAAAGTTAAAAGTGGAACAGCTAATGCAGATGAAATTCTAAAAGAAAATAATAAGCTTAAAGTTGAAACTCATCTTTAGAAAATAGACTTCAACAATAAAACCATGGCCTGGTTCTTTTCAAAGAACAGAATTCTGGCAAAACAAAGAAAGCTATAAAGAAGCAAGTTTAGGAAAGAGAGAGATAGCCAAGATACAAAAGTAATTCTTTAAATTATGAGAGAAAACCATTGCAACCTTATTTGTAAATGTGAAAATCTAGGGGGGGGGGAGCTGATGCTTTTCTAGAAAGTATTAATTGTTAAAATTGATACAAGAGTTTGACATTTTTAATAGATAACTAATCATAGATAAAATACAAAAGGGAATAAAAAATCTACCTGACAAAATTATAGAAGACTTAGATGGAAATGGCAACCCACTCTAGTATCCTTGCCCGGGAAATTCCATGGACAGAGAAGCCCAGCAGGCTACAGTCACGGGGGCACAAAAGAGTCAGACGTGACTAAACGACAGACAGCTTTAGAGACCAATTCTGTTAGACCTTCAAGAAACAGATAATGCCTCTGTAGTTTAAAACTTTTTCAGAACTATAAGAAATGCTGGAAGATTTGTCAGTCCTAGATATGAGGCTAAGCAAAGACAAAAACCAGATAAGGTTAGCAGCAGCAAACTACAGACCAAAGGCCAAAGACAAAAACAAGAGTAGAAATTAATAAAATAGAAAACATAGAAAAAGAAGATCTATTAAAAATGTGACAAAGCTAGGCCCACATCCTCCCAGATTTGCCACATTCCTTTTTTAAAAATCAGAAATCTCTAATTTTTAATGTATTTCCCAATTTTTTAATATTGACAATTCAAATCTTTTCAAAATATTATGTAAGTCAAATGAAATACATCTATGTCCTATAACTAGTTTTAAATCTCTGCTAGGCCAATCTGACTTATAAATATAGACACAGAAATCCTAAATAAAATAATAGCAAATCAAATCCAGCAGTAAATTCATGATTCATTCAAATGGTATTTATTCTAGGAACACAAAGATGGCTCAAATGTAATGAACATATTAGTGCTGCTGCTGCTAAGTCACTTCAGTCGTGTCCGACTCTGTGTGACCCCATAGACGGCAGCCCACCAGGCTCCCTGTCCCTGGGATTCTCCAGGCAAGAACACTGGAGTGGGTTGCCATTTCATTCTCCAATGTAGGAAAGTGAAAAGTGAAAGTGAAGTCACTCAGTTGTGTCTGACTCCTAGCAACTCCATGGACTGCAGCCCACCAGGCTCTTCCGTCCATGGGATTCTCCAGGCAAGAGTACTGGAGTGGGGTG